>NW_019154121.1:22757164-23357164 GCF_002288905.1 Enhydra lutris kenyoni
TGAACCGTTGTGTTTTCATTATCATTTGTTTCCATGAATTTTTTCAGTTCTTCCTTAATTTCCTGGTTGACCCATTCATTCTTTAGTAGGATGCTGTTTAGTCTCCATGTATTTGGGTTCCTTCCAATTTTCCTCTTGTGATTGAGTTCTAGCTTCAGAGCATTGTGGTCTGAAAGTATGCAGGGAATGATCCCAATCTTTTGGTACCAGTTGAGACCCGATTTGTGACCCAGGATGTGATCTATTCTGGAGAATGTTCCATGTGCACTAGAGAAGAATGTGTATTCTTTTACTTTGGAATGGAATGTTCTGAATATATCTGTGATGTCCATCTGGTCCAGTGTGTCACTTAAGGCCTTTATTTCCTTGCGGATCTTTTGCTTGGATGATATTTCAGTGAGGGGGGTGTTAAAGTCCCTATTATTATTGTATTATTGTTGATGTGTTTCTTTGATTTTGGTATTAATTGTTTTTTGTAGTTGGCTGCTCCCATGTTAGGGGCATAGATATTTAAAATTGTTAGATCTTCTTGTTGGACAGACCCTTTGAGTATGATATAGTGTCCTTCCTCATCGCTTATTATAGTCTTTGGCTTAAAATCTAATTTATATGATATAAGGATTGCCACCCCAGCTTTCTTTTGATGTCCATTAGCATTTTAAATTGTTTTCCACCCCCTCACTTTAAATCTGGAGGTGTCTTTGGGTCTAAAATGAGTTTCATGTAGACAGCATATTGATGGGTTTTGTTTTTTAATCCATTCGGATACCATGTGCCTTTTGATTGGGGCATTAGCCCATTTACATTCTGGGTAACTACTGAAAGATATGAATTTAGTGCCATTGTATTGCCTGTAAGGTGACTGTTACTGTATATTGTCTCTGTTCCTTTCTGGTCTACTACTTTTAGGCTCTCTCTTTGCTTCGAAGACCACTTTCAATATTTCCTGTAGGGCTGGTTTGGTGTTTACAAATTCTTTTAATTTTTGTTTGTCCTGGAAGATTTTTATCTCTCCTTCTATTTTCATTGATAGCCTAGCTGGATGTAGTATTCGTGGCTGCATGTTTTTCTCATTTAGTGTTCTGAATATATCATGCCAGTTCTTTCTGGCCTGCCAGGTCTCTGTGGATAAGTCTTCTGCCAATCTAATATTTTTACCATTGTATGTTAGACTTCTTGTCCTGAGCTGCTTTCAGTTTTTCTCTTTGTCCCTAAGACTTGTAAGTTTTACTATTAGATGACAGGGTGTGGACCTATTCTTATTGATTTTGAGGGGGTTCTCTGTGCCTCTTGGATTTGGATGCTTGTTCCCTTTGCCATATTAGGGAAATTCTCTACAATAATTTGCTCCAGTATACCTTCTGCCCCCTCTCTCTTTGTTCTTCTGGAATCCCAGTTATTCTAATATTGTTTTGTCTTATGGTATCACTTATCTCTCGAATTCTCCCCTCGTGGTACAGTAGTTGTTTATCTCTCTTTTGCGTAGCTTCTTTATTCTCCATCATTTGGTCTTCTATATCACTAATTCTCTTTTCTGCCTTATTTATCTTAGCAGTAAGAGGCTCCATTTTTATTGCACCTCATTAATAGCTTTTTTGATTTCAGCTTGGTAGCTTTTAGTTCTTTTATTTCTCCAGAAAGAGCTTTTACAGGGTTTGTCTAGTATCTTCCATGCATTTTTCAAGCCCAGCTAGCACCTTGATTATCATCATTCTGAACTCTAGATCTGAGATATCATCAATGTCCATATTGATTAGGTCCCTAGCCTCTAGTACTGCCTCTTGTTCTTTTTTTTTTTTTTTTTGTGGTGAGTTTTTCCCGCCTTGTCATTTTATCCAGATAAGAATATATGAATGAGAGAATAAAATACTATAAGGTTGGGAAAGACCCCAGAAGAATGTACACTAACCATATCAAAAGAAACCCTAAATCAGGGGGAGTATAAAGGGGGTAAAATTAAATTAAAAAAAATTTTTAATTAAAAAAATATATATAATATGTTTTATATATATATATATATATATATATATATATATACACACACACATACACACAGACACACATGCGCCCATGCATATATATATATATATATATATATATATATATATGAATAGAACAGAGCCACTCACTTGATTTTGGGTGTACTTTGGTCTTTTAGAAGAAATTACCTCCCAAAATTTTAAAGAAAGAAAAATTTATATATATACAAAAATAAGGGTAAACATGTGAGGGGATGAAATATGACTATAAAGATGAAAATTAAAAAAAAATTCTAAAAAAGGAATTGATAAGTTGATTGGAAAAAGAAGGAAAAGGAAAGTGGAGGGAATTTGCTCAGGCTGGAGAGTAGAACAAAGCCCTGTGGTAGATTTAGGGTATATTTTGATCTATTAGAAGAAATTGTATCCCAAGATTTTTTAGAAGAAAAAACCCTATATGTATGCCCAAAATAATGTTAGATACAATGAAGGATAAAATATGATTATAATAATGAAGGTTTAAGAAGATTTTTTTTTAGAAAGGTATTGTTAAGATAAACTAGTTTAAAAACATTAAAAGAGGAAAGAGGAAAAGTTAAAAAAATTAGAATAAGAATAAATAAAATTTTAAAAATTTAACTTTGCAAGAATAAAGAATCATGGGGAGAAAGCCATGAATTCCGTGCTTTGCTTTCCCCTCCTCTGGAATTCTGCTGTTCTCCTTTATCAGTGAGCTTGGTCTTGGCTGGATGTTCTTGCTGATCTTCTGGAGGAGGGGCCTATTGTAGTAATTCTCAAATGTCTTTGCCTGAGGCAGAATTGTGCCAGTCTTGACAGGGGCCGGTCCAAGTAATCTGCTTGGGTTTGCTCTTGGGAGCTTTTGTTCCCTGAACGCTTTCCGTAGAGCTCTGGAGGACGTGAATGAAAACAGCAGCCTTCCAATCTCTGGCCTCAAGGATCTGAGAGCTCAGGACCCCACTCCTCAGTGTGCACTCGGGGAAAAGCGCTCAGTCACTCCCGTCTCCCTGGTCTCTGGCTGCACTATAAGCTCACCCAGCCTGTGACCGAGTTTTTCTGTCTCTTGCACACAGCCCCATTTGGAGTCTTCAAATCTACTCTGCTCTTTGGCCAGGAAGGTGGGTCTTCCCAGATCTACCTTTTGTGGGGTCCTGCTCAAAGAGCAGTGGTCCGGCTGTGCCGCAGATCACAGTTAATGGTAACCCCAAGCTGAGAGCTCACTCGTTGGCTCCATCTCTGTAGTCAGCTTCCCTGCTCTTATACCTGTGAGCTCTGCTACATTCAAACACCCCCATCCTTCTTTGACCTGCAGGACCTGAGACCACACTGTCCCTGTGAGGGCTCCACCCCCGCTTAGCCTCTGGAGTGATGTTCCTCAGTGGAGCAGACTTCTAAAAGTTTGGATTTTGTGCTCCGTTACTCCATTGCTTGCCGGGAGCTGGCTCCTCCCTGACATGATCTATCTTCCCCTCGCTTCAGATTCACTTCTCTGCATGTCCTGCCTTTCAGAAAGTGGTCAATTTCCTGTTCCTAGAATTGCTGCTCTTCCTCTCTTCAATCTCCTGTTGGGTTCATAGGTGTTCCTAATGGTTTGATAACTATCTAGGTGAACTCCTGTGACCTGATGTCATCTTAGTCTGCTACTCCTCTACCATCTTGACTCTCTTTTCTTCTTTTTGACTTTTAATGGAAAATCAGTTGTTTATGATTGCCATTTATTTCATAGTAAGGCACTGAATATTGGACAATGTTAACATTTTAAGTAAGGACTAGTAAATAGAGAAATTCATGCTAATTATAAAATGTTTCAATATTAAAACAGAGAAGAGTAAGGAAAAAAGACAGAACTCTTATTTCTTCCTTCTTACCATTCTCTTCCAGCAAAGGACATAATCTCTTCAAGACAGAATCACCATAAATGTTCATATATTTTCCAAATGTGTTTGCTTTTGTTTCCTGGTTTACTTCCCTGGTTGTGTTAACATGGAAAACCAAACCTGTTAAGGCTTCTGGACATAAAGATCATTAGATACTTGACTTCATCACCCTTTGATTATAATGATTGAAGGAAGCATAGCTTACAGATTTTCTTAAAACTTTGAGATTGCTTTCTTATTTTAAATCAAATTTGAGCAGACCCATCTCCTTATTTCCTTGGCCTGGTGAATGGCATATGGCCAATACAATTTCCTACTCTTATTCAAAGGAATATAATCTATTTTCAAAGTTACTTGTGGCTAATAGGTTTGTAGAGGCATATTCAGTCAATAGAAATAAATCATTCATTCAAAGTCTTTTAAAATATAGTTCAAGTGAACCCCATAGTGACTTTTTAAGCGTCTCACAAAAACAATTTATCTTTCTTCTCCCCACTCTTGCTACTCTCCTACTCCACTAAATCCTTTCTGATTTTCACATCAGGGACCTTGAGGAAAGATAAACAGTTGCCACCTCAATTTCTGCACCTTGTGCTGCTGAACTCCCATCAGTTGCTTTCAGTTTTAAGTCACTACATTCCAGTGGGACAACACCAACTAGTGCTGTTGGTGACCTTACTACTATTGCCACTGTATTCTTTCCAGGGCTGATTTTGTTTTCAGAAAAATAACCCCTCCCTCCCAGTTGCTTATATGGATAGATATTAGAGTCATTTTGCTTCAGATACTAGAATGTACCATGAGATTTGGTTAATGATGCATTGGGAATGAAAGAGTTCATTCATTCTTTTGAATCAGTTAATAACTGATCAGTCGTAGACTGAATGTGCTATTTTCCCTGCATGGATTATGCATTTTGGAACTCTTTGCTCTTTAATTTAGCATTCTAAATTAACTCATATCATAGCCATTATGGTGGAAGATGACCACCTGCCACCCCCATATGTTTGCTTTAATTACAAATATTTCCATTTGAAAGTCACAAAACTCTACCCAATCCTTTATATAAGTTCAAACAAGGAGGACCAATATTTCATAATATCTTATTATAAGGGTCTTCACATAAAAAAAAAAGATGACCTATGAAAAAGTAATGTCAGAAACGTAGCAGATGGCTCAGTAAGAGATTTGTTAGCCTAGTTACATGAAGCTTCAAAAATCTTTGACAATAATGCATAATAGCTTATTTTATTTTTTTGGTTCCTGCTCATCACAGCAGCTCTTATGTAGAATTTCATTTCTGTTAGTTTGGTTTGGGGTGATTCCTTAACTCTCTCCCTTCTTGCTTTGCATGTTATAGCAAACAACAAATAGACTTAAATAAAAGTTAGCTTTACACAAATTTTCTAAATAAATATTTATGCTTAGCACTTGACTTTCTGGTTCCTTATCCCCTGTCATTTGCTTTCTGGTTTGTTCTAGAGCAAGCATTTATTATGTTCCTTTTATGCTGCAGATACTTTATAGTGGATATGGAGCATATTGGAACATATCTTTTCATTAATGACGTCCCAGGGTAGGGTTGGGATAGATAGGTCAACCTGTTATAAGTGTACAAATAAACTATATGGTTATCACTAGTATGAAGCATCTCCCTATCTGGAAATATCAGGAGGTTATTTTTAGCATTGATTTGTATGGGCTAAAACTTGTAGGATCCTTAAGAATTTACTAGGAAGGGCTGTCCAGGTGGAGATGGAAGAGTGAAGGAAGAACTGTGAATTTCCTGAAGCTGACCCTTCTCTGGGTAACTTATCTCTGCCTCATTTTATGGGGAATTGTTGTTTTTCTCAACCTAAAGCTTAGCTAAGAAGCTTTTCTTAATCCGCCTCAAGTGTATTTTTATATACAGTGTCTTTCTCTAGAAACTAAAAGTCATCTTAGAAGAAAAATGGTTTCAGGGGTTGTAGAAAACAACATTTTAGAAAACTTATTAAAGGCTAAGCATTTTACTTATTTTATATAAACCTTTCTACACTATTATGGATATTTGGTACAAGTGAGTAAATTGAGAGCTAGGTCAAGTATGTTACACACAAAATAAGAGATTATGTCAGAGTGTGAAATTAAATCTTTATTATCTGCTTTCCTAGAATGGAAGAACATAGTAGTGCATGACCTTTGACTCTGTTTTTTTGTTCTTTCATTCTTATTAAAATTCATCTGAACTTCCTAATTCTCATTTTTATGTAAGCTATTCTCCCATCTCTGACACTCAAATTGCTCCCAACACCTCAAGCCTCTGATCAAATGCATTTTCTCTATGAGATCTTTCTTGATTACTCATTACAAAATGTGAGTTTCTAAACAAATTTTCCTCCTTTTCCCCATAACAGTGATCAGGGCCCTGATTAAATGAATACTTTCATAAATTCTAAAACCATAAATTAAAAACTTAGAAATATAATTGTTAGGTTATCTAATTTCAGTCAGTGTCCTCCATGTACTTCAAATCCATGGCATTACCTCCTTTGTGGAACTAGAGAAGTCCAACATACAAAGACATGACTTGTATTGCCATACAACTAGATGGGCCTACCTCCCTTAGGATCACACTTTGCAGCAAGTCTCTGAAAGAACATCCAGTTCTCTTAGCAACAATATTAGTTGCTGCTTCTAACATAAGGCAGCCTGCACTGCTGCTTCTTATTTAAATTGGACAATCAGTTCTTTGTCCCACTCTCTCAAGTTCAGAAACGTAGTCCTACTTGTACTAATAAGTATATCCTGCTGTAACTAAACTTCTCCTTGACTGAAGGCTTCCATATTCCAACTCAAAAGGAGTTGAGAACTGCAAAATTTCCATCGCTGATCATCCCATCTCAACACCTTCTTGACTAACCCATCCTTGGCTACTTGCCATGTGTCAGTCTTATCTTAGTTAACTATTACATCAACCATAGTCCAATGGCAGGAAGTAGAAACCTCTTTGTTTTAAGCAGAAATGGATATGGGAGTCTGCCACTGAAGTTAGAGCTGTAGTTATAGCTATAATGCAGGATCTGCTACTGCTCCTTCACACCCTTGTTATATTGACTGGGATGCTTAGCAGTGACAAAATTTTTGTGGCCGCATGTTGGTGTGGAGTTCTTACAGGAACACAGCATGGTTTTTGCTTTACTATTTTGCTAGGGTGAGACAATTTCAAAACTTCTTCTTAGATCTTTCTACAAACCCATGTATCAGGGTCCTGATGGTGGTGATATTCTGTTTGTCCAAGTAGGTCTTTTTATAATTAAACTTTTAGGGACTAGGAAACTAAATACAGAATAAGTTTGGGGACAAACTGAAACAACTGTGAGGTAATTCTTATTCACCTTGCAATAAACCAAGTCTGAGAACAAGACTTATATGGAGGAAACTCACATATAAGTTACATCCTTTTAGTCCCACACGAAGCCGAGGACCCCTTTTGCTTTCTTTTCTATTTTTTTGTTCAGTAACTAATGAGATGTAATTGACATATTAGTTTCAGATCTACAACACAATTATTCTATTTATGTATGTATTGTAAAATGACCACAATAAGTTGTTGGGGGTAAATGTAGACCATGAAATCAGCCATAATACCTTGCTTGCTAAAATGTAACACAGAGGCTGCTGGGGACAAAGGAAGGCTTCAGAGAACGGGTAGGCCTTTGGAATGCTGAGGCCTGTGTGACCACTCTGCCATTGGAATACTGTGGAGAATTGCCTTCTGGAAGCTTTCTTAGTCCAAACAGCCATCCCGTGATCTAAGAGATACATGTGTTGTCCCTTAGGCTATGTTTAGCAGAATATGCAGATTAGCATATTGTATCTTTCCTGTAAACAGATCCTCCCAGTTTCAGTAAGACCCCTTGTCGCCCATCAGGTGCTTGAGGAACATTGATAAGGATTTGTGATTGTCCTGAAGGACCAATAAAAGCAGGAGCAAAGTAGGGCAAAGGGTCTTTGCCTCTGAGCATTGACCTCCTTGCCTTCTCCTCTCTTTCTCAGTTTGGAGTAATCTTTCATCCATAGGTACAGGGATTGCTGGCTATTCTGGCAATAAGTGTAGTTAATACATACAGTTAAAAAACTTTCTCTGATGGTAACTTTCAAGATTTATTCTCTTAGCAACTTTCAAGTATAGCATACTGTATTATAGTCACCATACTGTACTTTATACTCCCAGGAGTTATTTTATAACTGAAAATTTGTGCATTTTGACAAGCTTCACCCATTTCACCCACTCCACCAATCTATTCTCTGTATCTAAGTTTGTTTTTAAATTCTGCATATTAATGTTATCATTAAGTATTTGTCTTTCTTTGTCTGACTTATTTCACTTGGCATAATGCCTTTAAGGTCCATCTATGCTGTTGCAAATGACAGGATTTCCTTCTTTTTCATAGCTGGATAAGAATCCATTGTAAGGAGATATATATATATATATATATATATATAACTTTTTCCTTTTCTTTCAGTTTTATTAAGATCTAATTGACATATAGGATTGTATAATTTTAACGTGAACAGTATCATAATTTGACTTACATATATTATGAAACAATTAACAAAGTTTACTTAATATCCATTGTCTCATATAGATACTAAAAAAATAGTCTTTTTCTCCTTGTGATGAGACCTCTATAAACTGCTCCCCTAACAAAGTCACCTGTATCAGACAGCAGTGTTAACTATAGTCATCATGTCCTACGCTACATCCTAGTACTTACTTATCTTGTAACTGTGAGTTTAGTTATATTTTTTACTCCACATATAAGAGACACCATACAGCATTTGTGTTTCTGTGTCTGATTTGTTTCACTTTGCCAAAAATAGCACAAAAGTCTATTCATGTTGTTGCAAATGGCAGAATTTTCTTTTTTGAAAACAATAATACACATCTATTTATTTTGTAACTTCTTTATCCATTTGTCAGTGGATACTAAGTTGATTCAATGTCTTAGCTAGTGTATATAATGCTACTGTCAACATGGGGGTGAATATCTCTCTTTGACATAGTGTTTTTGGTTCCTTCAGATAGAGTCCTTAAAGTGGAGTTGTTGGTTCATATGGTTAGTTCTATTTTTAAATTTTTGAGAAAACTCCATCCTGTTTTCTATAGTGGCTGTACCAATTTGAAATCTCACCAACAGTGTGTAAGGAATCCCTTTTCTCTGTGTTCTTACCAGCATTTTTTATCTCTTTTCTTTTTGATGACAAATATTCTAACAGGCATAAGGTATTATCCTGTTGTAGTTTTCATTTGCATTTCCCCCTCAAGCATTTTTTCATGGACTTGTTGACTATTAATAATCTTCTTTAGGAAAGTGTCCAGTCAGGTATTTTGTCCATTTTTTAGTTGAATTATTTGTTTTTATTTTGTTTTGTTGGTTTTTTTGTTTGTTTTTGGTTTTGGCTTTGTTTGTTGCCATTGAGTTGCATGAGTTCTTCACATAATTTGGATATTAACCCCTTATCAGATCATATGCAAATATATTTTCCCATTTCATAGGCTGTCTTTCATTATATTGTTTCTTTTGCTGTGTAAAAACTTGTTTGATGTAGTCCCACTTGTTTATTTTTTACTTTGTTGCTTGCATTTTAGGTGTCAGATCCAAGAAAATCATTGCTGAAACCCATGACAAAAAGATTTTTCTTTTTGTTTTCTTCTAGGAGTTTTGTGGTTTCTTATATTTATGCCCTTAATCTATTTTGAGTTAATTTTTATGAGTGGTGTAAGAGAAGAGTCTAGTTTCATTTTTTACATGAGAATATTTAATTTTCCCAGCATCATTTATCACAGGGATTTTTTTCCAATTGAGTAACTTTGGATCACTTGACAAATATTAAATATGCATATTTAATATTTGCATATATTTAATATTAGTATATATATTTAATATTTTGAGTTTACTTTTGAGCTCTTAATTCTGTTCATTGGTCTATGTGTCTGTCTTTATGCCAATACTATACTCCTTTGGTTATTATAACTTTGTAATATAGCTTGAAATCAAGACATGTGCTATCTCCTGCTTTGTTCTTCTTTCTCAGGATTGCTTTGGCTTTTCAGGATCTTCTATGGTTCTATAAAATTTTAGGATTTTATTAAATTCTGTAAAAAATGCCATTGGAATCTTGATAGGGATTCCTTTGAATTTCTTTGGATAGTTTCACAATATTATCCATGAACATGGGATATCTTTTCATTTATTTGACTCCTCTTTGAAATCTTTGAACAGTGTCTTATAGTTTTCAAACTAGACATCTTTCACCTCCTTAGTTAAATTTATTTTAACTGAATAGTTTTTAATTGAATAATGTGCTGAATTTAGCAGCACATTAAAAGGACCATTCACCATAATACAACACATATGTATTGTGTTGTTTTTAATGCTATTGTAAATGGTATCCTTTTCTTTGATTTTTTTTCTGATAATACACTGTTATTTTATTAAAATTATATTGAATTATGTATATTTTGTATCCTTCAACTTGATTGAATTTAATTATAACTGACAGATTTTTGGTGGGGTCTTTAGGGATTTCTGTATATAAAATCATGTTGTCTGCAAATAAAGACATTTCACTCTTTTCTTTTTAGATTCTGATACCTTTTCTTTTGTTTAAATTTTTTTTAAGATTTATTTATTTATTTATTGTCAGAGAGAGAGCACAAGCAGGCAGAGTCACAGGCAGAGGCAGAGAGAGAAAGCAGGCTCCCTGCTGGACAAGGAGCCTGATGCAGGACTCGATCCCAGGACCCTGGGATCATGACCTGAGCCGAAGGCAGCAGCTTAACCAACTGAGCCACCCAGGTGTCCCTCTTTTGTTTAAATTTTTAAAATAATTTTTTGTTTGATTGTTTGTCTAGGGCTTTCAATTTAATGTTGAATAGGAGTGGTGAGAATAGATACCCTTGCCTTGTTCTTGATCTTAGAGGAAAAACTTTCAGCAGTAAATATGATGTTAGTTGTAGGCTTATCATATATGGCCTTTATTATGTTGAAATACTTTTTTTCTAATTTGTTAAGAGTCATTATCATGAATGGATATTGAATTTTGTTGAATGCTTTTTCTGTGTCTATTGAAATAATCCTATGGTTTTTTTTCTTACATTCTCTTAATCTGATAACACATTTTTTGATTTGTGTATTGAAGTGTGCTTGCATCCCAGGGATAAATCCCACTTGATCACGGTGAATGGTCCTTTTAATGTGCTGCTGAATTCAGTTTGCTAGTACTTTATTGGGAATTTTTGCCTCTATATTCATCTGGAATATTAACCTATAGTTTTCTTGTAAAGTACTTTTCTGGCTTGGGTATCAAGGTTATGTTGTTCTCATGAGTTTTAGAGTATTTCCTCTTTTGCAACTGGGAAGAGTTTGAGAAGATTTGGTATTAATTTTTCTTTAAATGTTCACAAAAATTTATCAGTGAAACTATTTGAGCTTTTCATCATTGGGATAATTTTTATTACTAAATCAATCTTTTTCCTAGTAATTGGTCTATTCAGATTTTCTATTTCTTCCTGATTCAGTGTTGTTAGGGTTTATGTTTCTATGAATTTTTCCATCTGTTCTAGATTTTCCAGGGTTTTTTTGGCAAAATTTGTTCACATTAGCCTCTTAAGGAGGTGAGAGATCTATATGGATCGTCTCTCCATCATTAAGAATGGAATATTAAAGTCCCCTACATTGCTATTTATTTATTTAGTTAGTTAGTTCTTTTAATTTTTTCTTCATATATTTAGGTGCCTGATGTTGGGCACATAAATATTTACCATTGTTCTATCTTCTTGGTTTATCAAGACCTTTATCATTAATTGTTTTTTGGCACTTGTGTAGATCTCATTTTTTAATCCTGCTGTCTATTTTGTGTTTTGATATATTTTGATGTGTATCAGTATGCTTTGACTTCTTCATCATGTTCTTTTGTATATTTACTATAGGTTTTCCCCTTATGATTAGCATGAGATGTACATAAAATATCTTAAAATTATAACACCATATTTTAAACTCATAACAGCTTAACTTGGATAGCATTCCTAAGCTTTAAATTTTTTACTTCTCCTCCTTCATATTTGAGGTTATTGATGTTACAGTTTACATATTTTTTTGTATTTGTATCCAATAACAGTTTATTGTAGCTAAGGTTATTTTAGGTTTGTGTTTCAACTTAGTTTTTGGTTTGTTTTTTTAACTAGAGTTATAAATGAATTATCAGCCACCATATCTTCCTACACAATCTTTGATTATATGTTTAGCATTACCAATCAGTTTTACTCTACCTTCTTAGGTTTATATAATAAATTAATGTCCTTTTACTTCCACTCAAAGAACTTTTTTTAGCGTCTCCTGTATGGCAGATCTAGGGGTGACAAACTACCTCAGATTTTGTTCTTAGAAGCCTCTATTTCTCCATTTCTAAAGAAATGCTTTATTGGTGATAGAATTTTTGGTTGGTGGTGTTTTCTCTTTATATTTCAAATATATCATTTCATTCTCTCTTGGCTTGAAAAAGTACTATTGAGTAATCTGCTGATAGTCTAGTGGGTGTTTTCTTGTACATAATTTCTCTCTTTTATCTAGCTGTTTAAAATTTCATTATTGTGTTTGATTTTTACAATTTTAGTATGTGTCTCAATTTAGCCCTATTGAGGTTCCACCTTTTTGGAGTTCTTTGGACCTCATGGACCTGGATTTCCATTTCTCTTCCCAGGTTTAAATTTCAAGCCCTTATTGTTTTAAATATAATTTCTGTTTCCTTCCCTTTCTCTTCTCTTTCTGAATACTCCTAATGCAGATCTGTTTGACTTGATGGTCCATAATTCCTGTAGGCTTTCTTAACTCTGTCATTTAATTTTTTTCTTTTTATTCCTCTTATTGGATAATTTTAAATACTCTATCTTCTTGGTCATCGATTTTCTCTTCTGTTTGGTTAAGTCTTCTTTGAAGCTCTCTACTGAGCTTTTTAGTTCACTTACGTATTTTTCAGCTCTAGAATTAATTTTATGATTTCTGTTTCTTTGTTGAACTTCTTGCTTTGTTTATGTACTGTTTTCTTAATTTCATTTAGTTGTCTTTAGTTGTATTCCTGTAGCTCAATTCTTTAGGAGGATTATTTTGAATTCCTTGAATGTTCATAGATCTCCATTTTTTTTTAGTGTCTATTATTACTGGAGCTTTATTAGTTTCCTTTGACAGTGTCATGTTTACCTGATTTTTCATGATCCCTGAGTCCTTATGTTGATATTTGCACTTTTAAATACGCAATCTCCTCTTTCAGACTTTATATGTTTGCTTAGACAGACACAATTCTTCATTAGTTAAGCTCAGATAAACTCAGTTTGGGTTTCTGGATGTGTCCACTGATAGTGTCCTTGGGCAAATTCAAGCTATCATGGTCTATTTTGGGGAGATACCACTGTCTGAGCTCTGAAGTCAGAAGGGGAGTGTTGCTGGCCAAAACAGTCAGGACTGCTGGCTTGGTTGTTTAGAGAAGCGAGGCTGTAGAATGGGCTCCACAGTTGCCTGGGTTATCTGGTCAAGCTTACTAGATGGTTAGGACTAGGTACTATACTCAGTATTAGTAGGGTCTTTGAATCAGTTTTCCTACCTTGGTAAGGCAGTAGAAGAAGCTCCAGGGCCTGAACAGCTCATTGTTTGGGGGAACTGAATCATATAAAACTAGCAACTGAATTTCATGGCCAGATAGGGCCACTGTTTTGCTCTTCAGATAGGAAAACCCACAGGCTATGCTTTCTGTTTAAGTGCCACTGCAAGCAGGACTGTTGGATAGGTTACAAAGCTTCCTATGTGGTCTGGCTAAGTTCCTTGGTTGAGAAGGTTGAAAGCTATATTCAGTAATGGGCAAGGCTGTAAATTAGTTTCCCTGCCAGGATAGAGCAGGAGAACCAGATCTAACATCAGAAAGACTCTTTGTGGTTTTGACTCAAGTTGACCCATGTTGCAAGTTCCCTGGACAAAGAGGCCACCGACTTTACTCAGTGGATAATCATCTTTGCCTGCTATAATATCTGCTTGAGCATTGCTGGTATATTAATTTTCCAGATGTTCTGAACAATCTTTCTGTTCACACAGGGATGCAAGCTATTAAGCAATGGGTGAGGTATGCCTCAACTCCTTTCCCTTGGTGGGGGTAGACCAGGTGTCAGTGCTAGAAGGACTCTTTATTTGGAGACCCAAATCAGAAAAACCACACACCACCAACTTAGTTGGTTAAATTGTGCCACTATATTGGCTCTGTGGATGACCAAACCCATGGTTTTGGACTATTTGGGCATAATTGGTGGGAAATCTGTCTGCCAAGATCCAAGTGTTAGTGTTGTAACCATTCCCCCCACTTCTCTTTCATGATCAGATTCCTTCTGGTAAATACCTGTAGATTCCTCTATGATCCCTGAGGGATGAAACCAGAGTGGAGACTCCCAAGAAGTGACCTACAACACTAGGTGAGCTGGATGTCCACCCTGGGCTCTTTTCCCATTGGAGGCACCTTAGGCTCAGGGGAGAATTCTGATCTCTTGGCATGGTGCTATGTCCAGAAGGGAGGTAGGGGCAATTTAGTCAGCAAATAGCTTCCCCTCTTACCCTTCTAATGTTAGATGTCTTGGTGTCCATGGTAGAGGGGGGTGTTTTAACCTTACCTCCATGTTCTAAGATTTTCTCAGTGATATGTTGTCCATGACTAGTTAGTTGTTAATTATTGTTCTTTTTAAAACTATCTGTTTTTTAAATTCAATTAACATATAGTGTATTTTTAGTTTCAAAGGTAGAGTTTAGTGATTCATCAGTCTCACATCATACCCAGTGCTCATTACATCATGTGCCCTCCTTAATTATTATTCTTCTTGAGGGGGAGAGTAAAGTCAGGAATGACCTATTCACCACCTTGGTGATATCATTTTCAATTTCTTTTGCTTGTTGTTTGTTTTTCTTTTGCTGCAACAGTAAAACATTTGTCACTTTAGGTCCTTGACATTTCTCCACTTACAGCATCTCATGTATAGAGTAAGGGGAGTGATTTGGATGGTCTCTGATGTTCTTCTAACTTTAACATGGTGCTTTCTCCTTTTATATTTATTTCTCAATCTGTCCTCATATGCAGTTAGTATACTTTGTCTGGTATTCCCTGCACAAGTGTATTCTTCACCCACTATAGTAAAGGCTTCATGAGGATAAAGAATATAAACATTTTATTTATTGATAAATATCCACAATGCTTTTTAATAAATATTATGTAAAATGATTCATACTTGATTCTTCATTCATACTGTTCTATGTTTTCTCTTCATTCATCCATTCATCATGTATAAATTTACATAGCAAATACTTATTGATCACCACATCACCTGTTTATTTCAACCTTATCTGCCTACAAAGCCAACTGAACTTCAGCTTGTCCTCTAAAGTATACTGAACTTTTCAGCTACAACCAATCTCTATCATACTTGAATTCCTACTACATACACAGTGTTTATCCTATTATAATGGCCCTGCAAATAAAATCTTTAGGGACTTATTAATTAATTGGACTAATTAACTACAATTAATATACTGTCCTTGAATGGTTCTGACTTCCTTAGAGTCTGTGGATTTTCCAAAGACAGGGATGGTACAATATATGCTTTCTAAAATTTATCCATGGTATGTAATACCATCTAGATTTAGAATCGGAAAACTGTCACACATGCTCTTTCTCTCTCCTAATAACACATGTGCAAACACATATACACACACAATCCTAAATGGTGCTTCGGTATCCATGTGTTTATTCTGGTAGAAATTGAAACAGGAAAGAGGGGGGGAAAGTGATAAATACTCCAGAAAATTGCTACTGAATTTTTATCTCATTTATGGGGGATAATGGTCAGTCCATAATTACCTGCGGTATAAGTGTATCATCCCATTTCCTAGCTGCACCCACAGTATGGAAATGCTTCTTTGCCTTTGCCACAATTTATTTATTTCTTCTTCCTTCCTTTCTTTCTTTCTTTCTTTCTCTTGCTAGGAGAGAAGTCAAGTAGTCTGAAGTTATGCTGGTGCACAAAGCATTCTAAAATAGCCTTCATTTATGAGCAATCATCTATGAAGGACTAACATTTAAGGAACCTTGCTGCGTCCTTTTTTGAGATTACAGCTTCTGTATAAGTGACAAATATATTTAGATGGAGCATGAAGTGTTCACTGTACAGTTTTCAATTTGTATAGTTAGCATTTGTATCTTTTAGGATAAAATAAATGCCCAATGGGGAAATGTTAAAGAATACTAATAACTACTAATAAATAATTAAAATAGATGTTGTCCCAGAAGGGCAACAGCAGGCTGTACTTCTAGGGAATAAATTTGGGTAAATGATTTATGATTTCTTTCTGAGTATATGTTGTTAAAATTTCTCTGATTGCACATATCCCTTATTCACTCCAGAAATTCAGAGAGACATGACAAGGGAGAGATTGAAAGAAAGAGAGAGAGAGATTTCTAATTATTTATCCTATGTCTACTTCTCTGTGAATACTGTGTGTGAAAAAATCTCAAAAGAAAAATAAATTTATGGTAATGCATCAGTAATTCCCTATTTTATGTATTTCTTCTGACCAAAGCCCAGTTGATCCAAAACCTCTGAAAAAAGGAATGCTATATAAATAATTTCTAATTAAGAGGATTGCAAATACAGAATTATATACCATATAGGGCTAAACTACACCTTTCTGTTATTTTCATTAGAGAAAGAATATATTTCACTGTATTAGGGCTCTCTCCATATTACAAAGAAATGATTAACATTCTAGAAAAAAAAGCATAAAATAAAAATAGGTACTTTCTCCTCTAAAAGAACCTTTCTCATTTAAAAGTCTGCTAAGTCACATTTGTTAAAAATTTAGACCAATGTTTAAAGTAGAAATAGTAATTATTGCCTTAAGCATAATAAATTTCTGAATATTGAAGTTGGAACATGAGAAAAGAGAATGATTAGGCTAAATACAGGCTTAGAAATCATCCTGTGACTCATTTTCCTGGTGATGATACTGAAGCCTAGGGAGGTGCTGTGATGACCCAGACTGAGACAAAGAACTAAAAATCTACAATCCAGATTTCCTCATTCTGAGGGATTACAGTGTCCTTTTCTTCCTATATTTAAACTATAAGTTGAAGTACAGTGGTATTTAAAAATACAGATATTTTTCTTTGTAAATATACTCGTTTTCAAAAACAATTGAAAAGTAAATCAAATGGTAAATTTAGTGCACCTTCTCAAAGTTGACCAAAATAAGCTCCTGATACAGCTTTTCTTTTGTTTTGTGTTTTGTTGGTGGTACTGTTGCAATAAAGTATGCATAGCATACAATTTCCCATTTTAACCATTTTTATGTGTACAGTTCTGAGATACTGAATACATTCATATTGTTGTGTAACCATCACCACAGTCTCCAGAACTTTTACATCTTCCCAACTGAAACTTGTACCCATGACACCGACTTCCCATTTCCTCTCTCTCCCAGCCACTGGAAACCACAATTCTTCGTATTTCTGTAAATTTGACTACACTAGGTGCCTTATGTAAGTGGAATCATATGACATCAGTCATTTAGCAATTGGCTTATTTCATGTAATGTAATGTAATGTAATGTATGCAAGATACATCCATGTTGCAGCCCATATATATATTTATATTTAAATATGTCTATTTTCTTTTTTCCATATTTCTGAGGGATAAATGACAAATGAAAACTGTATATATCTAAGGTATCCAACTCCACGCTTTGATATATTTATACATTGTAAAATAACCACCACAATCAAGGTAATTAACATAGCTATCACCTTACATAGGTTATCATTTTCATTTTGTCATTGTTATTTCATTTTGTCATTGTTATTGTTGTTTATTTGTGGTGACAACACTTAACATCTACCCCCAATGAATTTCAAGTATACAATACAGCATAGTTAACTATAGTCACATTGCTGTACATTAGATATACAGAACGTATTAATCTTGCATAGCTGAAACTTTATACTCCTTCACCAACATCTCATTTTTTCCTCCCCAAACACTGGCAACCACCTCCTTCTTTCAGTTTGATTATCTTAGGTCCAACATGTAAATGAGATCACACAGTGTTTGCTTCCTGTATTTGACTTACAGTACTTAGCAAAATTTGCTACAGGTGTTTCTGTGTTGTTGCAAATGGCAGGATTTTCTTCTTTTCCAAGTCTGAATAATATTCAGTTATACACACACACACACACACACACACACACACATGCATATATCATATTTTCCTCATTCATTTATTGATTGATTATTGAGAATAATGTTTAATAAATGTGTATGAACAGACTTCTTTGAGATCCTGATTTCATTTCCTTTGGGTATATATCCAAAAGTGGGATTGCTGGGTCATATGAGAATTCTGTCTAGTTTTTTGAAGAATGTCCATACTCTTTTTCCATAATAGCTGTACCAAGTTAAATTCCTACCAACAGTGTCAAGGGCTCTTTTCTCCATGTCCTTGCCAACACTGGTATTTTCTGATAATAATCATTTTGATAATAGTCATTCTAATAGGAGTGAAGTGCTAGGTAAATGTGGTCTGACTTGCATTTCACTAATGATTAGTGATGTTGAACATCTTTTCATATATGTATCAGCTGTTTGTATATCCTCTTTTAAGAAATGTCTATTCATGTTATTTGCCCATTTTTTCAATTATCTTATTTGGCTATTGAAGTTTTTTTTACTATTGCATTGTAGGAGTTATTTTTGGATATTAACTCCTTATCAGAGAGATGGCTTGCAAAAATTTCCTCCCATTTTCCATAGATTTTCTCCCCTTTCTCCCACTGACTGTCTTTTCACTCTGTTGGTTGTTTCCTTTGCTTTACAGAAGACTTTCAGTTTGATGCAAGCTCACTTTTCTATTTTTTCTTTTGTTGCCTGTACCTTTGGTGTTACATCTGAAAAATCATTGCCTAGACCAGTGTTAAGAATCCTTTTCCTTAGGTTGTTTTCCAGTAATTTTAAGGTTTCAGGCTTATGTTTAGGTCTTCAATTCATTTTGTGTTGATTTTTGTGAGATAAGTATCCTATTTCATTCTTCCATGTATGAATATTCAGTTTTGCTAACACCATTTATTGAGGAGACTGTCCTTTACGTTTGTCATGAAGAGTCTGAGATTTTACATTGCTTAGAAGCTAACAAGCTAGTTTCTTTAAGTCATAGGGATGTTGTTGGAAGACGATAGAATCCCGAGTTAGATAAAGGAGCTGCTTACTCTTGGCACACTAAACCCATTGGGTGTCATGTTTGCTTCACCTTTGCCTCTTAAGTTCCACAAATTCAGTGTGAGGGTCTCAGAGATATTGCACTCACATGGTTATGAATCACAGCTGAGCAACCTTGAACTCAGGAAATCCAAAGTTTTTTTGTTTGGTTTGGTTTGGTTTTGCTTTGCTTTTTCCTAATGGCCTACAAGCAGACCTGCTCATTATCCTTAAAAAAAAAAAAAAAAAAAAAAAAAAAAGACACCTTTGTTGTACTGGACTGTAAGTAAATCTGTCTTTTGTTTTTCAGAGATCTTAATTTTCCAAGGCTATTCACTACACAAACATCCTTGAGAAGATAGGTTAAACAATAAAAGAAAGTCAGTCAGTGCTTTGCTCAGAAGACGTGCAACAATGGGATAGATAAGGAAACCGTGACCGAACAACCTTTTATTATTGGTTCTTTCTTCACTCACTAATTGAATTATTCATTTATTCATTCTTCTATCCACTTTTTCTACAATTTATTCAGTGAACATCCCATCTCTTTGCCCGAGACTGTTCTATTCTTCCATAACTCTTCATTTCAACCACATGGAATAGATCTTTCTACTTTCAATTAATCAATCAATCCTTCCATGGAATTTTTAACACAATGACAGTGTTATTGTTTTTTTTTTAATGTTCTTCCTTCTACTCCAATAATCATCTAACTTATTTCTATTAATGAAATCCTTTGTTTCCCTCAAGAAAAAAATAACATAATGTTCATCATTCTTTTCTGATTCCTGTGATTGGAACTAAGCATATACTTTGGTTGAACTCATGTAACAATGACAGCTTACATTTTTATGACACTTTTTGAATTCTTGATTTCTTTGACATTTGTTAGTTACTCATGTTTAGTTCTAACTCCCTATCTTGGAGTACAAGATCCAAGGAAAGAGAGCTTGCTAAATCCTCACTTTTTTTCTTATACTCTATAGTGCCTTCACAGTCTCTTGCTTATAGTTGCAAATTGCATATTAATTAAAATTGATATTTTTGAAATATGGTCTGTGTTGCAGCTGGGCTTTTATTTGGTATGCAAAATTACAGTGATTAACAAAGTACATCATTTAACCCTTTTTTTTCATTGCGTTTGTACTTACATAGAATACATATATATGTATTTATATGTATATAAAATCATATGAAACACATATAAAATATATATATATATATATAATTCAGAAACCAAGTTTTGCCTACTAACTATTGTTTGGTTATAGTTAGGAAAACAGGTATATTGCCTCAAAAGAAAAACAAAACCGGGTTCCTGGGTGGCTCAGTTGGTTGTGTCTGACTTTTTACTTTGGCTTGGGTCATGATCTCAGGGTCCTGGGGTTGAGCCCCATGCTGGGCATGGAGCCTGCTTAAGATTCTCTCTCTCTTTCTCCCTCTTCCTCTCTCCGTCTCCCATCCCCCAGCTCCTGTTCAATCACTCTAGCTCTTTCAGGAAAAAAAAAAAAGTAAAAGAAAAACAAAACCCCACAACAATATATTAGAAATAGGGCTCAGAAACCAAATGACTGAAGGTGAAATAACTAAAAATACCAAGTATTTTCAAGGATGTTGAGCAGCTGGAAATCATACATGGCTGGAAAGAGTCTAAATTGATACAATCACGTCAAAACATTATTTCACAGGATCAATCAGAGCTAAATATATATCTGTTCTGTGACCCAGCAATTACTCTCCTGGCTATATGTTGCCACCCCCAGATAAATGCATATGCCCATCAAAAAGCATGCACAAGAATGTCCATAGCGTATTTATTCATAATAACAAAGTAAAGGAAATAATTCAAAGGTACAGCAACAGAATTTATAAAATGATATATTCACACAATATAATACTATATAGAAATTAAACCTATTTTTGTTACATATCACAATATGGATGGATTTTATGACAGATGTTGAATGAAGAAGCCAGATACGAAGAGTGCTTGGTATCATTATATTATTCCATTATGAGAAATTCAAAATCAAACAAATTAAGTTTGTGGTAATAGGAGTAAGAATAGCATTTATTTTTGTGCAACATTAACTATTGAGGGTGTTGCTGGCATGTGATAAATTTTCTACATTTTGATATACATAGTACCTATGGGTGTTTGGGTGCATATGTATACACTTATATAGTGTGTGTATATTGTGTGTTCACAGTGTATATATACATTGTGTATATTGTGTACATTGGAATAATCTGATGTGAAAAATTATAGATCAAATTATCTCAAAAAATACTTAACCAAAAGATGTTGATGCCTTTATGGAAAATTTAAGATTCAATTTTATGGTACTAACAGAACTTAAAATAAATTAAGAAACAGAAGGTCATACATTGAAATATTCCATATCATGAGAAAATTAATTCTCCCAAAGCTCATCTACAGATGGAATGCATTTCATTTAATGTCACAGCAATTTTATTTGCATTTGCGAGAGTGATGACAGTGCTAAAAATTGACATGTTCATTTCTACATCAGTGTGGAAAAGCCAACAGCCAAGTGTCTGAGGAAATCTAGAATAAAAACAAAATTTGGGTAATTTCTCCTACAGACTTCAGAAGGTTTAGGAGGTATTAGTAAATAAGACAAATACTGTTAGGAGAATCAATGCACAGACTATTGAAACAGATTTGAGAGCAGGGAAACAGATCAAACAATAAGAATCCAGAAATAATTGATGACGCAGCTAGATGGCATGGCCAATCAATGAAGCAGTCATGGTCTTTTCAGTAGATGGTTCTGGGTCAGAAGACTATAGGTCCATATGTACGCATGCACACAGTTTCAGTTTTGTAAGATGAAAAGAGTTTGGAGATTGGCTGCATTACACAAATGAACTTAATTTTACTGAACCGTGCACTTAAATTGGCCAGCTTGGTAAAACCTATGTGTAGTTTACAACAATAAAATTTTTTAATTGAAAATATCAAGAAAATCATTAATATTAAATTCAGAACATTAGTTACCTTGAGGAGGGGCATGTTCCAAAATATGCAGGAGAAGCCACACATGTTCATTATATTTCCCAAGCAACTCCGCAGAGCTCATGACTGCCAAGGAAATCTTAAGAAGAGCTGTTTCTCAGTGTTTTGAGAATCAGGTAAGATAATGCATGTGAAGATCATTCACAGCGCTGTCTTGCAGTAGGTACTATTTTACCTTGTTTTAAGATGAAATCCAATTATCTTAATCTAATATATGCTCCACAGGACAGAGTCCTGAGCTACTGGCAAAATACTTTGCTTCCCCCCTTTTCGGTGCTCACAAAACCCCACGACACAGCCACACATTTCTTGTGTCTGGAGAGGGTGGAAGTTGCAGGTAGTGACTAAGTGGCTCAGAGAAGTCATTATAAAAATTAAAAAGCACCTATTCTGCCATGTTTTGTAAACTTGTAGTTGTATTAACCAATGAATACAACACAGGTGCAGTGCATATCCTGGTAAGCTAAAATAATGCATTTGAGCAAAAAAAAAAAAAAAAAAAATAGACATTATAATCACCAAAAGAGATAAATGCAACGTCTTTTGGCTTTCTTGAAATCTTTATATTCTCTAGCCGTCCTCTGCTTAGAATTACACAGGAGTGGGCAGTACCATGTAACTGCTAAGAGACCAGTGTCTAGACACAGATACACCAGGTGATTTGGGTCTTGCTCTGTGTTTTAGGAACATATGACATGGGGCGAACCCCTAAACCTCTGCTTTCAGCCCATCATCTAGAAAATAATGATAAGAGCAACGTCTGCATAGGGCAGTCATGAGAACAAAGAGATAGTCTGAATAAAGCCCAGTGTGTTCCGTAAATTTCCCTATTCCTATTACACTGTGCACAGACGTGTTCTGCCAGCACCGTGGAGAGCTCTTCAAATTAGAACTGCAATCTTGTAGTTCCCATAACGTCTCCAGGTCCTCAAGTCACTCCGGTTGAGGGTATTAATCTATTTCAATTGATTGACAGTTGCACAGTAGTCAGTTACTTGATTTATAATTTGCACCAGGTTATTGAATTTATAATTTGGACTGAGCTCTAAATGCGTTTTTGATTTATGTGTGTCCCCCACGCAGTTACAACAAATCATTGGTGGTTGAGCAACATTTACTGTAAGACACACACATTTAGCAGTTGGATTTTAAAGGGCAAAGAAATTTATATTTCTTTATGTAAATGTAGAGAATCAATGCTTCAAATAATTGCAAAAGTAGCCATGTTATCAAGTGAGGAAAGTCATACCATTTAATAGCCAGAAAAAAAAAAACAAACAACAAACCATTTTGTTTATAATGTTGTTCCTGTTTGGGCTGCATTACAAACTTGGAGAATTATGCCAGAGGATGATGAAGATCTAGGTCAGCATTTTTACTTTACACACAAGAGGGCTAAAGTGCTCGAGGCCATGAAGTAGTTAGAGGCTAAGTTGGAAATTGAACCAACTTTCCTGATTCTTGTTTAGGAATCTTTCTACTGTATCTCATAGTTTCTCTGTAATTCCTTTTCCTTCTCTGAAAAGTGTAAGGATAATGATATAATCCTTGCTTCTCAATGAAGTACTTTTTTAATACATGAGCCAATACACTTGAAAGATCTTTGCAGTATAAATACTTTATAAATTTCTATCTACATCCAAACCTTGGTTTCTTTGGTAAGGAGTAAACGTTTAAGTGGTACAGTCAAGTGTACCCATTTATCGAGGGGCACTATTAGTAGAGGAGCTCTATCACCCACATATTTTCAGTTTGTTTCTTAAAGATTTTATTTATTTATTTGAGTGGGGGGGAGAAGGTCAGAGGGAGAAGCAGACTCCCCGTGGAGCTGGGAACCTGATGCGGGACTCGATCCCGGGACTTCAGGATCATGACCCAAGCCAAAGGCAGTTACCTAACCAACTGAGTCATGCAGGTGCCCCATATTTTTAGTTTTAATCTGCACTAAACCCTATTTTTTTTTTCAGATGATAAAAGTGAGGGTCAGAGAAGTTAAGGAAATGCTCAAGCCAGGTTTTCAAATTCCCAACGCCTGTGTATGTGTCACTGCTGCTAGACAGACTAAAATAAGACCTACCAGGTTCCTTAATGCAAGACTGTGAATTTAATATTTTCTGGCAAAGGAAAAACACCTGCCTCTTTAAGATTTGACCCTAATTGTAAAACAGTTTTCTTCTTGCTGCGGTATTAGGTGTCATATTAATCTTTCTTTCTGACCTCATTCTGGCAAATCGTCTTGGAGACAGGAATAAATAATGTTCTTGTAAATTGATTTATATGAACTCTAGAGATACAGCACCAGCAAAAAATACTGGGCCACGTCTGGGCCTCAGTCAGTGGATCAAAGGTGTCTCTGCCTTATTATTTGTTCCATATGAAGTTCAGAATGATCACTGAAATGCCCATTTTCCTAATGTCATACCTCTAGTCAAGTATTCTGAACTTTGACCTCCACTGATCGGGTCTCAAATATAATGCAATAACTTCTCACAATGGCCAGGAGACAACCAATTGTAGGAATCTGAACTTGAAATGGAGGGTCAGACTGCAGGTGCAAAGATGAGTAATCAGAACAAAGAGGATACCTTTAGACTTCCAAGTTCTAAAATGAACTCTGCAAAAATACTGTTTTAGAGCATCTTAGGGCCCTATCCCTTCCACTCTGAGCTGCATGATTAAAGCCTGATAATTTGTTTTCAGTTTTTCAACTCCCCTTTGATTATTACTGAATGCAACTTTCATCCAGCACAGCAAGTACTCTAAGCGGGGGGTATGGCTGTGCCCATATCCTCACACACTGTTTCAATCATTTCCTTCTCTGTGAAAATGGGCACACTTTATGTTAAGAGATCATGATCATCTTCCATTCAATTATAAACTTGCTTATTGAATGCCCACAATTTGATTAGCACTTGAAGAAAAAAAAAAACAGGACACATTTGCTGATCTCAAAAATAATAGTATTTCATTGAGGGAGAAAGAACATCGCTTTAAAAATGAAATTCAGTATATGATAGTGTCTTAAAGTAATTGTTACAGGTAATTTCCATAGAAGAGTCTTTGCAAGGTGGATGAAAAAGTATAGGAAAACATACAAGAGAGGAACATTGCATGAGAGCTTGACATGGTGATTACATGAGAAGAGAGAAGATATCTGAGACACAGAAGTAGCATGGCTGAAGTGAAAGAGACACACGAGAAACATGTTTATTCTAAAGACATTTGGAGTGAGGCAGTAACTTGGAGAATCAATGGGACATCAGTTGAATAGAAACATGCACCCTGGTAAGAAGATGCCTGGAAATTAAGCTGAGAAATTTGGACTTGATCATGAGTGGAAGAGAGCATATACAAATACGTTGGATGAGAATGCCATGTGAGAAACCAGAGGCTGGAAGTGTATGTATCAAAGATAGTGCAGGGTGACAGCATTAACAGATGAGACTAAGCAAAGTAGCAAGAGGAAGTATGTGAGGGAAAGGGATGGAAGAAAGACATGAAGTAGAGAACTCTGGGGAAGCCCGATGGAGTTTCGGTACTAATTTTATGGTAGTGTTGCCAGATAAAGCAAATAAAAATACAGGAGGCCCAGTTAATTCTGATTTCAAAATAAATGATTGATATAGTTTTAATATAGGTATGACCCACACATGTGTAATTATATTAAAAGTTAATTATTTATTTGAAATTCAAATTTAACTTGATGCCTAGTATTTTTTTTTTTTATTCTGTCAGCCCCATCTGGGGAATTTACCTGTACCAGTATTTACCCTATGTTTTGGAAACATTCAAAGAACATTTGTTCTTGTGCTACAGAATTATATGGGTCTGTAACATTTATGTAATGTCATAAGTACAGACATGTTTCAACAAAAAAAATGTATAGATAATAAATACTGTATATGGAGACTAAGGTTGGAGAAGTTGTAGCATTAATCTAGGTAGGACTTTCATTAAAAACACATATGTAACCAGGAGTTCTGAGGGAAAAAGTGGGAATTGTAGAGTTTTAAAAGAGAATATGCAATTACCTAGAACTTATAGTTTCAAAACTATAATGAAATAAATATATTTTAGTGTTTTGAGGAATGTATATGAATTAGAATAAACAAAATAATTGATTGATTATATTGATTGATTGATTATATGCTATACCATATATGCCAATATAATACCATATAATGCCACTTTGACTAAATTTTAAAGCTGACCAAGTAAGGAAGCAAAGTAATTTGTCACATGGTTTTGCTATTTTTGGAAAGGGAACAATGATTAAGTGTAGGCATTAGAGAAAAATTTAAAACTCCCTTAGAGAAACATTTAAGACTCCCTTAAAAACTAAGATTACACTAACACTTCTAAGAAGCTCACAAATTCACGTCAACTGCTAAAAAGTGGTCATAGGGGTGCCTGGGTGGCTCAGTCAGTTAAGTGTCTGCATTCGGCTCAGGTCATGATCTCAGGGTCCTGGGATCAAACTTCACATAGGGCTCTCTGCTCAGCGGGGAGACTGCTTCTCCCTCTCCCTTTGTCTGTTGCTCTGCCTTCTTGTGTTCTGTCTCTCTGTCAAATAAATAAAATCTTTTAAAAGGTGGTCATAGAAGCAAACAAAAGCATTGAACTTCTCAACAAAGAGCTGTGTAGAAAGAAAAATAAAAGATTACATAGATTTTGTGTCATATAAAATTGAGGACCAGAGGAAAAACAAAAAAATACATTTAGAAGATGCATGATGGCAACAGTGGCAGAATGTGTGGTTGGTATGGGGAGCTTTGAGTACAAAGGCTTGAAAGGCCATGATAGAGAGAGTTTGGGTTGTACCTATGAAATGTCAACATCTGTATCTCCTTACCCTTTTTAGCATAACCAAATTCTGTTGACTCAGAGAACTCTCTTCCCAGTATGTAGACTTTCTGGATTGCTCTCATTACTGTTAATTTCTTCCTCCTTCAGAAACCCTTGCAGTCTCCTCATTTCTTTTTCTCATAATGATATATAGCTATGTGGGCTTCATTTGTTACATATCTTCTCCCATTTGTGAGAACAGAGATAATTTTATTTTCTGTATATAGTTCTAAACACGTAATAGGTGCTCAATAAATACTCCACAAATTCAACAGAAACATGTAAAAGAAGATGTTATGTAACCTTGAATAGGAAGCCTGTTTTGACTGACAGACTAAAATACAAAGATCATTTGCTTCCTGGCTTGAAACATGGAAGCTTGATTTGGAAGCAGATTGTCAGTATAGGATTCCTGTGTTACAAAGAATCCTTGAGTTCAGAAAGAAAGTGTCTCATCTAGTGAAGAGCCATATAAAAGGAAGTTTGAGATACTCCTTGTCTATTTGTCAAGATAGTTTTTAAAAATCCAGAATGGCTGACATATCTGACTTTCAAATGAAAGACATTTTCACTTTGATTGTTGCCAATTATTAAATAATTCATCACTTTTATAGAAGAAACAATAACATGAATGTAATAGTTGTAGCAGTCAGAGCTTTACATGAAATAAAGTGTGTTAACTGGAGGAATCCAGTCATCCTTTTGTATCACTAATCTTCAGAATCATATGAAAACAGATTTAAAAAAAGGTAGATTTCCAGGATCTGCTGGTCACAATGTGTGTGTTTTTAAATTTTCATTATTCCTCCTTAGGTTAATGTTGCAACTTCTCTAATCACATTGTAGTCTCAATAAACAGTATTTTATTTATGTGTATTATTTTTCACTCAAATATATATTTCCAATATTAGGTAAATATTATGAATTCATATTTTTCTATAGAACCAAACCAGTTGTTTCTTGACCATCTCTATTTTATAAGGTAATCATTGGCATGAGGAAGTTCCCCAGATGTGGTCACCAGATTCATTAAGTTTGGGGTGGGATCCCAGGAATCTATAATTTAAAAAAATTGAAGGTGATTCTGTTCATCAGTTGTATTTGGGAATCACAAATGTATTGCATGGTTTCATATTTAAAGAAATTGATATCTCAAAAGGCAAAAAGAGGTTTCTGGGTGTCATAAATTTTTTTTTGTTGTTGAAACAGAGTAAGAGCTCAGATGTGCAATTTTAGTATCCTGAAAGTTGTGTGTCTACACTTCTATTGTGGTCATTTCCTTTACAACCCAGTTCCTCTTTATGTAAGCATGCCTAGGACTTAATTTGAGGAGAACTATGGCAGAGTGCCTCCTGGAAGCAATATTTTTTGAAAACTGAGAAATGCAAAGGAGCACTAGGAATCAGGCACCAAAAACAGTCATTTAAGGGTGAGATGAATATTAACTTCTTTCAACAACTTTGTATGAAAGAAATGGGCAATATCTTGTCAAAGTGTGGGATCAAAATCATGTACTCCTGACTAAGGGTTCATTTTATAAAGTTAAAAGTTCTGATAATAAACCAGTGCATATATATATATATATATATATATATATATATATATATATATATTCAAGAAACTCCTTGATTAATTTGGAAATGTAATAGTACCCTACCATTAAAAAAGAAATCCCTGCAAAACAAAAAGGTTGTTCCTATAACACCATGGTGTATCTTGCTCATGTCACAGACAAGGAAATCCAAGTACAGGGATGGGTAGCTCAATACATAGTAGTAGATCAAAGAGTAAAATTTATTTTTCTGCTTTGCTATTCTATTATTTTACTTATTGCTATGCCTATGTCCTTTTCTTTTACAAAACTGGGTAAACTCATCTATATATGAATATATATAAATGAATATATATGAATATGTTTGTTTTGAAAGGTCTAAAAATGTACATGCAAATTTTAAAAATCCCATTTAGGTGGAGAGTGTTTGACTGGAAAGTGTACTAATGTTTTGTCTGAGCTAGAGCTGATATTCAAAATACATCATTAAAAGAGAGAAGTGAAATGAGCATGTGTTCCTTCCTGTATGCTGTATCAAATCAACCAAAGCAAAAACAACCCAAAATGTAACACCAAAAAATAAGCAAACAAAAGGAGGGGGAAGCCTTCTTAACTTTCATATAGGAACATGGAAATAGATGTTTCAATGCATTTTCTTACATTGGGCTCAGAAATCCCAAGGATGAGAATTTGCATCCAAAACAGGATTTCAGGTATATACACAAATAACTGATGAACCTGAGGTAGGGAGTAAGTCATGGAAGAGCAGTTGCTTTCCTTAGACAAACATTTCCACGAGGAAGAAAGGAGTTCTATAGAGTGGGCAACTTTATTATTATTATTTTTTTTTAGTTTTTATTTAAATTCCAATTAGTTAATAAACTATGTAATACTCATTTCAGGTGCACGTTACAGTGATTCAACACTTCCATACAAGACCTGCTGTTCATGCTAGCAATTGCCCTCCTTAATCCCCATCATCTATTTAACCCCTCTCTCTACCCACCTCCCCTCTGATAATCATCAGTTCTCTGTAGTTGGGAGTTTGTTCCTTGGTTGATCTTTCTCTTTTTGCGCCCCATTGTTTGTTTATTTCTTAAATGGCACATGAGTAAAAGAATAAGCTGTTTTTTTCTCTGATTATCTTACCTAGCATAATACTCTCTAGCTCCAGCCATGTCATTGCAAATGGCAAGATTTCATTCTTTTTTATGGCTGAATGATATTCCATTGTATGTGTGTATTCTGAAATCTATCTATCTATCTATCTATTCTACTACTTCTTTATCCATTTATTGGTCAATGGGCATGTGCTATTTCCATAATTTGGCTATTATGTATAATGTTGCTATAAATATTGGAGTGTATGTATCCCTTTGAATTAGTATTTTTGTATTCTTTGGGTAAATACCTAGTAGTTCAGTTGCCAGATTGTAGGGTAGGTAGTTCTATTTTTAACTTTTTGAGTAATGTGTCTACTGCTTTCCAGACTGGTTGTACCAGTTTGCATTCCCACTAACAGTTCAAGAGGGTTTTCCTTTCTCCACATCCTCAGCAAAATCATTCACCATGATCAAGTGAGATTTATTCCCAGGATGCATTTTACACACTAATAGTGAAGCAGGAGGAAAATAAATTAAGAAAACAATCCCATTTACAATTTTACCAAAAATAATAGAATACCTGGGAATGACTTTTGTAATGTATTCTTGGATTTAGTTTACTAATATTTTGTTGAAGATTTTTGCATCTAAGTTCATCAGAGATATTGGCCTGTAATTCTCTCTCTCTCTCTTTTTTATAGTGTCTTTATCTGGTTTTGGTAGGGTAATTCTGGCTTCATAGAATCAATTTGGAGCTTTTCTTCTTCTTCTATTTTTTTTTTTTTTTTTGGAATATTTTAAGAAGGATAGGTATCAACTTTTTAAATGTTTGGTAGAATTTGTGGAGAATTTATGAAGCCATCTGGTCCTGGACTTTTTGTTTGTTGGAAGTTTTTTTTATTACTGATTCAATTTTTTTTTTTTTTTTTTTGCTAGTAATCAATCTTTTCAAACTTTCTATTCCCTCCTAATTCTGTTTTGGGATGTTATCTGTTTCTAGGAATTTATCTATTTATGTTGTACAATTTATTGGCAAATTTTCATAATATTCTTTTATAATCCTTAGTATTTCTGTGGAGTTATTTATTTCTCTAATTTCTGATTTTGTTTGAGTCTTCTCTCTGTCTCTTTGTTTTTATGGGTCTGGCTAAAGGTTTACCAATTTTGTTGGTCTTTTCACAGAACCAACTCCTGATTTCATTGATTCATTCTATTATTTTTAGTTTCTATTTCATTTATTCTGCTCTAATCTTTATTATTTTCTTCTTCTGGTTTTGTGTTTTGTTTTTCTTCTTTTTCTAGCTTATTTAGATATAAAGTTGGGTTGCTTGAGGTTTTTCTTGACATAGGTACTTTCTTGAGGTACTTCTTGACATAGGCCTGTTTTGCTATAAACTTACCTCTTAGGACAGCTTCTACTGTATCTCAAAGATTTTGAACCATTGTATTTTTAATTTCATTTTGTCTCCATGTATATTCTTGGGTTGCCTCTTTGATTTGTTGGTTGACCCATTCATTGTCAAGTGGCATATTATTTAACTTCTATGTACCTGTGCTCTTTCCAGAATTTTTCTTGCAACTGATTTCTAATTTCATAGCATTGTGGTCTGAGAAGATGCATGGTATAACTTTAGTCTTCTTGAATTTGTTGATAATTGTTTTGTGGCCCAATATATGATCTATTCTAGAAAATGTTTCATATGCAGTTGATAGGAATATGTATTCTTCTGTTTTAGAGTGGAATATTCTGAATAAATCTGTTAAATCCATCTGGCCCAAGGTGGAATTCAGATTAATGGTTTCCTTGTTGATTTCTATTTAGATGCTCTGTCCATTGATAGAAGTTGGGTGTTAAAGTCCCCTACTATTATTGTATTAGTATTGATTAGTTCCTTTATGTTTGTTATTAACTGCTTTATATATCTGGGTGCTTTCATGTTGGGAGCATAAATATTTACCACAGTTATATCTTGTTGGATTTTTCCATTTGTGAAATACGGTGTCCTTCTTTGTCTCTTATTATAGCCTTTGTTTTAAAGTCTATTTGTCAGATATAATTACTACTATGCCAGCTTTCATTTCCAATTGCATGATTAAGGCTTCTACATCCTTTCACTTTCAATTTGTATATGTCTTTAAGTTTGAAATGAGTCTCTAGTAGGCAGCATAAAAATAGGTCTTATTTTTCTTACCCATTCCATAACGTTATGTCTTTTGAGTGGATTGTTTAGTCCATTTACATTCAAAGTAATTATTGATAGGTATGTATTTATTGCCATATTTTTACTTGCCTTATGGTTGTTTTGGTAGCTCTTCTGTTTTCTGTTCTTCTCTTGCTCTCTTCTCTCATGGATTGCTGGCTTTCTTTAGTGATACACTTGGATTCCTTTCTCTTTATTTTTTGCACATCTATTACTAGTTTTTGATTTCTGGTTACCATTAGGTTTCTATAAAACATCTTCTGGATATAGCAATCTATATTAAGTTGATGGTCACTTAAGTTTGAACCCATTCTTTTACTTCTCTCATCACCCCACCCACCCCATTATTTAGGTATATGGTGTCATTCTTCACATTGTTTTATTTCAGGCTGCTGATTCATTCTTCTGTTTACTCTAGTCTACTATTTATACCATCTTAGTCTATTTTTAATTCCACTTATTGTGTTCTTCATCTGTTTGGTTCTTTTGTTAGGGGTCTCACTGATGTCCTCTACTCTTTGCTCAAGTCCAGTGAGTATCTGTATGAACATTATTTTAAATTCTCTATACATATATTACTTATCTCCATTTTGTTTAGGTCTCTTGCGATGATTTTTGTCCTTTCATTTGGGACATATTCTTCTGTCTCCCCATTTTGTCTAACTCTCTGTGACCATTTCTCTATTAGGAAAATTAGCTACTTCTCCTGCTCTTGAGAGTAGTGGCCTTACAAAGAAGAAGTCCTGTGGTGCCCTGCATTGCAGTGTCCCCTTTCTACCATAACCTGGCTTTTCAGCAGTTTCTTCTATGTGTGTTGCAATTGCCCTTCTCTTTGTGGTTGAGGCACTTTTTCCTTCAAGTTCAGTCATTTGCAGTGGCTCTCTTTGCCTGCTGTGGGCAATGTTTGGTCCCTGTGGTGTTAATGGGCCAGTCTGGGGCTGCCTTGGTCTTGAGTTGAGTCAGACCATATGTTTTCAAGATGCAGTAGCACCAAAACACAGGCCACTTTCCCTGTGTTGTATCCTGAAAAGCTTGCATTGGTGGGTGGGACTGCAGTCAGACCAGATGTCTGACCCCAGGCCACTGTTGGGGCTGCAGTCTAACTGGTGTGTGTTTGTGTGTGTGCGTGTGTTTATCAATCCCTCTTTCCATGATAGTATTCTCTTTGGACTGGTGTTTACTCCTTTTAGGGCTGCTTCCATCCTGTCAAGCTCATGGTATGGCTTTGGAGGGGCTTCAGCCAAGAGTGTATTAGAAGAGGCAGATCTGCAACATATAAAGGGGTGAGATGTGCAGTATTTGCAGGGTGAGCCTTGGTCCTCTGTGAAACCTGCAGCACAAGGAGTGAGGTAGCCCTGGCTAGAGGGGGTGGATCCACCAAAGTGTGGGGGGTGGTGTCCCAGCAGTATTGGCAAGTTAGGTAGCAAATGTCATCCCCATGTTTGTTCTTGCAGGTGGGATGTATTTCTGTGGGGTGGGGAGGGAAATGGTGCCTGCCAGCTCCTTTGTTGGAGGAGTCCCCCAAAGATCTCTGTCGCTCTTGTACATGCTCTGAGATAAGTAAACAACTCTCCCTCCTGTATGCCCCCAGGCATTTTTCAAACTGCTGTGTCTATGCTCTCTCTGTGGGCTGTTTTCTGTGCCTTTCTTTTTAGGGGCAGGGACTCAAGTTTCCTCTCTCAGAGATGAGCCTGCTGATTTTTAAAATTCCTGCTGGTTGTAAGAGCTTGTGAAATTTGGCCTGTGTGGTTTTCAAAGCACATGTTATGGGGATTTGTTTTCCCAGTGCAGGATCCCAGGTGTGAGGGTCTCCTTCTCTCCCCTCTCCATGCCCACAGCATCCCTCACTCCTTGGCCATCCAGTAGGATAATTTAGATCCCTACTGTGTCCTTACCTTTCCTATCTTCTTTTACATGGCCCCTTCTCTACATATACTTATTGAGGTTTTTCTCTCAGTCTTTGGGTTGTTTTCTGGGTTAGTTACACTGATGTGAGTGTTTTTTAGTTGTATCATGGGGCAGGGTGAGCTTAGAGTCCTCCTCTTCATCATCTTTCCAGCAATCTCTCTTTGGGATGTTATTATATTTAAGAAGTATTTGTTTATATAAAGTTAAAATAGGTATACCATATTTTTATTTGCTTATCTAGTACACCTAACCTAGGGACATGTCAAGAGTCAAGCTTGACAGGGATGAAATACTAAATTGGTCCTTCTAAGATAGTGACTGTGAATTTCTTTTGAAAAACAAAGATATATATATATATATGAATCATGTGAACTATTTTATCTAGTCATGTCAGAGAGTAGTGGGTAGTGGGTACAAATGGAGCTATGTAAGGAATGATCTTTGTTTCTGTGGCTTATGTCCTTAAAAGCTAATGGCAAACTTCCAGGTTTATGAAGAACAACAACCCTCCTCCATTAGCACCTTTCCACACACACCACATTCTGGCTGGTTGGTACTTTGGTTTTTTTCTCACCTGATGCCCTGATGTTCTTCCTCACTTGCTCTGCATGTTACTAATTTTCATCACCCATGAAGTCACTTTCATGCTCCTTATGACCACCACTGCTGCTGGTGCTCATGTACTGACACCTAAGACAAAACCTTCAAGATATCAAAGTATTACTGGGTTTTCCAGAGGCTCCATTGTATCCTAACAACAAAAAATTGCCATATCTTGCAGAATGTGAGGAGAAATTTTCTTCCAGTTCAGATTCACACAATGTCAAATGACCATTAAAGCAGCCCTCTTGGTGCCCCATGATTTACAAAGCAAGGACTTGGTCCTGCTTTAAGCCCTGAAGTATGTCTCCAAAACTACCAGGCATGAGCTGTGATGCCAGTCCCTTAGGTCGACTCCATAATGCCTTTTCAACCTGGCCATCCATACATGCTCCTTTGGGCTTTTTCACATACATCCCTACCTCTGTCTAAGCCTTCATAAAAATCACCTCACCAAAATACTCCAATAAGTTTGGGAGCAGCTCATTTTAAGGCTGGGAACACTTCGATAAACAGAAATAAATTTCAGGCAATTTCTAACCAGTTGCTATACTTTTGAATATTCAACAACAAAAGATTAACATTCTTTAACATGCTGAATTTATATGAGCTCCAGCTGAAGCAATAGTCTTTCAAGGGTCACAGCTGCCTAATATCATTTTCTGAAATTGGAAGGTGTCCTAGTCACCTCAGATTTTATACAAAGACATAGTTCATTCCAGGTCATTCATTCACTCACCAAATATTTAATGAGGACTTTTATATGAAAGGTTCTACCAGAAAAGCAAAGAAATGCATGACAGGATAATGTAATGGGAGGTTTTTCTTTTCTTTTCTTTTCTTTTTTTTAAAGCTCTTGTCTCTGTCTACTTGCCCCACCTTAGCCTAAGTTAGTCATTATACTTTGTCTCAGCGGAGACACATGATTGTATGATAGCACAGAAATGAGAGATTTTCCTTGTCTTTTAAAGTTCCTAAACCTGTTTACACTAGGAACTAAGATGGATACACATTTTTAAGGAGGGTTTGAAGATGGTAAAACTGGGTAGGGTTAGGTAGCATTCTTTCCCTCCCAGCACCCATCCCCTAGATATTTTCTACGTTAGAAGTACAGGGTAAGGGGCGCCTGGGTGGCTCAGTGGGTTAAAGCCTCTGCCTTCGGCTCAGGTCATGATCCCAGGATCCTAGGATCGAGCCCCGCATCGGGCTCTCTGCTCAGCGGGAGCCTGTTTCCTCCTCTCTCTCTCTCTGCCTGCCTCTCTGCCTGCTTGTGATCTCTGTCTGTCAAATAAATAAATAAAATCTTTAAAAAATTAAAAAAAAAAGAAGTACAGGGTAAACAAAATTAAATAACAAAATGTAGTTTGGACATTGTTGGTCCCAAAAGAGAGGATCTGAGTAAAAGAAAATAATTTCTGCCTCCTAAAATTCATCCTGCTACTTATAATTATGATGATCATAAAATGTGTCATCTAAATTTTGGCAACTTTTTAGTAACAGGGCATGTTAATAAGATTTAATGTCAGGACAACAGAGTTAAATTCTGTCTAAGGGATGCTAGGAACCTACGATCAGCCTACTTGTAACCCTTTTTGTCATGGAATCCTTACCTCTGATGTGACTGGATCAGAATTCAGAGAGGGCAAATTCCTTTACTTTATAATAATGTCTTCAGTTATTGGCTTTGCCTTTCATATCTTGGTCCATCTTTTCTTAAGATTTATTTCCCAGTGAAACATTTTGAGAGGACAAGAGATTTGAAAGTTGCATATCTAAGGAAAAAATAGTGAACACTGGAAAAATTTAGAAAACCTTGACACTTAAGGAAAGTAGAAAATTAAGGATGTTTTGATAAGAGTAAGAGGAAAAATACTGGGCTGAACAATCTTCCAAATCTAAAATTTTGTTATTTTTATGTCAAAGTAAGAAGATTCATAATGATTTTCAAATATGTAAGCAACTAAAAATTGGAGCTTAAACAAAACTGCTCACCAACTATTGCTGATAAGATTTAAGCATATACATATTTTCTGTTATTGTTTCTCATTGTATTTCTAAATAAGATGGTACAAGTGAAAATCTATTATTTGTGATCCTCCAAACTCTTCTCCTTGTCAAGAATCTGTCTGTGAGTCAAGAGATTTTCATATTCCCAGTGAATTTTTCTTTGTGCTTTTCATATCATTAGAAATTACCAAAAGTTCCCACTAGCTGATATGAAGGCATTTATCTGAAACTATTCAAGTGATAAATGACATGTCATTGTTAACACAGAAGAGGTTTTGAAATCTATCTTCTCAAGTGCTAAGTTAATCAAACTGCTTATCCTCCTATGAACCTAAGATCAATCCTCTAGACACTCTCCTCCTTCAATGAGAAAAGGATAACTCTGAATGCATGGCCCCAGGGATGAATGTGCCTGATAATAAAAGTAGTAGAGAGGAATATGGGAAAGAATAAAGGACACAGTTACCACGGCCAACTACAACTGTCTCACTTTGGAAAAGTCATTCCTAGCATTTGGGTGGTTATGTGTCTTTGGCACACCAGAATGAAGATTTGACCTCATTACATGCTTACTTAAAATCCTTCAAAGACTCTTGGATAAGGTCAACTGAATAACAGATAAAATTAAACTCTTTTTTTAAAATTAAACTCTTCAGTGAAATTTTCCTCCCTAGGTTCATTTTATAACATTTTTTTCTTATGATTTCCTTTATGGTCTACCTAATTTACATTTTAATTTTTATTTCACATTACTCTCTTGTACTCCACGGTTCTGCCATGTCTTGGCAGTTCTCAAATTTTCCAAAAGCCCAGGATCACTTGGAAGAAAAGTCTTATTCCATAGGAGAAAGAATTGTTCATGAATGAGGTAGAATTAAAGAAAGGAAATAATCATTTCCTTACCATTTAGGTTCAATAGCCAACACTGGTAAATTGTATCTGCTAATAGAGGGTCTAAACCATCTTCAGTAAAATCTGTTTTACTAGATGGCAATGCAGTAACTCTAGGAATAAGTTTTGTATTAGTTATTATCTTCTAAAGATTAAATAAGAAATAAAGTCAATGCCTAGATATTTAATTAGTGATGTGATTAACACAACATGTAAGAATCCATGTACATATCCTGGTAGGAAATACACAAGTAAGAGAAACTTAATAATAGAAGATGCTCCTAGGGGACAAAGGATTAAAAACTGTGTCCTGCCAGTGAATTGCAACCCCTAAAAACATGTTATTAAAAATATTAAATTAATGACAACTAGTTTTCATACTGTCCTAAAATCACAACTCCTAGGTTTTTGAAAACATTTGGTGGATAAACTTAGCAGCCGATATAAATTCAATATTGGGCAGAAACACATTTAAAGATGAATAAAGCTATAAAGTTAGTTACAGAAATAATTCAGTGAAATTTGAATTCTGGACATAATCATCTTGGAATCTTGCAGTGAAAATTCTGTGAAAAAAGTAAATAAATTTTTAAAGTATGTTTATTTCAAGTTGATTCCTCTTTAATTGGTACTTATGCTTTAAAAACTGGTTCAGAGATGATGTTATACAATTAAACATAAATCACTGGGAACAGCCACTTTGTGTTTCTTTTCTGAACACTTGTCTGGAAATCAAGTTGGAAATATTCTAGATATATGTATAAAGTCTAAAGAAATGGATGAAATATGTCAAGAAGTAATCCCCAGCAATCTCTAACAAAAAACTCATTTTACATGGAAGAACAGTGGAAAAATAAGATTTAATATACACTAAAATTCCTAAGTGTATTAGTGAAGGGTGAAATAATTTATAAGCATTTTATAAATACAAAAAATGCTTCAACTCAGTTTCTAGGAGAACATGTTTTTCATTGAGCTCTCAGACCACACTTAGTCCTTCCATTGTAAATGGTAAGAAAATTAAAACAAATGTGTTCATGTATGTACACATAGATAAGTATAAATATATGAACTGTATCTGAGCATTGAGCAACAGCCAATGCAAGAACTTTATTCTTAAGAAAATGGATATGCACAATGGAAGTCCCACCTTCAGTTTTGCTCTATGAGGATAAATTTCTCACCAGTGTACGGAGAAATGGAATCCAAACAAACCATGAGGTCTTGCTGAGTGGAGAAGGCAAAAACCCGAGTTTGGGGCAGATGAAACAGTTATACACCATATATGAGAGCAGTATAGAAGAGAGGAGTCCGAGGCCCAGGAAAGTTCCCCAAAAGTGCTTGGGTAAGGACTGGGCTTTCCATACACAGATTGAGACTATATAGCCTTGCCAGAAACCAGCAGCTGTGAGATTAAAAACAAAGGGAAGAATACTAGAGGCTACAACATTCTGGAGACAAAGGGGTTTGGATGCATCCCTGCTGCATGGATACCTAACAGAGACTCCACGGAGGCCGTGCTTTAGGAATTAGATCCTTCCAGAAAAAGACTTCTACAGACTAAGCCCACCACGGTCTGAAACCTTCATAGTATCTCTGTAAAAAAATGGAATTTTGGAGATTGACTCTTGATAGTTTAGAGAGGTCTGAGAAACACAGTGGGCTTTCCCCAGGCATAAAGGTCATAAAATCAAGCCTATCCAAGTTCACAATGATCAGCCAGTAATGGAACTGCCCACTAAACTAAAAATCAATACCATTAAACAGAATCTGGTACCTATACAATGTATAAGCCATAATGTCCAGAATAAAATTAAAAAAACAAAACAAAACAAAACTGGTGACTCAAGCATGAGAATGTGTTCCATACTAAAAAAAAAAAAGTGTAGTCAATAGGAGCCAGCCAGTGATGGTACATATGTTGGATTTATCACATTGCATCTACTATAAAATATTCAAATAATTATGAAAATATATTGAAAAGAAATATGGTTCTAATGAGAGAGTAGACCATTTGAAAGGAACAATTGAAAACTATAAACAAAAACCAAATGGGAATTCTTGATCTTAAAATGATAATAACTGAAATCCAAACTTAACTGGATGGCAAAAGTTAACTGGATTGCAAATTTGGGATTATAATCCAAAATATAAAGTTAATGTCCATTACATGATACTAAGAATATTTTTGAGAAATAGCCTAAAATTCATTTGTTAAACATCTGAATGATAGATCTTATTAGGGTTGAGTCTTTTCCTTTTAGAGAATATTTGGGAATTCATTTATAGGCTGAGGATAATTGATAATACCAGACATCCTAAAATTGGATTAATTATGGGGCATGGTGTATCAGTGTATAAATAAATCTTACCAAGTGTTTTAAAGCTGTTATAAATGCTAATTAAAGCAAAGTAGCTGAAAATGTATTTTAGAAGTAGATGTGGGGAAGAGTATTAGGTTATTGGACTCGTGATGAAGGTAAGTGGAAAGCAACTATTTCTCAGTGGTATGTCACCCCCTATTGTTGAGAACTAAGAAGTAATGATATTGTTCAGCACTGAGATGGGCCCCAGAGAAGTGATCCAAAGTTGTTTTCCTGTATTATATACTAAGATACTTCATAAAAATGATTCAACTTTTGTCATTATCTCTTTTCTACTATACTTAACTACTTACCATGTATAATATCAAAAAAACTTAATTCAATACTTCCAGATGACATCAGCTTGATGTTTGTATTTCCCAGTATTCAAAGAAACTCATAATATCTTTAAGTGGTTCATTGAGGCCGCAATGCTCTATAACAGGTATAAATTGCTAATCACCTTGATGGGTTTGCAGGGAAGGGCAAGTAATATTCAGAACCCTTCTCAGTGGCATGTTTTTCTTCCCCCCCTCTCCACTAACTATATAACCTAGGCTGGAAGAACTGCTTTTAGTACGTCCTGCTGCTGCTCGAGAGCTGGAAGTTGGAGAAGGCTCCATCTACCCTATTCTGGACATTTTTAAAAGTGTTAATTTTCCATAAGGTTTTGATTCCTCATTTTTCCAGCTGATGAAGTGGCTGTATGTTACCTCTGGCACTCACCCTGAAAGCTGATCCATTCACATTATAAAAGAAAAACAATGCAGTCGCTTTTTAATCATCTTATTTAATATTGCTTCACCCAGAAAGGATTCAATCATTCTGGGAACCAAGCGGCAATCCAATCTTTCTTCCATTTACCATAAGCAAATTCAATTCCCCACATCTCTGTTTTAAAGGAAATTTAATTGTTAACGAAGCTGACGAGCTTGTAGTTTGACACTTGGATGTTGCCTCCAGTGGACTAAAGATGATGAATCAATATTGATTTCTGTTGAACTGGAAAAATGTGAATATTTCATCAGGGATCAAACATTTTCAATTCATTCAATGACAGCATATGAAGATATGGTTCTAATTTTAGGCATCTCTTATTTAGGGAAAATTAACCAAATCAATAAAATTACATAATCTCCATCACTAGAATATAAATTCTTTACATTTATAACTTAGGAAATCTTATTATTATGAGTTAAGTGGGTAAATAGTTAAAACTTACATATTTTCCCTATTCAGTTACTAGCAATCTGATCAAAGCTTCCAGTATCTTTGCTCCAAAGCAAAGAAGTAATATTTAGAATTAAAATCAATGTAGTAAGATTAATTTGATAATGTTGCTGCTGTTTTTAAACCTAAGAATCTTTAATAAAATAATGTTTGGCTCAATCACTATAAAGTGTGAATAAATGCTTAAGTCTTAGCTCTGGCCTTAGAATCACATATGGATTATGGTATTAGTTCTGTTCCTTACCAGCTTAGTGTACATAAGGTCTCTAAAACCTCAGTTTTCTTCATTTGGAAAACGGAAAGCTTGCCTTGAAGAATTTTGCCGATGTTAAATGGAAAATACACATATATCTTGTGTTTCTCTGTGTGGGAGGGGGGTGGGGGTGGGTGTTTATGTGCATAAATCATATTGTCTTCTCAGTAGGTCTTATAAATATGTTCTCTGAAATATTTTCTTCTTTCATTTTGAATTACCCTTTTTGATAACTTTATGAATAGAATATGCACACCATTTTTAGTTGTCATAAGCCCCAATTTTGACAGATTTTGAATGATGGTACTTAAAACAATTTTTCCTTCATAATTAAAATACTATTTGAATTTGAGAACTTTACCATGTAGTGAATCTTTGTGATATAACTGTGGAATATTAACATCATTGTGATTAAATAACTTCACATATTAAAAATAACTGGACATTAAGAGAACATACCAACTTGATTACAGTTAGAAGAAAGTGATGGATCTGAGAATAGAGACTACCTTTTCAACATAATCTGGAAGTTGCTTGGAAAGGCATTAGGCAAATATGTTTGGTACACACTAGTAATTGTGAACCTCTTCAATCCTCCCCTTACCTTTAGTGGGAGCCCCCTGGCCACCTGGACACTAGGTCAGGGGCTATCTCCCAGCCTCTCTTCAAATACCAAACACTCCTATGACTAAGTCTAGGGAAATGAAATATAATCACAAGTGATGTGAGCAACTTTTAAATCATGCCAAGAACAAAAACGTGGGTGTACTATCTCTTTCTCACTTTTTTTTTTGCTATTTATTATACTTGTTTATGATAAAAACCCAGGAGTATATTTCTAAATGTTGAAAGCTTTTCCAAGGTAAAGTAGAAGCACCATCTTAAAACTGTATAGTCTGCTGGTCTTACTGATCCAAAGGCTTTGCTTTCAGATTCTAAAAGAATGAAACCTTTGTTGTTTTTTTTCAATAAAGATTTTTAAAAATTTTTATTTTTTAAATTTCTTTTCAGTGTTCCAGAGTTGTTTATGCACCACACCCAGAATGAAAGAAAGCTTTGTTGTTTTTTTAAAATAAAGATTTTTTAAAATTTTTATTTTTTAAATTTCTTTTCAGTGTTCCAGAGTTCATTGTTTATGCACCACACCCAGTGCTCCATGCAATATGTGCCCTCCATAATACCCACCACCATGCTCACCTAACCTCCCACCTCCTGCCCCTCCAAAACCCTCAGATTGTTTTTCAGAGTCCACAGTCTCTCATGGTTCATCTCCCCCTCCAATTCCCCCAACTCCCTTCTCCTCTCCATCTCCCCATGTCTTCAGTGTTATTTCTTATGGTCCACAAATAAGTGAAACCATATGATAATTGACTCTCTCTGCTCAGCTTACTTCACTCAGCATAATCTCTTCCAGTCCCGTCCATGTTGATACAAAAGTTGGGTGTTCATCCTTTCTGATGGAGGCATAATACTCCATAGTATATACAGACCACATCTTCCTTATCCATTTGTCCGTTGAAGGGCATCTTGGTTCTTTCCATAGTTTGGTGACTGTGGCCATTGCTGCTATGAACATTGGGGTACAGATTATTTATTTATGAGAGAGGGAATGTGCATGGTTGGGGGCAGGGACAGAGGGAGAGAGAGAGAGAATCTGAAGCAGACTCCCTGCTGAGCATGAAGCTGCATGGTGGCTTGATCCCAGGACCCTGAGATCATGATCTGAGCTGAAATCAAGAGTTGGTCACTTAACTGATTGAGCCACCTAGATGTCCCTAAAAGGATGAAAGCTTGGCACATCTCACATTAGTTAACTCAGCAGTACTGGAAGGGAACTGACTCAATAGTGATATTTTTCTGGAGACAACATGAGGCTTTTATTAAAATCAGATATGGAGATAAAAAATTGGCTTCTGGTTAAAAAACATGAAGCAACAGATTTGTATCTCTTCCCAAATAATTAGCCTTTCAACTCTGAATGAAGTAGACTATAGAGTTAAAATTTTCTCTAGGAAATATCTTTGAACCTGTTAACGTGCCAAAATCTACTATCTTGTATTTTTATTGTTTTCTACTGGGGCTATGTCCTCTCTAGAGATGCCTCTGAATACTAGATAACTTTAGGTTCACATTCTACCTTCAGTCTACACCAACTCTAAAACACCGAAAAAGTAGCTTAACCATTTCAAACCTTACCTATCTAGAGTGTAAAATAAAGAAAATTATTACCTAAATAGGTATTTGTGAGTTTTCAATAAACTGAAAAGCATCAGAAATAATAAACATCACTCATTGAGATCAAGGTTATAAGCATTTTGATATTTGTATCATAAGTGTCCCAATTACGTCTGATGTTAATATAATGTAAGTCACATGTATAACTTAAATCTATTAGATCTATTATTTTAAAAAAAACAAGGTTAGTAACACTCCCTGTAACCCAGTATATCCAAAGATCACTTCAATAGGAATTTAATATAAAAATTATTAGTGAGATATTTCACATTCTTTTTTATTTCTACCACATCTTTGTAATTAGTAATGTGTATTATACTTACACCACATAAATCTGAACTGGCCACATCCTAAGTGTTCAGTAGTTGCATGTGACTAGTTGCTGCTGTTTGGGGCAATACATGCTTTAGTACACAGTAGTTATTCAAGGTATGTTTTCACTGAACAATGGCCCAAGTTACAGATAAACTAGAGGATAGTGAGACTAAAGCTATTTCTCAAAACCAGTGCTTTATTATACAGAACATGATACATAATTGAAGTGGAATATAACAGCCTATGTTATGTGATTATTGATAATACATACTTTGTTATTTTGAACATCTTAATCAAAATGGATTTTAATGTATACATATTAACTGTGTATAAACAGGATAACATGTTATTCTCATGAATTGGAGTACCAGATCTTGAGTGAACTGATCAAAGTCACTATAAAATGAAGTCTTTTCAATAAGCCACAGAGGTATATGTCTTTAATTCTGTTAATTTCCATGCTTTCCTTTGCCATTTTTGCTTATCTATCATAGGGATATATTGATGACAACACAGATTTATCATTTTATTTACAGATTTTGGAATCCTCTAACATATACACTCAGAATATTCCTGGGTATGATGTACAACTTTAAAGCATGCTTTAACTGAAAACGAAACTGAAAACTTTAACTGTAAATGAAAGATTTCCTCCATCAGGCACCTACAAAATTACTACACATGGCTCTAAGCAAGCCCATATTAAATACAAAATGAATGTGAAAACATTTTCACTGGAAATATCTACTATCTCTGAAGAGTTAAAAAATGGTATAACATTTCTTCAATTTGGGGGGAAATTACATTTATTTTATCTTACTCCAGAGCTTTAGTAAATTCATTAAAACATAAAACACAAGTAAGTTATATGTTATAATTATTTGTGGTCTGTTTTATGAGAGGAATAAAATGCCCATATTAAGTGAAAAAAATTAGACCAATAAGAGGACCCCATAAATTAGCCTGTATGAAATTAAAATATAAATGTATTTGCTCAATACCATCAAAATCAGTATAGAATATGAAAGAAAAATATTCTGTTAACAAAAATTATTGGCAAAATGTAAGTATCTTTGAATGACTTTATGGTACTTCATGAATAAAGCCTAAAAAAAAACCAACCCAAAATGGTGTATATATATATATATATATATTAAAAGGACATCACATTCTGTTTTTAGGTGAGGCATTAAATATTAGAGATTTTCATTATTTTTTAATTATTTTGAATATTTATTTTAAAACGACTTAAAAGTAATGGAGGTTTCTGAAGTTCCTTGTGAAAATAACTAAGAATATATATAAAAAAATTAACTCACCACATATTAAAAAATTACAAAGCTATTGATAGTGTCATATTTGTCCCAGAATACCAAGCAACATACCTGAATTTGTAAAGTCCAGAGTCTACAGAATATATTATTTTTTTAAAAAGATTTTATTTATTTATTTGACAGAGAGAGAAATCACAAATAGGCAGGCAGAGAGAGAGGGGGAAGCAGGCTCCCTGTCGAGCAAAGATCCTGATGCGGGGCTTGATCTCAGGACCCTGAGATCATGACCTGAGCCAAAGGCAGAGGCTTCACGCACTGAGCCACCCAGGCTCCCCCAGAACATATTATAAGTAAAGCTGATATTCTCAGTGGAGAAAGGGAGGAATATTCCATTGGCCATGCTAGAATAGAGTGATAGTGTTTTTCAAATTACTTTTCATCTCTGAGGCTATTCTTTAAAGAGATACTAGGTCTTTTTTATTTTATTTTATTTATTTATTTGACAGAGAGAGATCACAAGTAGACAGAGAGGCAGGCAGAGAGAAGGGAGAAGCAGGCCCCCTGCCGAGCAGAGAGCCCGGTGTGGGGCTCGCTCCCAGGACCCTGAGATCATGACCTGAGCTGAAGGCAGAGGCTTAACCCACTGAGTCACCCAGGTGCCCCGAGATACTAGGTCTTTATGCTTAAAGGTAGTAGGAGGAGGCCTGGAGACCAGCTAATTGCTTAATTGCTTTTTTTTTTTTTTCTTTTGTCCCTACCAGTCCTGAAGCTACTCAGAACACTTGTTAGGAAAGCACAGTAAAATATTCTCTGGGCAGCTACTTGACTAAATTTGGTCAAGAAATTGGTAACCACCATGGTACAAGTAGAGACTTGAAATGTGCTTGCACTGTTGGATTTGCTCATTTGCGTTACTATATTTTATCAGGAAAAAAAATATGCTTCAGAGAACTGAAGTTACAGCCCCACCTTCAGTTTGCTACATTTAAAAGAGAATAAATGGAAACAATTTTATCAGGTACATTTTTCTGCGTCTTTCGGGGAACATATGTTTTTTTTTTCTTTTTCATTCTGTTAATGAGATGGCACGCATTGATTCTACCTACTCTGTATTTCTGTAATAAAACTCCACTTGATGATTCTATGTTTATATTTACTGGATTCCATTTGCTATATTTATTTATTAACATTATTTTTAAAAGATTTTATTTGTTTATTTGACAGAGAGAGAGAGAGAAAGTGTGACAGTGAGCACAGGTAGGCAGAGGGAGAGGGAGAATCAGGTTCTCCACTGAGCAGGGAGCCAGATGCAGGCTCGATTCTAGGACATTGGGATCATGACCTGAGTGGAAGGTAGTCATTTAACCGACTGAGCCACCCAGGCACCATTCCATTTGCTATATTTATTTAGTAGATTTTACGTCTGCATCTGTGAGCATGATTTGTCTCTCACTTTCTATTCTTCTAATTCCCTCTCACATACTGGTAAAAAAAAAATTATTCCACCTCATAAAATGAGTTGGAAAGGGTTCCCTCCTTTTCTCCTAAAGAGTTTGTGGAAATTTCTGTTTTTTCTTCCTTAAATATTTGGAAAAGATTGTTGATGAAACTCACGGGTCTTAAGTTTTCTTTGTGGGAAGTTTTGTAGTAATGTTTTCAGCTTCTTTAGTTGAGACCAGCATATTCACATTGTCTATTTCTGCTACTATTAACCTCAGATAATTGTATTTTATTTAAGGATTTTTTTCTATCAGATTCAAACTGAATTTTTTATGTGTAATTATTGCTTTTGGTTTGTGAAATCTGTATTGATACCCTTTTTGTGTTTTTGGTATAGATAGTTTTTATTTCTCCTTTTTTCTTAGCAGGCTTGCTAGGAACTAATTACTGCTTAAAACCTTTTCAAAGAAATAGCTTTCAGTTTTTTTGTGCATATTTACAATTTCATTGATGTCTATTTCATTTTACATTCATCCTTTTACTTAAAATTTTCTCTTTTTATTCTAGCTTTTGATGAAAGCTTAAATCACAAATTTTTTTTGCCTTTCTTATCTAATATATGCCTTTAAGACTATACATTTCTAAGCACTGCTTGTACCTTGTGAGTTTTGCTATGTCATATACATGATATCTTAATTATAATTTAGTTCAAATTTTCTGATTTTTTTTTAAAGATTTTATTTATTTATTTGTCAGAGAGAGAGAGAGCGAGCAAGCGAGCACAGGCAGACAGAGTGGCAGGCAGAGGCAGAGGGAGAAGCAGGCTCCCCACAGAACAAGGAGCCCGATGTGGGACTCGATCCCAGGACGCTGGGATCATGACCCAAGCCGAAGGCAGCTGCTTAACCAACTGAGCCACCCAGGCGTCCCTATTTTCTGATTTTGATTTTACCTTTCCCTTGTTATACAGAACACTCTTATTTAAATTCCAGACTTACAGGATTTGTCTAGTTATTTTAAACTTACTAAATGCCATTTTATTTAACTTTGTTAAAACTCTTGTGATCAGAGTTTTTACTCTTTACTCTCAGTGATTTCAGCTATTTGAGATTTGTAGCAGCTTTCTTTATATCCCAACCTACTGATGTCAGTAAATTTTTGAAATCATACTATGTTTAAATGGAGATATTTTACTTCTTCCTTTCTAATCTGAGTGCCTTTTAAAAAAAATTTCTTGCCAGACTTTTCTGGCTAGAACTCTCAGAGCTTTGGTGTATGATCATGGTGAGAATAGGTACCTTTATTTCTGATCTTAACAGGAAAACTACCCTTATATCATAAAATATGATGTTAGCTGGAGATTTTCACAGACAGTCCTTATTGCATTAAAGAAATTCTCTTTGTTCCTAGTAATTTTTTCATGAAAGGATAATAGATATTCATGAAATTCTTCAAATAGATGAGAATCTATTGAGATGATCATGTTGTTCTGTCTTTATTATGTGTTACTTTAGTTGATTTTCAGATGTTAAACCAACCTTGCATTCCTGAAATAACCCAACTGATGATGGGGCATAACCTTTTTTATATGTTGCTGAGTTTGGTTAGCCTTGAACCAGTAAATCTCTCAGCCACTGCTGAGGGGTTTTGTATACGGGTATGGGGACATGCCTTCATTACAGTATACAACTCTGCCTTAGCCTTCATTTCCTGCTTCCACAGAGCCTTAAAATAAACCAAAAATGAGGGATTATGACAGTCTAAGGTCTTTGCTGGACAGATTCACAGCCTGCATCTGTACATGATTTAAATGTAGATATGTTTAGATAACCAGAAATATGGGACAAATTTTTAAGTTACTATGAATATATTATTTATTATTATTATTATTATTATTATTACTATTCCCTAGTATAAGGGGATAGTTTTCTGGTCAGCCTCCTGTTTGCCCCAGGTGGTACTGACACCTTAGACAGCTATCATCCACCACAGTTTTGCTGAACACTTGCTGCTATTTGTTGCTGATAAATACTCTGGGGATAATATTGTTTGTCTTCAGTGAGTCAAGTTAAATAAAGATAAATCCTGTGAGGAGGATTTTTTTACAGGGAAAAAACAGGTCCATAGTAATAACTATTGGGGCACCTGTGGCTCAATTGGTTAAACATCCACCTCTTCATTGTGGCTCAGGTACTGAACTCAGGATTGTGAGATTGAGCACTGCATCAGGCTCTGTGCTCAGCATGGAGCCTGACTAAGATTCCCTCTCTCCCTCTGCCCCACACCCCTGTGCTCTAACAAACAAATAAACAAAAAGTAACAACTGTCTGGGAATGGGACTTTGAGGGAGGTCTAATTAACTATGTGTTAGACCATATGACCATATGACCTATGTTCAGTCTTGTGCTTCTTTCTGCTTTATCTGCCTCAGTATGGTCATCTTTTATTCATGTGCCTGTGTCATGCTATAAACAATATACTATTAAACTATCCACTGAGTTGTTAATTTCAAATATTTCATTTTCTCAGCCCTAAAATATTTGAGAATGATGATTTAGATCCTATGAACTGGTGAAAATTTCCATTCTTTCATCTCAGTTGACTATCTTTTTCTCTATTTTGTACATATCAATTATAATTATTGTAAGCTCCTCATCTACTAACATCAGCATTTGATCACCTACTCATCTATTTCTACTGTCTATTCTTTAGGTTATTTATCAGAGAGTCATAACTTTTCATGTTTTCTTTTTTGTTTGTTTTGTTTTTACTTTTCATGTTTTTTGAAAAAAGAAACATTTACTGATGCAGAACTTGCATCCTGAAAAATTCACCCTACTCTTAGTTTTTAATCATTTGGCAGATACTGTATATGAAAGAAGTGTAGAGCCTGCAAAATGGTGATATATTCTTTACCAGAGATGCTCCTGCTTTTTCTCATCAAGTTTGGGGCTGGTCATATCCATCCAATCTAGGATTAAGCTCCTTTAGGGCAGGGTGAAAGTTTCAGAACACTCAGCTACCTTTGGTTAATCAGAGCATCTATGGGTCTTGTCTATATTGAGAGACTCTGAGGGTTTATGTCTTCTTGAGAAAATTTTTAATTTTTTTTTCTTTAGCTTCTGCCTAATAATACTTCAAAATCTGGCAGCTGTTTTTTTTTTTTTTTAATTTATTCAGAGTTCCAAGATTGTTTATGCACCACACCCAGTGCTCCATATAATATGTGCCCTCCTTAATATTCACCACCAGGCTCACCCAACCCCCCACCCTCCTCCCCTCCAAAACCCTTAGTTTGTTTTTCAGAGTCCACAGTCTCTCATGCTTCCACACTGTTTTCCAAACTGGCTGCACCAACTTCCATTCCCACCAACAGTGTAAGAGGAGTTCCCCTTTCTCCACATCTTCTCCAACACTTGTTTACTGTCTTGTTAATTTTGGCCATTCTGACTGGTGTAAGGTGTTATCTCACTGTGGTTTTGATTTGAATCTCCCTGATGGCTAATGATGATGGACATTTCTTCATGTGTCTGATAGCCATTTGTATGTCTTCTTTGGAGAAGTGTATGTTCATGTCTTCTGTCCATTTTTTGACATGATTATCTGTTTTCTGTGTGTTGAGTTTGAGGAGTTCTTTATAGATCTCAGCTATCAGCCCTTTGTCTATACTGTCATTTGTGAATATCTTCTCCCATTCTGTTCGTTGCCTCTTTGTTTTGTTGACTGTTTCCTTTGCTGTGTAGAAGCTTTTGATCTTGGTGAAGTCGCTTTTGTTTCCTTTGCCTTTGGAGACGTATCTTGAAAGAAGCTGCTGTGGCCGATGTTGAAGAGTTACTGCCTATGTTCTCCTCTAGGATTATGATAGATTCCTGCCTCACGCTGAGGTCTTTTATCCATTTTGAGTTTATGTTTCTTTGATAAACAATGAATGAGTTTCATTCTTTTACACATAGCTGTCCAATTTTCCCAGGACCATTTATTGAAGAGACTGTCCTCTTTCCACTGTATACTTATTCCTGCTTTGTTGAAGATTATTTGTCCAGAGTTGAGGGCCCATATCTGGGCTTTCTACTCTGTTCCACTGGCCTTTGTGTCTGTTTTTGTGCCAATACCATGCTGTCTTGGTCATCAAAGCTTTGTAGTAAAGCTTGAAATCAGGAAACGTGATGCCCCCAGCTTTGTTTTTCTTTTTCAACATTTCCTTGGCAATTTGGGGTCTCTTCTGGTTCCATACAAATTTTAGGAGTGTTTGTTCCAGCTCTTTGAAAAATGCCGGTGGAATTTTGATCGGGAAGGCATTGAAAGTATACATTGTTCCAGGCAGTATTTTAACAATGTTAATTCTTCCAATCCATGAGCATGCAATGCTTTTCCATCTTTATGTGTCATCTTCAATTTCTTTCATGAGTTTTCTGTAGTTCATTGAATACAGATCCTTTACCTCTTTGTTTAGGTTTATTTCCAGGTATCTTATGGCTCTTGGTGCTATAGTAAATGGAATCGATTCTCTAGTTTCCCTTTCTATACTTTCACTGTTAGTGTATAAGAAAGCAACTGGTTTCTGTACATTGATTTTGTATCCTGCCACATTACTGAATTGCTGTATGAGTTCTAGTAGTTTGGGGGTGGAGTCTTTTGGGTTTTCCACATAAAGTATCATGTCATCTGTGAAGAGAGAGAGTGTGACTTCTTCTTTTCAATCTGAGTTCCTTTTTATTCTTTTTGTTGTCTAATTGCTGTTGCTAGGACTTCTAGTACTATGTTGAATAATAGTGCGAGAGTGGGCATCCTTGTCATGTTCCTGATCTCAAAGGGAAGGCTGGAAGCTTTTCCCCACTGAGAATGGTATTTGCTATGGGTTTTTCATAGATAGATTTTATGAAGTTGAGGAATGTTCCCTCTATCTTATAATTTAAAGCATTTTAATCAGGAATGGATGCTGTATTGTCAGATGTTTTTTCTACATCAAATGAGAGGACCATGTGGTTCTTTTCTCTTCTCTTATTGATTTGTTCTATCACATTGATTTGCAAATGTTAAATCACCCTTGCCTCCCAGGGATAAATCCCACCTGGTCATGGTGGATAACCTTTTAATGTACTGTTGGATCCTATTAGCTAGGAACTTTTTGAGAATATTAGCATCCATATTCATCAGGGATATTGGCCTGAAAATGTCCTTTTTGATGGGGTCTTTGCCTGGTTTGGGGATCAGGGTAGTGATGGCTTCACAAAAAGAGTTTGGAAGTTTTCCTTCTGTTTCTGTTTTTTGAAACAGCATCAGAAGAATAGGTTAGTATTTCTTCTTTGACCGTTTGGTAGAATTCTCCAGGGAATCCATTAAGTCCTGGACTCTTGTTTTTTGGGAGGTTCTTGATCACTGCTTCAATCTCTTTACCAGATATTGGTCTATTCAGGTTGTCAATTTCTTCCTGATTCAGTTTTAGAAGTTTATAGGCGTCCAGGAATGCATCCATTTTGTCTAGGTTGCTTAACTTATTGGCATATAACTTTTGATAATTTCTGATGATTGTTTCTATTTCCTTGGTGTTAGTCATGATCTCTCCCCTTTCACTCATAATTTTATTAATTTAGGTCCTCTCTCTTTTCTTTTGGATTAGTTTGGCCAATGGTTTATTAATCTTATTCTTTTTTTTTAAGATTTTATTTATTTATTGGACAGAGATCACAAGTAGGCAGAGAGGCAGGCAGAGAGAAGAGGAAGCAGGCTCCCTGCTGAGCAGAGAGCCCAACGCGGGGCTCGATCCCAGGACCCTGGGATCATGACCCGAGCCGAAGGCAGAGGCTTTAACCCACTGAGCCACCCAGGCGCCCCTCTTACTGATTCTTTAAAAAAAAAAAAAAAAAAACAGCTTCTAGTTTCATTGTTGTGTTCTACTGTATCTCTAGTTTCTATCTCATTGATCTCTGCTCTGATCTTGACTATTTCCCTTCATATATGTGGGATTGGTTTAATTTGTTGTTGATTTTCCAGTTCTTTAAGGTGTAAAGAGAGATTGTGTATTTTTTTCTTTTTTCTTTTTTTTGGTTTTGTTTTTTTGTTTAATTTTTAATTTCTATTCAGTGTACCAGAATTTATTATTTATGCACCACACCCAGTGCTCCATACAATACGTGCCCTCCATGATACCCACCACCAGGCTCACCCAATTTCCTACCCCCTGCCCCTTCAAAACTATTTTTTTTAAGTGAGGCTTCGATGGCTATGTATTTCCCCCTTAGGACCACCTTTGCTGTATCCCAGAGGTTTTGGACCGATGTGTCTTCATTCTCATTCGTTTCCATGAATTGTTTAAATTCTTCTTTGATTTCTGGGTTGATCCAAACATTCTTAAGCAGGGTGGTCTTTAGCTTCCAAGTGTTTGAATTCCTACCAAACTTTTTCTTGTGGTTGAGTTCTGGTTTCAAACCATTGTTGTCTGAGAATATGCAGGGAATAATCTCAATCTTTTGGTATCAATTGAGCCCTGATTTGTGACCCATTAAGTGGTCTATTCTGGAGAAAGTTCCATGTGTGCTTGAGAAGAATGAGTATTCTGTTGTTTTAGGGTGGAATGTTCTGTATATATCTATGAGGTCCATCTGGTCTAATGTGTCATTCAAAGCTCTTGTTTCTTTATTGATTATGCTTGGATGATCTGTCTATTACTGAGAGTGGCATGTTAAGATCCCCTACTATTAATCTATTCATATCAATAGGACTCTTTATTTTGATTAACAGTTGGCTTGTGTAGTTGGCTGCTCCCATGCTGGGGGCATAAATATGTACAAGATCTTCTTGGTGGATAGATCCTTTAAGAATGTTGTAGTGTCCTTCCGTATCTCTGACTACAGTCTTTAAACATCTAATTTATCTGATATGAGAATTGCTACCCCAGCTTTCTTTTGAGGCCCATTAGCATGAAAGATGCTTCTCCATCCCTTCACTTTCAGTCTGGATGTATCTTTAGGTTCCAGATGGGTCTCTGGTAGACAGTATATGGACGGGTCCTGTCATTTGATCCAGTCTGCAATCCTGTGCTGTTTTATGGGAGCATTTAGGCCATTCACATTGAGAGTGATTGTTGAAGGATACATTTTTATTGACATAATGTTGCCTTTGAACTCCTTGTTTGTATAGATTGTCTCTGTAAATTTATGTTCTATGTCACTCTTGGGTTCTTTCTTCTTTTATAGAACCCCCCCCCTTAATATTTCCTGCAGTGCCGGCTTGGTGGTCACATATTCTTTCAAACCTTGATGGTTTTGGAAGCTCTTTATCTCTCCATCCATTTTGAATGTCAGCCTTGCTGGATAAAGTATTCTTGGCTGCATGTTCTTCTCATTTAGTGCCCTGAATATATCTTGCCAGCCCTTTCTGGCTTGCCAGGTTTCTGTGAACAGGTCTGACATTATTCTGATGGACATTCCTTTGTACCTAAGGAAACTTTCCCTTAGCTGCCCTCAGAAGCTCTTGTCTAAAATTATGATTCATCAGCTTCACAATTAAGTGCCTGGAGGTCTTTCCAGATTTGTTGATCTTGGGGGGGGGGGGTGTTCTTTCTGCTTCTAAGACAGGAACGCTTATTCCATTCCCCAGACTGGAAAAATTTTCATCCAGAATTTGTTCAACTACATCTTCTAGTCTTCTGTCTTTTCCCACCCCCACAGAATCCCAATAATTCTGACGCTGGAACATTTCATGCATCATTTATTTCCCTAATTCTGTTTTCTAAGCTGTTTGTTCCTTGCCTTCTCCTGATCCTTTTTCTCTATCATTTTGTCCTCTAGGTCACTAATTCTATCTTCTGCCTTGGTTATCCTAGCTATTTTGACAGGAATTTCCTTCTTGGTTTTGAGGGCGCCTCCATCCTCTGGTCACAGTGCACACACCAAACATAAAATCTCTGATGGTTTCTATGGTCTACAGCACCTGCCTTCTGAAACTAGACTTGGAATATTTATCTGAGCCTTGAATCAGTGCTCCTACATGATATTGGCTGTAGATTCTAAATGCAAATTCATTCATTCCAGACTCTTCATCTCTGGCTTATTTTGCTTTCACTTAAATCCAGTTTATTTTTGACAGAAGAAATTCTTAAACTCCAAAGGAGTGAAAGTCTATGGGAGATTTCACTTTTCTTTCCAGACTTTTCCTCCTAACTCCTTAGACCAGCACTGAGTCTGAAAATTCAAAGTTGTGCAGTCCTCAAAAATCTTCATGTTTGGTCATTCCAGTCTCACACATCAGTTAAAAGCTTTGCAGATTTCCCTTTCTCTAGCAGCAGTCCATAGTCTCATTGTATGCCTATACTCACATCTGTAAATATGTTCATTCTGAAAAGCAGCTACTTATCTATCCACTCACTTCTGAATGGTCATTCCCTCTAAGTGATTTTGGCTCACCTAGTCTTCTCAGCCTCAACAGGTATTTCATGTCTTTAGAAGTAAGAAAACAGGAAACTTCCAAGAAAAAAAAAAGCTACATAACACACAAAAGAAATATAAATAGTATACGCCAATGAAAAAATAATATATCTCTGTGTAAAACAAGAAATGCAAATAAATCAGTAATATATCACCCTTCATTTATTAAACTAGCAAAATGAAAAGGAAAGAATGTTTCCTGCTCTTATGTATGAAAATCTGTAAAACTTGAAATAATGAAGCAGTATATTTTAAGAGCTAAATAAGTTTGCATTCAAGTCAGTTATTACCTCTCAAAAATTCTTAAAAAGTAAACTGATAACTATAAAAATATTTTCTTATGGGCGCCTGGGTGGCTCAGTTGGTTAAGCCTCTGACTCTTGACTTCAGCTTAGATCATGATCTCAGGGTTGTGAGACTGAGCCCCAGGTCACGTTCCATGCTAAGCATGGAGTTTGCTTGAGATTTTCCCTCTTCTCCTTCCCTGGCTCATTCTCTTGCTCTCTCAGATAAATAAATCTTAAAAAGAATACTTTCTTATAAGGATTAACATTGTGTAGTAAATGTAATTTTAGTATAAATTATCATTATGTACTAAAATGGTGTTTTCAAGAGCTTTTGTAATATCATGGGAAAATACTTGCCATGTAATATTTTAAAACATATTAACTCTATAATAATTTCAGTAAAAAAATGCAATAGCACCTTAAATCTAAAATCAAGCTGCCTAAAGAAAATAATAAGTTGTGGGGCACCAGGGTGGCTCAGTTGGTTAAGCCTCTGCCTTTGGCTCAGGTCATGATCTCCGGGTCCTGGGATCAAGTCCTGCATCAGGCTCTCTGCCCAGTAGGGAGCCTGCTTCCCCTCTCTCTCTGCTTGCCTCTCCACCTACTTGTGATTTCTCTCTCTCTGTCAAATAAATAAAATCTTTAAAAAAATAATAATAAGTTGTAAATATAGTAATATACTAATGGTGCTTGCGCTTTTTCATCTTGAGATTTTGGATTTTTCTTTATACTTTTTCTCTAATTTTCACATTTTCTGCAGTAAAGTATATATTGCTCTTGAAATGAGGAAACACATACAAAATTACATTAAAATAATTTAGAAAATTTCAATATACATTTGACAGTTTAAGATATACCTTCTGTAGGGAACTCAGGGCTGAAAAAATATGCAACTGATAGAGAAATGAGCAGATACATTTTTATATTATACACGATTTTTCATTTTTATAATAGCTATCTTCTAGATTTTGGTTAAGCTTAAACTATGAGGCTTCCTTGCAAAAGAAGGCATATCTACTCTAGTATTATAGTTAAAAAAAGATAAAAAATTGATGCAGCTCTGGTTATGAACCTTGAATCCTACCCACTGAATTTCCTGTTACGTGCTTTAAGCAGTTCCCAAGGAACCTCCCAGGCAAGTATTATATCTGTGAGGAAAGAAAAATAACACTAGTTTAGAGTAACATTTTTATAGAAAGAAGTTTTGTAAATGTCTTATTTATTTATGATCTAACTCTAGTTGTTAGAATTGTTCTACTCTACCAGATAATATTCTATGGAGGCAGTAGAAATGCTAAAAATTACAGGTTACAATAGATATTTTAAAAAATATATTTTTAATATAATGACTCAGAGCATGTTTTATTTTATAATGGAGCTATAACTTAAAATTACTTCAAAATATGCCCACAGATTTTTTCATAGTGTTTAAATTTGTGATGGTAATAAAAAAGGAAGTAATTTAAGCACTGAACTGTTTACAATGTTATGAGATGCAAATATTAATGTAGGAGCTATCCTTCATTGAAAGATTACCCAGTGCAAGGTGTTATGCTAAATACTCTACATATGTCTTTTTATATAATTCTAACATCAATAATATGAGATAGAAACCACTGACCATTTGCTACTAACCTATTTTATAAGAACATTGAATTGTAGAGAAATAAAGTCAATGACAAGTAATAAATGACCAAGTCAGAATTTGGTCATAAATATTCAAAGAGATTGCCCTCTCAGCCCTGTGCTTTCTGCCTCCCAACTCAAACTTAAAAGTACAGTTTTTCTCCTTTTTTCAGAGATAAGATTTTCTTTAATGTAAAAAAAAAAAATTGTGTTTTTTTTTTTTTTTTTTTTTAGTGGATTGGGATTTTAGCATGAAACAGATGGTATACTTAAATTGGGATAATTCAAAGACCTTAAAAAGGGGGCCTATTTCTAAAGTGTGGGCAGAATATAGGAAAACCTCAGGAGATCATGCATTATTTCAGAGCTAACAACAACAGCTGTTGTTACTACCCTGGGACCTGAGCAATGTGGTGAGAATAGTTGCTTATCTCAACCCAGTAGCAGGTCATGGTGGAAAAAGGGTCAATTTGAGAACTGTGACCTTTAACCCTGAGACACAGCCATGTTGAAATGACCCTGCAACGAAGAAGTGAGGTTTCACTAACCATCCTGACCTCCTATTCAGGCTTCCCACTGGTTGAACACAAACTGAAACCAGCACCCAAAAGAGTCCAGTAAAGGTAGGAAAGGGTGGGAATCTGTTCTTCAGGAAGACATAGGGTATTATCTGTACACACGTAACATAAATGAAAATAATTCTTACATAGTAACTTCTAATTTTTGGAATGTAATATAAATTTTAAGCAAATCAAAATAAATTTTCTTTTTTTTTTTTAAAGATTTTATTTATTTGACAGAGAGAAATCACAAGTAAGCAGAGATGCAGGCAGAGAGAGAGGAGGAAGCAGGCTCCCTGCCGAGCAGAAAGCCCAACGTGGGGCTCGAACCCAGGACCTGGGATCATGACCTGAGCTGAAGGCAGCGGCCTAACCCACTGAGCCACTCAGGCGCCCCCAAAATAAATTTTCTATTATGCTTTTCTCAGATAACATTTTGATTAAAGTGCTGATATTTCTTAGTTTTGTTTTAGTTCAATGAGAATTTTCCACTCAAATAGATCGAGCCTTATAGAAATCACTGAGAAGATAACTTAGCAAATGTTTAATCTTAAGCAAAATTAGTCTAATTTACTTAGTATCAAGCAAAAATGGCAGTGAAATTTTGGCACAAAGATTTCTTACTGTGCTGGCAAAGTTTATGAAATAAAAGTCATCAAAAATATTTTAATTATTCACATTTTGAAGGCAATCACTTAGAGGTCAACACTAATGGCTAAATGAGGTATTTTTCCAATACTAATGATAGAATATTACATGCATAATAAAAATATGAAAAATTAATGGTTACTTTATGCAGGACACTGCCAAAGCCCTTTCCATTCATCATGTCAATGCTTCCACCTTAAGTCCTATGAGATACATAGTACTATTAGCCTTATTTTAAAAGAGAGAAATGGGGATTTAGACTTAATGATTTGAGCACATGTAGCTTATTCATTCACATCTTCATTATGTGGAATATTGTGATTCTGAACTATGAGCAACTTGAAGACAAGGACTATGTCATTCATCTTTACATTTCTTTCTAGATGCAGGGCTTTGTACATTGGAATAAATGGCATTTTCCATCAAGGGATGGCTCGTGCTTTTCAGAAGCAAAAAACATACTTTTTCTTAGAGTGGAGGATCTTCACAGGATCTGGGAAAACCTGACACACTCGACTGAGAAGTTTCTTGAGGTGTCTGGAGAAGCTCAGCATCTGCAACCTGGTAAAAATTAAGTAAAAACAAAAAAAAAAAACAAAACAAAAAAAAACCGAGATGGAATTTTCTCAAGATTTAGTTTGAGACTCGCTCAAAGATCCTTGATTAGAGTCCTCCTCCCATGTGAATGTACCTAAGGTCTCAGGAGGCGATGTTTCTTCCTGCCAACAATATTAACACAGACCTGTAGTCTACTTACTTGAGGGGAAATGAAACTGGGCAAAAATGCACAGCCCTGTATTAAGACAGACTGAGAGTCACTGGATCTAGCCCTCAGTGTATGAGCTTGTGCCTGCTGTGAGAATTGTTTCCACAGGGCATTCAGTCATAGAATAGCTGCCATTTTAGGAAATAAGGTGGGCTGTTAGAGAACCCTTCCTTTTATCTGCTCGTAATTTGCACCCTAGGTAATGGTAACTGAGAACCTCCAGGAAGGGAAGCTAGTTCCAGTCCTCTTACAACTTGCAAGAACTTAACGTATAATAAGAACATCACTGGCATGAGCACTGCCTTTAAAGATAAAGGCCATTCCTTAATGGCTGAGTTTATACACACTGAATTAAACGTGTGAAACCAGGATACAGGCAGCATGGAATTAATTTAAGCCTTGTTCTAAAACGTGTAAACTCTTGAGTAGCTAAAGGGGAGAAAAAATGGCGAATACTTTTATCACAGTATTTATGATGGGTCATACTTTCTCTAAGCTTTTAGCATTTATTAATTTACTTCCTCTTCAAAGCACGAAGTCAGTATTAATCTCGGCCTCGACTTAATAAAGGAAGAAGCTGAACACAGAGAGAGTGAAGATTTGGCCAAGACTACACAAGTAAGTAGTGGGATGGGTGGGATTCATACCAGGCAAATTCTTAAGTCTTTGCTGTCTCACAATATGAGATTAATTCTCATACCTGTACTTCTGGGTAGGACCCTCTGAGTCCCAGTGAGGAAGTGTGTTTTGTGTCCTTTGTTGAATGAGACTGTCAGTAGGAGGCAGTATCTGAAAAAATCTTCTGGTGTATAAATTGCCCAGTGGGTAATTTACCCACAGAAATCACAAAATGACCCAAGTTTTATAGAAATTTCAATTAAAATGACTTCTAAATTTTCAGAAGCCTCACCTTAATTTTCACACATTTCACACACATATCACTGTGTCCTCATTCAAATTGACATTCAGATTGAACCTGGTGTTCAGTAACTGGCTGTTTTATTTAAATGTACTATTTAAACATTAAGATGTTTATCAACATACATACATACATACCTACATACATACACAGTGTATGATACATATAACAACTTGGACTAACAGGTGATATAACCACTACTGGACAATAGTAGTGTATCATATGAGTGATTGATGAGTACAGTAATGATAAAAGACAAATACTATCAAAATCTTACTGTATGCCAGGTACTCTTCTAGGCATCTAACATGAATTGGCTCATTTGATCTTCTCAATATTGCCATGAGGCATGTAATACTCAGTCTCTATCATTTAGAGACGTATTACTTAAGACCCCCAACTGGAAAGTGGGATAACTAAGATTTGAATTTCAGCAGTCTTATTCTGACCTATGACACTTTATACTAAAACATGATTTTGATGACTTAAAACTTTTTATCTTAATGCACTTAAATCAGTAAAAAGCATGTTTCCCATGCTACTAATTTCTAAACAACTGTCAGTCCTTTGAAGAAAAGAACAAAGTTCTATTAATATCTGCATCTCCCTTCCCTCTCAAAGTTTGCTGCATATCATTTTTTTTAATGACTAACTAAATGGGAGAGTAAATAAAATAATTTGAAGCTGACAAACTTGAGGGATATCAAATTTTGGTCAATAATATCATTCATAATAATAAAAAAAATAGGACTATACTACAGTTATATTTCAAGAGAATTCTCAGAATCCCCTCATTAACTATTTCAGGGGTCTTTGGGAATTTGGGGGTTTGTTTCCTTATTTGTTTGGAAATAATAATATCTGACCTATCTCAGAGGGTTAAGAATGTCCAAGCACTAACACCTGTCAAATGGGATTTATACTGTAAAATACATTCTTCCAAATTAAGAATTCAATACCTCATACTTGAAAAATTACTTCCTGAACTTGAATAATATAGTTTATATACTTTCAAATAAGCATATGATAGACAAGTAGAGATGGATGGTTGCATGGATAGATGGAACAAAAACAATAGGAGTTATATCGAATATTCCAGTAATTAATTGTAATAAGCTTGTATACTGTCCATTAATGTCTCCCCATTCTCATTACCCAAACTTAAGCCTGCTAAAGTTTCTTGCTACCTCATTAAGTAATAAATCTTATTCAAATGCAAGAATTCTAACATAATCCTTATTGCTCTTTATAATTTAAAAGCCTTTCTTGCCCAGACCTCTATTTATGTGATGCCCTTCTTGGGTCTTTATTGATAGATCAGAGAGTCCATTATCCTGTAAACATCATTTAGAATCCAACCCAAGCCTCCTTACTTGTTCTCCCTAACCTTCACTGTTTCCTCCTCACTCTCTCCTAGTCCTACACTTCAGTACTTAGAAGACTATGGAAAACTAAACATTTTCCCATACTCCCTCTTTTCAGACATTTTGGAAAAGAAGAAACACCACTATTTTTCTCTCTGTCTCTCCCCTCTCCCACTCTCCAAGTGGTGCTTATTTATTCTGGCCCAAAAATAAGACAAAATTTCCCTTTTTTCTCAGTATGTGATAAAGTACCAGGTGATGCACTCTTTCTTGTAGAAGCTTTCTAAAGCTTTCTATCTAAGCTTTCTAGGAGTTAAATACATTTTTATAGTATTCTCTTCCTCCATACAATTACTCATTCCCACATACAACTTCAATAGCTGAAAAAGCACAGTTCCACAACAGAAATGAGTTTAAAATATGAAGCCAAAAAAAGTTATCAAGTTAATGCATTTGCTTTTGTGTGAAGCAGTGTAAAAAAATTTTATGCAAGAAATAATTTTGATTTAAAAATTGTTAAATCGAAAGCTGATATTATGTTCATTATTGAAAAAAAAAGTTCCCTCATAGCCATTGGGTATAATGAAGAGGTTTATGTTTCAAGAAGAGGAAAATGAATACTTATAACCTCAACTGTAAATTGAGAAATTGAATTAAATATTAAATGATTTTTCTTCTTTTGTAGACTGAAAAAAGTACATCAGAATTTATTGCAGTCATTAAATAATGCATTAAAGTTAAATTAAGGAACTTAGTTTTCCTTCATCTAAAGTCTGAAATACGCCAAATTTTGGATACCAAAAACTTCCCTCAAGGCACATTTAGGCTAAACATTCATATCATCCCAGCATCAGCAACGTGACTTTTAAAAATTGTTTTACTCAAACAGGGGCAAGTACAATAGGGCAACTAACAAACAGAAAAACAAGAAGGAACTTAAGGCAAACAACAGTAAGAATGATCAAGCTGATGGGATTTGATTAGTTAAAAATTGCCAATTACTGAGGAGTGTGTAGAGTATAAAAAAAGAGTTAAATGGTAAGTCACGTTTCTTAGAATCACATAGGCAAAACACTTCTTTATGGTATTGTCTTTTTGTTTGTTTTCTTTAGGGTATTTTCTTAAAAGTTCATGCAAAAACTCTTCGGTAAATCAAATCATAGCATTGCCTTGGTCTAGATTATTTTTAGTAATATACTGTCACATACAACAAAACTTAACAGCTTCACAGTAAAATAAAAATGAGAAAAGTTAGTTTTTATAAAAGTTTATATTGAAAATAAAAAGCATAACTTTTCTGTATTGCATTAATAGGCATGCTCCAATTGAATAGCTCTCTGGAAGGTCTGTGCAGAACTCCTGTTGGATGCTAGCTAAGCAGTGCTGACTTGCCCTCAGACTGGGCACAGCCAACAGGCAGCCCCAACCCTGCCTCCTAGGAAGGACCAGTCTACCAGATGCTACAGGCTCCGCTCCAGGTATGCCAGCCCATTCCAAAAGAATTCTTGGCAAGTAATAGCCCACTTTCTGGTGACTACTGATTCATAGAGAATCATTTGGCTAGTTTCAACAATAAAAAGAAAAAAAAAAGATTAAAATAGTTATATTACTTTAAAATGGGGGGAAAAAAGCCAGGAGAGTGAGCATCAAGAGTAAGTATATTGTGTTCTAGGCTTAGCTCCTTTAACATTAGGACAATTCTAAACATTTAAGAAGACAAAGAAACAGCAGCCAATACATTCTTATGGTGTGTTGATCATAGGAAATAAATTACCAAGTGTGAGATAAACCTCCATGGAGACCATGGAAATAGCCTAGTATAGAACTACATCTATTAGCATTTCCATTTCCACGTATATTTGTAGCACCAGGAGGCTTAGAGGTGCTGGAGGAGAGATGGGGTCAGGATGCAGAAGTAGGAAAAATTTAACGCTTGCCTATGAAATGGAGATTAAAACAATAGCAACCAGTGCTATTTCTTTGAACAACAGGCTTCAGAAAGATGATTTCTATAATTTCTGCAAATAGGACACATTTATTTCAACATCTGGAGGACTCCCTGAGCCATAAATTAAAAAATTATAAAAAATAGGCAAAAAACTCCTCTAGCAATGCAGAAATGTATCTTTTTCTCTTCCCTCCCCCTGCTCTTTTCCACAACAGCAACCTCTGTTGGGAGTTTGTGCCCATCCTTCTACTCCTTCTCTATGGACATACACACGCACATGTGCACTGATAGGCATGATTAGTTAGGAATAATGTGTATTTGCACATAAATACAGAATTGCTCTCAATAAAGTCACATCACATACACATTGTCTAATGAGCTATAGATTTCTGTTCATATAGAGCTATTTTATACCTTTATGGACTTTCACATTATTCAAGTATGTATATCCCGTAATTTATTCATCATTACCCTACTCATAGTTTCTAATTTTTCATATAACAAATAATTGTACAGTAACATAAATATGCATTTCTGTGTATTTATGAATATTTTTGTATGGCAGACGAAAGTATGCACATTTTCAGTTTCGACAGATTACTGTCAACTTGTCAACCTTAAAAGCTGTACCAGACTCAAAATCTCTGCCAATTTATATTTCCATCAACTGTGTGTAAGAGTACCTGTTCTGATAGACTAATGTATCATTGCAATTTATTATATTTTCATTTTTAGTTCCATAATCTAATTAATGAAAATTGAAAGCTTATGGTCACATTCATTTGAATTACTGATGACTAATCGAAATAGGTTTTAAAAATTTTTTTAAAGATTTTATTTAGAGAGCAAGAGTGAGAGCATGAGTGGGGGCAGGGGCAGAGAGAGGGAGAGAGAATCTCAAGGAGACTCTCCGCTGAGTTCAGAGCCTGATGTGGGTCTCAATCTCACACTCCTGAGATCATGACCCGAGCCAAAATCAAGAGTCAGATGCTTAACCGACTGAGCCACCCACATGCCCTGAGAATATTTTATAAGCTCACTGGCCATTAGCAATTTTTAACTGAGAATTCTGCTTTTTGTCCTTTTTTTTTTTTTAAATTCTTATTATTTTTGGTCTCTGGAGTTATAGGGACTCTATATGTAAATATTAAACATTATATTGCAACATAGTTATTTTTCAATGTTATCTTTTAACTATGCTTATAATGTATTTCATGTAGAAAAGGTATATAAACTTAGGTTTAATTTTTTATCTCATTTACGAAGGACCTGATACAGACTTCTCTTATACCTTGGATTATTGCCCAACTCCTGTTCATCTGATTCTGGCATCTTATTTCCAAGAAGGATATCACCCTGACTCTGTATGATGCAGGGGGCAGACTCCACTCTGACTCCAAGGATTATCCGCATAAGAAGTGGACTTGGCAGGTGAGCCAGCTGCATCCGAAGACTCAAGAGGTAGAACACATGAACCCAGGCCATGTGAAAGAAAGCAAGGGAAAATTAACCTGGGGAAAATTGCTATTACATTCCATAAAGAGAAGAAATCACTTCTTCATTGGAATCCTCATTGTATATAAGCCTAGAACTTTCTAGGACCATCTGGCTGACCTTTAGTAGACCTTGCCTGAAAACAAATCCAACACAAGGGAAAGCAATACAGAAAGATGTGGAGAAACACATCCCTGATGCCCTGCTTGGGTACCAGTATCAAGAGTGCTAAAAACAGAGACAACCCTGGCACTTTTCAGGTGTCTGAGTATGTTCTTAAACTGTTACATTTTGAAGTGTCAGTTTGAATACTTTCATTCTGCCTTGAAAAAAAAAAAGTCTAACACATTTTTCATCCAAAAATAATTTTCTAAAAATCTCCCATACTTTCTCCTGTAGTTTCATATACTTAATAGATTTCTCACTGTATTTACCATACAAAGTCATTGTAAAACTATTAAGCCATGAAAACATAAGTGAGGAAGTAAAAAATGTTTTCAGTATCTTGTTTTCAATATCTTGAAAGAAGTATCATTAATATTTTTGTAACTTTTAATACATCCTTCTAGATATACCACAGCCTCCCATCCACCCATATATTTTCACTTATCTTACCCTAGGGGTGTTACTTTTTAGTTGGAAATGGACATTCTCATTTTTATAGCACCTTGGTATTATTTTTACTTATATCCCTCTCACCTTTTTTTCCTTCTTTACCATGGAACCAAATATTAACTTCGTGTGTGTTTTTCTCCATGTGCATAATGTCATTATAGATATACATAAGCACACATAAAATGAATTTCTGCCATTTCTGTGTAATAAACAGGTAACATAGACATGTCTCTGCATCTAGCTCTTCTCACATAACTGTATCCAAGGAATCTCTCCGACTAGTGATGTAAATTACTCTTCTTTTTTCATATATTTTAATAACCAGCACCCCAACTTATTTCCACTTTGTCTATACAAGAGATGTCTTTTTGTCTTTTATTTCAATGTGTATATGTGTTAAATATTTTAGTAGGTACATTTGAGATTGTGTTTTCGAAGACTGAAAAGAAGAGCAGGCCACTTTCCCTGCATCTGCTATACCAGGAGGTATCACCACTTTTAATCACTATCATCAATGTAAGTAAGTATTATTCAGGCCATCTGGTTGTTACTTCTATATTTTCCTAATACTGAAATTGAACATATTTACATATAAGTTATATTTTAAATTAAAACGAATATAAACATACTGATATCCTTTTCCAGTTTTTAGTTGTGGTGATTTTGAGAGTCCTAAAACTTTATTTTTTAAAGATTTTATTTATTTGAGAGAGAGAGAGAGAGAGAGAGAGAGAGAGAATGATAGGGGGCATGCATGAGCAGGGGTAGGGGCAGAGGCTGAGGGAGAGGCAGACTCCCCGCTGAGCAGGAAACCCAATGTGGGGCAAGATCCCAGGACACTGGGATCATGATTTGAGCTCAAGGCAGTTGCTTAACCAATGGAGCCACCCAGGTGCCTCTAGACCTTCATTTTTAGTAATTATTGAGATGACATTCCTCTCTATATAATAATGTGCTTATAATTGTTCTTAAGCCTTTTGTATTTAACTTATATGATTTAATTTCTCACATATTTTGGTCACATATTTTTTTTTTCTCACATAAGGCTGGAATGATATCTAGAGGTTTTCCAGCCCTTGTTGAGATCTGAATTGGTAAGTATGGCTTCACTTCCTTAGATATTTCCTTGGACTGCTTAAAACTTACACATGCCTTCTGTTTGCCTGTGTGCAAACTTGCTGTGTGTATGTCTTTGCATGGATATATGCCTAGGGGTGAATTGGCTGGTCATATGGTACATGTATATTTAACTTTTCAAGGAAAAGCCAAGCTATTTTCGAACATGTTTTCCATTTTCCATTCTTACCAGTAGTTAGTAAGATTTACAAATGCTTGACAATCTTGCCACTGATTTGTTTGGTTAGGCTTCTTAGTTTTAGGCATTCTAGGTGATGTAGAGAAGTATCAACTTGTGATTTTAATTTTTAGTTTTTTTTTAATAATGAATGATGAATGACATTTCAGATCCTTATTTGCACTTCTATTTCTTCCTTAGTGAACAAAAATATACTTCTACTCAAAGATTGTACCTAATTTCTAATCAAGTTGCCAGTTTTCTCATTAAGGTTTGATATTTCCTTATATATTCAGAATAGTTCTTTATCAGATATATAATCATTTTTCCCAGTTGTGACTTATCTTTGTGCTAACAGAAACTTATAAAACACAATTTATCATTTGTTTTATTCATTTATTACTCTTCTAAGAAATATTCGCCCAATGCTAGATCACAAAATATTTTCTTTCTTTCTTTCTCCCAGAAGTTTGGGCTTCATATTTAGTTCCACAACCCATATTATGTTAATTTTTGTGAGTTGAGGTGTGAATTATCACGATTCTGATATATTCTCATATTTAATTTATTAAACTGAAGCCATCTTGTCTTGCACCTTTCTTTGTGGGAAAGATGTTAAGTAAAGATAATTGATACTTGGTTCTTTGTGTAACAGATTTCTTCTGGAATGAGCTTTGGTAATTTCTTTTACTTTGTTCGTTGCATCTGATATTTAAGTGGACATTTTGGAAGCAGACTGTAGTTGGGTCTTGCTTTTCTATCCATGGTGACAATCACTGTGTATTGATAGTCTGTATCATTTAATATGATCATTGCTGTGGTTGGTTCTAAATCTTTTATTTGCTAATTGCTTTTGTTGTGTTTATTCCTGTTCCACTTTTTTCCCCCCACTGGAATGCATTCTTTTGGGTTAGTGTATTTTATGATTCTATTTTTTCTTCTCCTTTCGTTACTGGCTATAACATTTTTTGTTTCAGTGTTTGCTTATGTTTGTATGATACATTTTAACTTACCGGTCTATGTTCAATGATACTATAGCACTTCATGCACAGTATAAGAACAATGTATACTTGCATTTTTTTCCTATTAGCCCTCATATCATTACTGCTATACATTTACTGTCACACATTATAAAGTCCATAACACAATATTATTTTAAAACAGTTAATTATCATTTGGAGATTTTTACGCAATAAGAAAAACCCATTTTCTATATGCACACAGTTACCACTTGGGTGCTCTTCATTCCATTGTGTATATGATGATTTATTGGTATCATTACTTCTACCTGAAAATTTTTCTTTACGATTTCTTGTATTTTAGGTTTTGTAGATGATTCTTTGAGCCAAAGAATGTATGAAAATGTTTATATTTTACCTTTGTTTTGAAGATACTTATGTAGGGCATAAAATTCTACACTAATTGCTTTGATTTTGTTTTTTTTCCATCTTAAAGATGCTGCTCTAGGAACGTCTGGTTTGCCTTATATGAAAGGTCTATTTTTTTTTAAAAGATTTATTTATTTATTTGTCAGAAATCACAAGTAGGCAGAGAGAGGGAGAAGCAGGCTCCCCGCTTAGCAGAAAGCCCGATGCGGGGCTTGATCCCAGGACTCTGAGATCATGACCTGAGCCGAAGGCAGAGGTTTAACCCTCTGAAGCACCCAGGTGCCCCAAAATCTATTATTTTTAGCTTTGTTCCTATGTATGTACTGTTTGCTTTCCCTCTGACTACTTTTTGATGTTTCTTTATCACAGATTTTAAGCAAATTAACTATGATATGGCCTTCAAGTAATTTCATCAAATCATTATGTTTGGGGTCCATTTAGCTTCTAAAATCTGTGGGATTTGTTTTCACTAAATTTGCACTATTTTCAAACTTTATTTTTCCTATTACTATTTTTGTTTTCCCTCAATCCACTCGCTTTTTCTGAGACTAATTACATTCATAGTAAGCTGATTGAATTCGTCCCACAACTCAATGATGCACATTTTTTTTTTCATTCTTTTTGCTCTTTTTTATTTTGAATAGTTTCTATGTCTAGGTCTTCAAGTTCATTGATCTGCAGCTGTTCATTATTCTGAGAAATCCAATCTACCTTTAATTCTATCCAGGGCATTGCATATCAGACATCATAGTTTTCATCTCTAAATTTGTATCTTGTGACATTTCCATATTTCACTTTACATGCTCTTTTCCTCTAGCTTCATATATACATATATACATATGTGTGTGTATGCACATATATATATATAATATCTCTCATACAGTTATAATAAGTGTTTTAGTGTTGTTACTAATTCTATAATCTGTTTCTTGGATTAATTTTGATTGATATTTTTCCTCATTATGTGTCATATTTTCTTTATTGCATACCTGGCAATTTTTGAATGAACACCTTGTGTCTATCTACCTTTGTATTCCTGTAAATAGTGTTGAGCTTTGTTAATGGACACAGTTATTTTAAAATAATGTGCTATCCTTCTGTCTTGCTTTTAAGTTTTGTTACGCAGGGCCAGAACAGAATTCACTCAAGGTCTAATTTTTTTTTCCACTTCTGAATCCCTTCTGAGTAGTCTACCCAATGACCTATGAATTAAGAGGTTTTCTACTCCATGGGAATAGAAATTACACTTGGCTCTGTGAACTCTGAAGGCTGCTTCCCTCTGTTTATTTTAGGTGGTTGTTTCCGGAGCCACAAGTAGTTTTCTCACCATCAAGATTGGAAAGTACTCAGCTGAAAACTGAAGGAGAACCCTATACACATCTCCACATTGGTTTCTCTATGCATCTTTCCCCTTTCAGGATTCTGCCCTGTGAACTCTAGCCTCTTGTCCTATCCACACTGTCGATGCCTCCTCAACCCAGAGCACTCTACATTTCACCTCCCGTGATAATAAAGCCTGGAACTTCTCTGCAGAGGGTTTACTGTGACAATCCTAGAGCTCACCTTGTTTGTTTCCCTCCTGTTAGGGAACACTGTCCTTATTGCAGAACGTCCAATGCCTTGAGAAGTGTTGACTTATATATTGTGTCCAGATTATTGTGTCCAGATTTTTAGTTGTTTAAGCTGGGTGTGTAAATTCAGATGCTGTTACTTTTTCTTGGTCATAAGCGGAAATTTTTATAGGCCTCTTTTTCAAGATTGAAAGGTGATAAATCCCAAGAATCACTGTTGGGATAGATGAACTCTCATTTGTTAAATAAATATGTAGATTATGGTAAAGAACCATAATAAGCGTATTTAACTTACAACTCCTTTATAGCTTATGTACAGGGTTCTTATCAGCCTGCTATTCAAAGTCAGCAAGGAAACAGCAATCAGTATTTTAGTGTTAGAAAATGTAAATGTATATTCTAATGAATAGAATAGATTTGGACTAGGCATTTTGGAACTACATAAGTGGAAACATAAGTGGAAAGACTAAAGGATATTCTCCCCAGGCATTTTACGGAAAAGGAGACAAATTAAGGGCGATGAAAAAAGCTAACCTGTGATTTTTTTTCCCCCAAATGCAAGCCATTAAAAGAAAAACACTTGGGGCACCTGGGTGGCTCAGTCGTTAAGCGTCTGCCTTCGGCTCGGGTCATGATCCCAGGATTCTGGGATCGAGCCCCGCATCAGGCTCCCCGCTTGGTGGGAAGCCTGCTTCTCCCTCTCTCACTCCCCCTGCTTGTGTTCCCTCTCTCGCTGTGTCTCTCTGAAAAAAAAATAAAAAAAAAAAAAAAAAAAAGAAAAACACTTAATTTGAAAGCTTTTTCTAAATATGCCTGCTCCCACTCCAGAAATTGTCAAATTTTAATGTGTTTTCTACTTAATTTCATTAATATATAAATCCTTAACAAAAGAAAAAACACATCAACAAGCGATTATTTTATTTTCATGGTTTTATTTTTATATGTTGGAATTCTATTCCATAAAATTTGCATGAAATTATGCAATTGACATTAAACATGGAACTACATTGTTCTTTAGCAAGTCATGTACTCATATAAAGGACAAATTATTTGGTATTCTATTTGGCATTTCAGTATTTTATCTGTTTGGTAATTTAATTTATACTAAAGTATGATTGTTTTGTGTTTTCTTTAGTAAACAGCCCACTTATTTTTATAACTTCTTTATACAGAATACATTTTCATGGAAAAGACCAAGAAAATAAGAGCACTCAATTCATAAAATTCAGTTATTAAACTTCATGAAATCAAAATAGCATCTTTTGCTTGTTTCAGGGTTATTAGAAATACTGACCCAGGAAATTAAAACTCCAGAAAGACCTACTCCTTGGTTTGGGATAAATTTATTAATCAACTAAAAACTAGTTGTTTTTTTAAAGATTTTATTTGACAGAGATCACAAGTAGACAGAGAGGCAGGCAGAGAGAGATGACGAAGCAGGTTCTCCACTGAGCAGAGAGCCCAATGCGGGGCTTGATCATCCCATGACGCTGGGATCATGACCCAAGCTGAAGGCGAGGCTTTAACCCACTGAGCCACCCAGGCACCCCTAAAAACTAGTTTTAAGTTTCTGGATAAAAGGGGAAATAACTGGAGCACCTGGGTGGCTCAGTGGGTTAAAGCCTCTGCCTTCAGCTCACGTCACGGTCCCAGGGTCCTGGGATTGAGCCCTGCATTGGGCTCTCTGCTCTGCGGGGATCCTGCTTCTCCCCACGCCCCGCCTGCCTCTCTGCCTGCTTGTGATCTCTGTCTGTCGAATAACTAACTAAATAACTAACTAAATAAATAGGAAATTACTAATTGTCCATAAAGTAAATATGTTTTCTCATTATGGTGAAGTATAACAAAAGAATCAAAAATTAACCTCAGACAGAGAGTCACAGATAATCTAATGGAGGATATGGAAAAAAGTCAGAATTTTATCAAAAGTGAGATAGAGCTGGATTGTGGTGGGGGGGAACATAGTTTGTACAGTAAATTTGGCCTTTATTTTTTAAAATAGACTACCTGAAAAGGCAAACATTTCTAAACTTTTATAATTGGTCCTTTGATGCTTTGATGCAGAGATTTAAGGTGTGCACCAGGAATTCTCATGAGGAGAGAAGGCTCCGGCTTTCACCAGAATTAACTGAGGGATTTTATTTTTCTAACTATACTCACCTGCCCAAGAGGCAACTCAACATGATACAGGAGAAGCATTGCTTTTGGAACCTAATTATGTAGGCTTGAATCCTAAGTTGGTAGCACAAATTGATTATTTTTTGTACCTTAGAATCTTCGGCTATAAATGGGAATTAAAAATAAATCACAGAAGGTTTTGAGGTGGAATAGGTAATCTATGTAGGCTGCTTGGCACAGTATGATCTATAAATCTTCAATAAATGTTAACTACTAGCTATTAGATCAATAGTAATTATCATTATCAGCCATACAGAGCTATACTTACTAATGGAAATATTTCACAACACACAGAATTGAGGGACAGGAGACCAGTTGAGAATTTCAGTGATCAGTAAAAGAACTGGACATCCACTCTCCAAAGCCCAAAGGGTAAGTAAGGAAAGATGTTAAGAATGGATTCTTTTTACCTTGTATTTACTTTGCCCTATAGCACCCTAACTTCTGTGCATTCATGAAGTGATAGTCTTTAGCAGGTTAAGGAAGTTCTCCTCTACTCCTACTTGAGTTTTTTCATAGATGGGTACTGGAATATGTGAAATGCTTTTTGAATTAATAGTGCTTTTAAGGTCAATTTTATTTTTACAGGTTTTCTGCCTACTTGGTTTATCAATTACCAAAAAAGATGTTAAAAAATATATTTAGAAGAGTGGGTTTGTTTGTCTTCTTTCAGTTCCATTTTCACTTTTTTTATTTTGATGTTCTGTTGTTAGGTGTATAGAGGTTTTTCTTGGGGAACTGACCTTTTTATTATTTTATATCCTTCCTTATCTGAAGGCTATACTTCTAAACCCTTGTCTGAAAATAATGTAGCCACTCAACTTTGTTACCATGGTAAGTTTCTCCATCCCTTCCCTTTCAACTTCTGTGAGTCCTTATATGTAAACTGTATTATTTATAGACTGTGCTGTTTTTAATAGTGTCATGGATGTAATATTTTGCTTAGAGACTCATTTAACTGAGGTAAATATAAGTACAAGAAATTTCTTTATGAAATGACAAAAGAGAATTGAGTCTATGTTTAATGAAGTGTTTGGTCAATTACTATGGAAATCTTTTGCGACAGGCCATCTAGAAAAAAATAATCTCAACTGAAGATTTTTTTTTTTTTTGCCTGTTACAGCTATCTAATCCTCTTCATTTAACTGAGAATTCAAAATTACAAGGTTCTCTCCTCTTGCCAATATCAATCTCACCATTATTGTCACCTTTATTGTTATGTATATTAACAGTTTGACACGATACTCAATTCTGCCACCTTCCTTAGTAACTTTGAATTATCATGCTCCCTTTATTAATTTAAGAGCTCTGTTCTTTAAAATTTTTGTGAGTTTAGGAGCTCTTTAATTGGCTACTTAAGAATGCTACTCTAGAGATTATTCAAGCAATTTTATTATATGGGAAAATAATTCAAATTATTAAAACTATGGAATTTGGATCTACAAGCATCTAATTTTTATATATGACCAATTTTAATGAGTTTATCAAACTCACCATCAAATGCACCATTACATTGAGCCTTTATAAGAAATTACATTTTCATTCCACTCCAGGGGAAAATAGAATTTTTACTTTAATTTTGTTCTCATTAGTATTATCTTCCTAGGTAATCTTATTTTCCTAGGTTAATTTATAATTATCTTTCATGTTCCTCTAAAGATTTCCATCTTTCTAGTCTGAGCAAAGATCTCTACTGCAGAGTTCCTCAGTGGTCTGCTAAAGAATGTGAGAGTTATTAATCTCTATTGAGATTAAGTAAAGATGGATTCATAAATGAAATTTTCAGTATCTGAACTATATATATGTCTTAAAGAAACCAATAGGGAAAAGAAACTCTTTGTGATATTGCTGTACATTTCTTTTTCTCTTAGTTAAAATGATGGCAGATAGTGTTTATCCAAATCAGTATTAAAAAGTTTCCACATGTTCTGTAGACATTATTACCCATTATAGCAGTCCCATTGACCTTACTTTTCAACATTGCTCTCTATTACCAAGAACTGATGTCATATGTGAGGTGAGAAATTTTTCACCTGCAGAATTTGTCTAAACGTAGTTCCTTTACTTTCTAATTAAAAAGGCATAATAATGTTAAAAGCTTAGGCATCTTTATGTTTACCTTTCAAAATAATTACTTTTGTAGTTATTTTAGTACTTGTAAAACCTTATTCTATTCAGAATATATTGAAAATAATCAGTTTCATTTTCATAAATTACCTTTTTTGAGATATAATTGGTATTAATTTCAGGTATACAACATAATGATTTGACATTTGTGCATACAGCTGACCCTTGAACAACGTGAGTATGAAATGCTTGGGTCCACTTTATATGCCAAAATCTTTTGATGCAGTACCATAATGGCATTTTCTCTTATGCTTTTCTTAATAGTATTTTTCTCTAGTTTAAGAATACAGCATACCCTATCTATAACATAGAAATATATATTCATCAACTGTTTATGTTATCAGTAAGGTTTCCTATCAATAGTAGGCTATAAATAATTAAGTTTTTGAGGAGTCCAAAGTAGACACAGACTTTTTTTTTTTTTGACTGCTGGATTGTTGGGGCCCAAAACCTCTACATTGTTCAAGAGTAAACTGTATTGTGAAATGGTCATCACAATAAGTCATAAAATGAAAATGTTTTTTCTTGTGATGAGAACCTTTAAGATTCACTTTTTTAAGAACTTTCAAATACACAGTATAGTTTTAAATGCAGTCATCATGCTGAACATTACATCCCATGACTTATTTTATAACTCGAATTTTTGTACCTTTGACCCCCTTCACTGCAGCAACCACCAATCTGGTCTCTGTATATGTGAGTTCTTTTTTTATTTTTAAGAGTCCACATTCAAATGAGATCATATGGTATTTGTCTTTCTTCATCTGAGTTATTTCACTTAATGTTATGCCATCAAGGCCCATCCATCTAATCACAAATGGCAAGATTTTCTTCTTTTCTCGTATGAATAATATCCCATTTTATATATCTGTATCTGTATATATACTCACACCGTATTTTCTTTATTCATCCATCAATGAACACTTAGGTTGCTCTATGCTTTGGATACTATGAATATGTAAATAGTAATGCTATGAATATGTAGGTGGAAATAACCTTTCAAATTACTGTTTTTGTTTTCTTCAGATATGTACCCAGAGGCATAATTTATGGATCACGGTGTGATTCTGTTTTTAATTTTCTGAGGAACTTTCATACCATTTTCCATAGTACTGATTTTCATTCCCCTCAACAGTGCACAATAATTATCCTCTCCGCATCCTTGCCAACACTTGTTACACCCTTTTTTATATTAGCTATTCCAGCAAGTGTGAGATGGTATCTCATTGTTGTTTCTACTTACATTTATTTATGATTAGTGATGTTGAGCACCTTTTCATGTGCTTGTTGGCCATCTGCATTTCTTCTTTGGGAAAATGTCTATTCGGATACACTGCCCATTTTATATATTTTGGATATTATGCCCTTATCAGAGAGATGATTTTCAAATATTTTTCCTATTCATATGTTGTCTTTTCATCGTGTTGGTTTCCTTTGCTGTGTATGAGCCTTTCAGTTCGATGTAGTCCCACTTGTTTATTTTTGTTGTCTTTGCTTTTAGTATCAAATCCAAAAATCTTTGAGACCTAAGTCAAGAAAATTACTACTTTGTGTTCTCAGAATCTTAAGGCTTCAGGTCTTATTTTCAGGTTTTAAGGCCGAGCAGGGAGCCTGATTCTGGGCTTGATCCCAAGACTTTGGGATTAGGACCTGAGCTAAAGGCAGACACTTAACCACTGAGCCACCCAGGCGCCCCTGGGTTTTTTTTTTTTCTCATTCCATACAAGTTTTAGGATAGTTTATTCCACTTTTGTGAAAAATATACCGTGGGAATTTGACAGGAATTGCACTGAATCTGGAGACTGCTTTGTGTAGTAAGGTTATATTAACAATATTACTTCTCCCAATCCATGACGATGGAACATCTTTGCATTTATTTGTGTCATCAATTTCTTTCATTGATATAAGTTTTGAGTGTGCAGGTAAAATTTATTCCAAGGTATTTTACTCTTTTTGATTTAGTACTAAATGGGACATGGGACTGTTCTGTATATTTTCCTTTCTGATTATTTGATAGAAACACAACATGTATTTGTATACTGATTTTGTATCTCACAATTTACTGAATTCATTCATTTATTCTAACAGTTTTGGAGGCATTAGAGTCTTTAGGGTATTTTATATATAATACCAAGTCATTTGCAAATAGTGACAGTTTTACTTCTTTCTTTCTGATTTAAATGACTCCCCCCCCCCAATTACCCTGGGTAGGACTTCCAATATTATTTTGAATAAAAGTAGTGAGAGTAGTAGTAGTCTTGTTTCTGAATTCATATAAAAAACTTACAACTTTTCACCCTTGAGTATTATGTCAGCTGTAGGTTTGTCATATATAGCCTTTATTAAGTTGAAGTACATTCCCTCTATACCCACTTGGTTGAAAGTTTTTATCATAAATGGGTTTTGAATTGTGTATGCTTTTCCTGCACCTATTGAGGTAAGATTTTTATTTTACATTTTATTAATATCACGTATGACACTGAGTTATGGATGTTGAACCATCCTTACTTCCCTCGAAGTAATCCCATTTGATCACAGTGTATGATTCTCTTATTATTGAATTTTTCTGTAAATAGGTTGTTTGGGATTTTGTAGTATCCTTCTCTGGTTTTGGTATCAAGGTAATGCTGGCCTCACAAAATGACTTTGGAAGTATTCTCTTACTTTTTGGAAGAGTTCAAGATGAATTAATTCTTCTCCGAATGGCTGGTAGAATTCATCAGAGAAGCCATCTGGTCTTGGACTATATTGGGAGGCTTTTGATTACTAATTCAATCTCTTTCATAATTTAAGATTTTCTATTTCTTTATCATTCATTCTTGGTAGGTTGTAGGTTTGTAGGAATATATACATTTCTTCTAGGTTGTCCAATTTTTTGGTATATAATTGTTTATAGTAATCTTTGATCCTTTGTATTTCTGTGGTATCAATGATAAGGTCTCCCATTTCTTATTTTGAGTCTTGTCTCTTTTTGTTGTCATTTTAAAAAGCCATGTCTTAATTGTGTTAATCTAATCTACTGCTTTATGAGTATTTATTTCATTTCTTTCCACCTTGTTATTTCCTTCCTTCTACCAGCTTTGGACTTTTTTTTCTATTGAGGTGTAAATTAGGTTATTTTAGATTTTTTAAAATGTGTTTCTCGATATAGGCATTTGTCATTATGAAATTCCCTCTCAAAACTCCTTTTTACTGTTTCCATAAGTTTTGGTATGTTGTATTTCCATTTTCATTTGTTTCAAGGTATTTATAAAATTTCTTCTTTGACCAATTAGTTGTTAAGTAGCATGTCATTTAATTTCCATGTATTTGTGAATTTTTCAGTTTTCTTCATGTAATTGATGTCTAATTTCATATCACTGTGGTTGAAAATAATGTTTGATAGGATTTCAGTCTTCTTAAATTTATTAATACTTGTTTAAGGGCCTGTCATGCGACCTCTCTTGTAGAATATTATATTAACACTCAAGGAGAATCTATATTCTTGTTTTTGGATGTTGCGTTCCATGTTTTTTTTTTTTTTTTTTTAAGATTCCACCTATTTATTTGACAGAAAGAGATCACAAGCAGGCAGAGAGGCAGGCAGAGAGAGAGGGGGAAGCAGGCTCCCTGCTGAGCAGAGAGCCCGATGCGGGGTTCGATCCCAGGACCCCGAGATCATGACCTGAGCCGAAGGCAGCGGCCTAACCCACTGAGCCACCCAGGCGCCCCAACGTTCCATGTATCTTTTAAGTCCAGCTAGCTAATGTGTCATTTAAGGCTGATGTTTCCATATTGATTTTCTGCTGATGACCCATCCATTGATGGAAGTGAGGTATTAAAGTCCCCTACTATTATTGTATTGCTATTTCTCCCTTTATGTCTGCTAATGTCTGCTTTATTGTTGGGTGCATGAATATTTACAAATGTTATATCCTCTTGTTGGATTGATTCCTTTATCATTATATAATGACCTTATTTCTCCCTCTCATTATAGTTTTTGTCTTAAAGTCTGTTTTGTCTGATATAAATTAGAGCTATACCAATTTTCTTTTTGGTTCCATTTGCATGAAATATCTTCATTTCCTGTGTGCTTCCTATACCTGAAATGAGTTGCTTGTAGGCAATATCTACATGGATCTTTTTTTAATCCACTCAGGCACTCCGGGTTTTTGACTGGAGAATGTAGTCTGTTTACATTTAAAGTAATTATTGATAGGTACCTATTTATTGCCAGTTTGTTAATTGTGTTCTGGCTGTTTTATAGTTACTCTGTTCCTGTTTTCTTCTCTTGCTCTCTTTTCTGTGATTTTTTTTAAAAAAATATTTTATTTCTTTATTTGTCAGAGGCAGGGAGAGCAGCAGGAAGGCAGAGGGAGAAGCAGGTTCCCTGTTGAGCAAGGAGCCTGATGGGGGACTCGATTCCAGGACCCTGTAATCATGACCCACGCTGAAGGCAGATTCTTAACTGAGCCACCCAGACAACCTTCTCTTTTCTGTGAGTTGATGATTTTCTACAGTGTTAGGCTTAAATTTCTTGCTCTTCATTTTTTATGCATGTACCAATGGTTTTTGCTCTGTGGTTACCATTAGACTTACATAGGATGACTTATAACAACCTATTTTAAGTTGCTATCAAGTTAAATTTGAACACATTCAAAGCCTGCAAATTTTTACTCCCCCCGCCCATGAACATTTTGTTTTTGATGCCACGATTTACATACTTTTAAAAAACCTTCAGACTAACTTAAAAAGTGATGAACTCACCACCTTTCTCAGGGAAACTTAACACTTTTATATGTTTTTCTGTTATGAATTAGCACTCTTTTATTTCAGCTGAAAGAATTCTCTTTAACATTTCTTGCAAGCCCAGTCTAGTAGTGATACAGTCCTTTAACTTTGGTTTATGTGGAAAACTCTTTACCTTTCCTGTAAACCTGAAGAACTTTGGTTGACAGAGTACTTTGGGGGGGGGGGGTCCCCCCCCCCCAGCACTTTTAATATATTAGTCACTCCCTTGTGGCTTGCAAAGTTTGTGCTGAAAAAAACCTGATGGTCTTATGGGAGGTGGGGGAGTGGTTCTCTCATATGTAACAAGTTGTTTTTCTCTTGCTCCTTTTCAGATTCTCTTTTCTTGATGTGGATCTCATTTGAACTCTGCAAAATTACTGGATCTGGATGTCTGTTTCCTTCCTTCCAGGTTAGGAAATTGTTCAGCCTTTTTTTTCTGAAAATAACTTTTCTTCCCCTTTCTTTCTTTTCTCTTTCTGGGGTCTGTATAATGTCAAAGTTGGTCTGCTTGTATTGTACTATAAGTCCCTTAAGCTATTTTCATCCATTTACATTTTGCTGCTCTAATTGGGTGAGTTCTACTGCCCTACCCGGTCACTGATATTTTTTTATCTTCTCTGGTCAGCTGTTGAACCCCTCCATTGCAGTGTTAAGTTACCGTATTCTTCGGTTCTGTAACTTCTACTTAGTATTTTCTTATTCTTTCTCCTTGAAATTCTCACTTTTTTAATCCACTCTTCTCCTGTGCTCAGTATGCATCTGTTATTTGAACAATCTATCAGCTAAATCACTTATCTCCATTTCACTGGTCTTTTTCTGAGGTTTTATTGTGTTCTTTCATTTTAAATTATATTCTTCTGCTTCTTCATTTTCCTTGATTCTCTATGTTGGTTTCTGGGCATTAGGTAAAACAGCCTCCTCTTCCAGTGAAGGAATGTTTGAGCCTTATCATTCAGCTGTGTCCTACCTAGACTTTTGAAGTTGGCTCTCAAACCTCTGTAATTATCCAAACAGTCTATTTTATTTCTAGTGGCTCTTACCAGTTAAGAGTTTGTAGAGATCTGTCAATGTCTTTCCAAAGGGGAGGATCTCAGTTAGCACCTAGATTCAGGATGACTAGAAGCCAGACCCTCAGGTAGAAGGTTTTAAATTATGCGAATATATCTCTTTCAGTGGAAAACTGGGGTATTAGTATTCATTTCTGTTCCCTCTGCACAGAACCTTTAGGCAATAGCCAGGAAGAATGTTTCTTTCATTTCCAGGGAAGATGGAAGAATAGGAAGATTCTAAGCTCACCTCATCCCAAGATATACCTGGAAAACCTCCATATCAATGTAAATAACCCAGAAAATGTCCCCAACACTGGCAGAATAGATTCTTCACAGCTCAATGTAGAGAAGAGGCAAGTAGAAAATGGGAGGGAGGGCAAAAACATGGTGAGGAACAAATCTGACCCATGGATCTGTCTAGGGGAAGGAGGGACATGGCAAGCACAGAGAAGGGAAAGGAAAAGGCCCCAACCCAGAAACGAGGGACCCGCACTGGGAGGATGAATCCCTAAAAACATTTGGCTTTAAGACCTTCTGGTTTTCAAAGTCATGAGAGATCTGGGGGGCATAGGAGAGCCCCCAACCTTAAAGAGTCAAAATAACAAGTAACTCCACTGAGATATAGCATAGAAGCAGCAGCTTGAAAAACACCTGAGATACACAGGAAGATTTATTTACTAATCTCAGAATGAGCACAGGAACAGCAGGAGTCTTTAGGCTCAGAGGCACTCTTTCTCTCACTGCAGCCTCATTACACAGACACCTGTGGGAACCAATGCAAGCATGCTCCACCTAACTTGCTAATAGCATACCAAGCCCTATCCAGTCATTTTCAGCAGGAGTACTCCAAAGCAGTTCCAGCTCCCCTCCCACAACCTACAGCTATATGCCCAAGATGTTACCATCAGTTTTTTTCAAAGAAATGGAATAATCCTAAAGTTTATATGGAACCAGAAAAGACCCGGGATATAAACGTTGAAAAACAAAAGCAACGTTGGTGGCATCACAATTCCAGGCTTCAAAGCTTCAAAGCTCTATTTCAAAGCTGTAATCAAGGTATGGTACTGGCACAAAACAGACACATAGATCAATGGAACAGAACGGAGAGCCCAGAAATGGACCCTCAATTCTATGGTCAACTAATCTTGGACAAAGCAGAAAAGAATGTCCAATGGAAAAAAGACAGTCTGTTCAAAAAATGGTGCTAGGAAAACTGGACAGCCACATGCAGAAAAATGAAACTGGACCATTTCCTTACACAACACACAAAAACAGACTCAAAATGGATGAAAGACCTCAACGTGAGAAAGGAATCCGTCAAAAACCTTGAGGAGAACACAGGCAGCAACCTCTTTGACCTCAGCCGCAGCAACTTCTTCCTAGAAACATCGCCAAAGGCAAGGGAAACAAGGGCAAAAATGAACTACTAGGACTTCATCAAGATCAAAAGCTTTAGCACAGCAAAGGTACAGTCAACAAAACCAAAAGACAACTGACAGAATGGGAGAAGATATTTGCAAATGACATATCAGATAAAGGGTTAGTATCCAAAATCTATAAAGAACTTACCTAATTCAACACCCAAAGAACAAATAATCCAATCAAGAAATGGGCAGAGGCCATGAACAGACATTTCTGCAAAGAAGACATCCAAATGGCCAACAGACACATGAAAAAGTGTTCAACATCCCCTGGCATCAGGGAAATACAAATCAAAACCAAGTGAGATACCAACTCAACACCAGTCAGAATGGCTAAAATTAACAAGTTAGGAAATGACAGATGTTGGCAAAGAAGTGGAGAAAGGGGAACCCTCCTGCACTGTTGGTGGGAATATAAGCTGGGGCAGCCACTCCGGAAAACAGTATGCAGGTTCTTCAAAAAGTTGAAAATAGAGCTAACTTATGACCCTGCAATCACACTACAGGATATTTACCCTCAAGATACAAATGTAGTGATCCGAAGGGGCACATGCACCTGAATGTTTTTAGCAGCAATGTCTACAATATCCAAACTATGGAAAGAAACTAGATGTCCATCAACAGGGGAATGGATCAAGAAGATGTGGTATATATATATAATGGAATACTAGACCACATCTTCTTGATCCATTCATCTCTTGAAGGGCATCTTGGTTCTTTCCACAGTTTGGCAACCGTGGCCATTGCTGCTATAAACATTGGGGTACAGATGGCCCTTCTTTTCACTACATCTGTATCTTTGGGGTAAATACCCAGTAGTGCAATTGCAGGGTCATAGGGAAGCTCTATTTTTAATTTTTTAGGAATCTCCACACTGTTCTCCAAAGTGGCTGCACCAACTTGCATTCCCACCAACAGTGTAAGAGGGTTCCCCTTTCTCCACATCCCCTCCAACACATGTTGTTTCCTGTCTTGCTAATTTTGGCCATTCTAACTGGTGTAAGGTGGTATCTCAATGTGGTTTTAATTTGAATCTCCTTGATGGCTAGTGATGATGAACATTTTTTAATGTGTCTGATAGTCATTTGTATGTCTTCATTGCTGAAGTGTCTGTTCATATCTTCTGCCCATTTTTTGATATGATTATCAGTTTTGTGTGTGTTGAGTTTGAGGAGTTCTTTATAGATCCTGGATATCAATCTTTTGTCTGTACTGTCATTTGCAAATATCTTCTCCCATTCCATGGGTTGCCTTTTTGTTTTCTGTTTCCTTTGCTGTGCAGAAGCTTTTGATTTTGATGAAGTCCCAAAAGTTTATTTTTGCTTTTGTTTCCTTTGCCTTTGGAGACATATCTTGAAAGAAGTTGCTGTGGCTGATATCGAAGAGATTACTGCCTATGTTCTCCTCTAGGATTCTGATGGATTCCTGTCTCACGTTGAGGTCCTTTATCCATTTTGAGTTTATCTTTGTGTACGGTGTAAGAGAATGGTCGAGTTTCATTCTTCTGCATATAGCTGTCCAGTTTTCCCAGCACCATTTATTGAAGAGACTGTCTTTTTTCCACTGTATATTTTTTCCTGTTTTGTCGAAGATTATTTGACCATAGAGTTGAGGGTCCATATCTGGGCTCTCTACTCTGTTCCACTGGTCTAGGCAGCCACCAAAGAAATGAAATCTTGCCATTTGCAACAACGTGGATGGAACTAGAGGGTATTATGCTAAGCAAAATAAGTCAATCAGAGAAAACAATTATCATATGATCTCTCTGACAGGAGGAATTTGAGAGGCAGGGTGGGAGGTCATGGGGGGTAGGGAGGGAAAAAATGAAACAAGATGGGACTGGGGAAGCAGAAAAACCATAAGAGACTCTATCTCAGGAAACTAAGGGTTGCTGGGGGGTGGGAGGAGGGATAGGGTGGCTGGGTTATGGACATTGGGGAAGGTATGTGCTATGGTGAATGCTGTAAACTGTGTGAATCTGATGACTCACAGACACGAATAATACATTATATGTTAATAAAAAAAGATCTTCTATGCAACCATAATACATCAAAATCTGTTAATAGTTATACAAAAATTAAAGAGAAAAGTATCCAAGTATATCACTAAGGAAGGCCAACAAACCATGAAAGAACAAGAGACGGAAGTAACAGACAAAAAAATATAGGGTGACTGAAAGGATAAAAATGTACAACTCAGGCACATACTGCATAAAAGAGATTAATTTCAAACCTAAAGTCACATGTAGATTGAAAGTGAAGGAATGGGAAAACATTTATCATCCCAATGGATGCCAAAGAAAGCTGGGGAAACAATACTTCTATCAGACAAAATAGACTTTAAAGGCTGTAACAAGAGACAATGAAGGACACTACATAATTGTAAAGGGACAAATTTGACAAGAAGATGTAACAATTATAAATATTTATGTACCCAATATTATTTCCAAATACATAAATACATAATACATCTATTAACAACATAAAAGTAGCAGTTGATAGTAACACAAAATTTAGTAAGGGACTTCATCCAAACAGAAAATCAACAAGGAAACAATGCCTTCAAAGGACACATTGGACCAGATGGATCTAACGGATAAATTCAGACCATTCCATCTTAAAACAGTAGAATACACGTTCTTTTCAAGTGCACAGGAAACTTCTCCTCAATAGACAACATGTACAATGTAAGTCTCAATGAATTAAAAAAGACTGTAGTCATATCATGTATCTTTCTCACTAAAATCCTATGAAACTAGAAATCAGTCACAAGAAAGAAGTCTGGAAAGAACACAAGGAGGTTAAAGAACATGCTAGTAAACAATGAATGGGTTAACTACAAAATTAAAGAGGAAATAAAAAAATACATGGAGACAAAAGAAAATAAAATACCATGTTCCACTATTTAGGATACAGTAAATCTGTTCTAAGAAGGAAGATTAGTGATACAGGCCTACCTCAAAAAAGCAAGGAAAATCTCAACCTACACTTAAACCTAAAGGAGCTAAAAAAAGAACAAACCCCCAAACCAATAAAAGGAAAGAAACAAAGATTAGAACGGAAATACATAACAGGTAGAAAAAAAAAAATTGATAAACCTTTAGTCAGACTCACCAAAAAAAAAAAAAATAAATAATGGAGATGACTCAAACAAAATCAGAAATATAAGAGGAGAAATAACAATTGACACCACAGAAATACAAAGACTTGAAGAATATTATGAAAAATTATATGCCAACAAACTGAACAACTTAGAAAAAATACCTAGAAACATATAACCTCCCCAAATGGAATCAGGAAAAAATAGTAAAGTTGTACAGAATAATTACAGCAATGAAAATCAGTAATCAAAAAATTAATAAACAAAACCCAGGACCGGACAGTTTCACAGGTGAATTCTACCAAACATTTCAAGAATTCTCAAATTATTCCAAATAATAGACAAAGCTTCCAAATTCATTTTAGGCCAGAATTACCTTGATACCAAAACCAGATAAAGACACTACAAAAAAAGAACTATAGGCCAATATCCCTGATGAACATGGATGCAACAATCTTCAACAAAGTATTAGCAAACCAAATCTAACAATATATTAAAAAAACATTCACCATGATCAAGTGGGATTTATTCCTAGGAAGCAAGGGTGATACATCATATTAACAAGAGAAAGGAGAAAAGCTATATGATCATTTCCATAGATGCAGAAAAGCATTTGACAAAATACAACATCCATTCATTGATTAAAAACCCTCAACACAATTGATTTAGAGGGAATATGTATCAGCATAATAAAGGGCATATATGAAAAATCCACAGTTAACATCAAACTCAATGGTGAAAAACTGAGGTTTCTCCCCAAGATCAAGACAAGGATGTCCATTAACTTTTATTCAACACTGTACTGGAAGTCTTAGCCACAGCAATTAGACAAGAAAAAATTATAAAAGGCACCCCAAAAGGTAATAAAACTTTCACTAGTTGCAGATGACATGATACTATATATAGAAAGCACCATAGACTCCCCTCATAAATACTACTAGAACTGATCAATGAGTTCAATTAGGTCACAGGATACAAAATATACAGAAACCTGTTGCATTTCTGTGTACTAATGAGGGAGAAAGAGAAATTAAGAAAACAGTCCCATTTACAATTATAACAAAAATAATAAAATGTCTAGGAAAAAAATTAAGGAGACAAACGACCTCTACTTAAAACTATAAAACACTGATGAAAGAAATTGAAGATGACATGAACCAATGGAAAGCTACTCCATGCTCATGGAGTGGAAGAACAAACATTGTTAAAATGTCTATACTTTAGGCAATCTACAAATTTAATGCAGTCCTAGCAAAATACCAACAGCATTTCTTCTCGAACTGGAACAATAATTAAAGTTGTATGGAAATTTTAAAAGATTCTGAATTGCCCAAGAAGTCTTGAAAATGAAGAACAAAACTGGAGATATCCACAATCCCAGATTTCAAGATATACTACAAAGCTGTAGTAATCAAAAAAGTACGGTACTGGCCCAAAAATAGACACAATCAATAAAACAGAATAGAAACCCCAAAAATGAATACACAAGTATATAATCTCCAACAAAGGAGGGAAGAATATGGAATGAGAAAAAAACATTCTCTTCAACAAATGATGTTGCCCAAACTGGACAACCACATGCAAGTGAATGAAACTAGGTCACTATAATATACCATATACAAAAATAAACTCAAAATGGAATTAAGACCTAAATGTGAGACCTGAAACCATAAAAAAAAAAAAATCCTAGAAGAGAGCACAGGTGGTAACTTCTTTGACATTGACTGTAGCAACATTTTTCTAGATATGTCTCCTAAGGCAAGAGAAAGCAAAAATAAACTATTAGGATGACATCAAAATAAAAGGTTATGCACAACAAAGCAAACAATACTAAAAGACAAGCTACTGAATGGGAAAAAATACATGCAAATGGCATCTCATAGGGGGTTCTATATCCAGATTATATAAAGCACTTATACAGCTCAACACACACACACACAATTAAATGTCAATTAAATGGAGAGAAGATGCAAACAGACCTTTCTCAAAGACGCACAATGGCCAACAAAAGCATGAATAGATGCTGTAAATCATCATTAGGGAAATGCATAACAAAACCACAAAGACCTATCCACTCATACTTGTCAGAATGGCTAAAATAAAAAACACAAGATACAACAAGTGTTGGTGAGGATGTGGAGGAAAAAACACTCGTACACTATTGGTGGGGACATAAACTGGTGCCTCCACTGTGGAAAACAGTATGGAGATTTCTTGAAAATTAAAAATAGAATTATCATGTGATTCAGTAATTCCACTACTGGGTATTTACTCAAAGACAAAACACTCATTTGAAAAGGTAGATAACCCCCTCTGTTTACTGGAGCACCATTTACATTAGCCAAATTAAGGAAACAACTCTAGTGTCCATCCACAGATGAATGGATAAAGTAAAGGTGGTGTATACAGATGATAGATGATAGATACATACATACATACATACAGTGGAATATTATCCATAAAAAGGAAAGAAATCTTTTAATTTTCAACAACATGGGTGGATCAAGAGGATATAATGCTAGGTCAAAAAAGTCAGTCAGAGAATGACAAATACCATATGATTTCACTCACATGTGGAATTTAAGAAAATTGATAAAGGAACAAAGGAAAAAAAAGGCCAAAAAAATTCAAATATAGAGAACAAAGTGATATTTTTTTAAAATATTTTATTTATTTATTTGTTAGAGAGAGAGAGAGAGAGAGAGAGCATGAGCACAGGCAGACAGAGTGGTAGGCAGAGGCAGAGGGAGAAGCAGGCTCCCCGCTAAGCAAGGAGCCCGATGTGGGACTCGATCCCAGGATGCTGGGATCATGACCTGAGCCGAAGGCAGCCACTTAACCAACTGAGTCACCCAGGTGTCCCGAACAAAGTGATATTTACCAGCAGGTAGGTCCAGGGCATGGGTGAAATAAGTGAAGGGGATTAAGAAAATATTTATTGTGATGACCACTCAGTAATCTATAGAAGTGATGAATCACTATACTGTAAACCTGAAACTAATGTGACAATATATGTGAATTATACTGGAAAAAAAAATTAAATAACTGTTTCTGCTTTTGCTACTGCCCCAGTGAACCCATTAATATGAGCACCTGTAGCTACCAGAGCCAGGAAATCTAGAGGTGTTCCTTGGTGGCAGTCACGAAAATCTAGGTGCCAGATGAGTATACCAACTCCTTTCTCAAGGTGGAGTGAGGGAGAGTGCGAAAATGGTGACTTCAGGGTGAGCTTTAAGGTGTGCAAATTAGCTTCTTTTACTGAAAGCCTTGGGAACTTTCCAGTTAGTTGTCTCCGTGTGGGGCCCTGGGATACCTGAGTCTACATGCATGAACCTTTAAGAAATGACTCCTAGTTAGCTACAAGACCCTTTGGCTTTCAAAAATAGAGGACTTGGAGGCTCATCTCTCAGGTGCACATCTTAAAAGTTGGGGCGTTACATGTGGGATTCAAACCTTTCACTCCTTAGGGAGAAGCTCAAGGTTCCCTCTTAAATGTGGGTCACCACATTGGGGTTAGGGTTCATGATGAGATTTTTGTCTCAGCTTCTCTTACCTGCTTCAGTATTTTTTTTCCCCCTCATCTGCCCAATGTGGAAGATCCACTCAGCTAGTTTAGGGTTTTTTAGAGGAAATTGTTCTGTATGTAACTGTAGACAAGCTGTGTCCCTGTGAGGAGAAGAGTTTAGGATCCCACTAAAGTTGCCATCTTGAACCAGAACTCCTCATTGAATTTTTTACCGTGGTAAATGGCTCCATCCCAGATTCAAATGACTGAAACATGTATTTAAAATTAGCCTGCCAAATTCCAGAGTTTTGAAGGTGAAATGAAAGTATCCTTTACCTTCAAGGATTTCATAGTCTTGGAATTAGAACCATATGAAAGATGAAAAACTAAACTGGAACAGAATGAAAACAGGAATTCTGAAAAATAGATTGTTGTAAAACTATAAGAAAATCAGTTTATCTAGTAGAAAATGAGCCTTTTCCAGTTCTAGGATTCTTGTGCGTCACTCCCGCCAAAGATAGTAGACATGGTAACTAAAAGCACAGGTCAGAGGGTTCAAATCCCAGTACCTACAGTCCCTAGCTATACTGACCTTGGGCAAGTTCCTTACCTTTTCTAACATGGATTTGTAATTGTAAGGGTTGAAAAGAACTTTGTATACCTTTTGTTATATCTATTATCACTCTCCTATCTCTTTTAATTTCCTAACCCATGTGTCACTGGCCTTACTGAAATTAAATAAATTTCTATATATATGCACAAGTTATTATGGCAAAGAAACTCAGTAGCGACCTGTGAGAAATTCACATTCTGGGACCTATCATAAAATCAGTGAATCCCCAACCATGTTCCCCTGGCCTCTAGGTCCTTATATCACACCTGCCCTTCCAGTCCTGCTGGTGGCAATCTCTAATGGTGAACCCCAGAGCATACTGGTATTTTATTGGACATCACTATTTTCCTATTGGTTTCTTCTGATGTTCTCATTATGACTTGAGGAGGGGAGACTTTTTTATATAATAGGTCATAGTACAGCTAAGTCTAGGCTGTGACTTTTAGAAAGATTTTCTTATGTTTTGGGGTTAAGGGAAATTCAAATGGAGAACAACGTGTAAACCTGCTATTAAAAATAGTTTCTTTTAGAGTCCACAGGTCCAAACATAATGTGGGGGATCTTCTTTTCCTCCTTATTGTGGGGCCTCCTTTAGTCTCCATCATTAGCCTTGTCCAAATATCTTCACAGTTTTTAGGCCCCCAAAAATGCAAGCAAACTCCCCTCTCTCTTTCTAATATTCACTTTATTACATGATTATTCATAATTAACATTACAAAAGTGATTGCTCCATTTTTTCCCCACAGAGTACTTCTCCTGCCACTATATTCCATACACTGAATTCCTAATAGTGTCAGAGTACACTTCCTGAAGGCCTGAATTATCAACTATTAAACTGTACTACATATTAGGCACAAGTCATCTAATTCAGGAAGTATTGAACCAATGTCAGGTTTTGTTTTCCAGTCTTCCAATATTCCATTAATAAGATTTTTAAAAGCCTGATCTTAATGTGGATCATTGCATTAGTTTGAGGAATGCACAAATGCTTAGAATATACACAAACACACATACTTCCATAAAATACTTCTGGCATACGATAAATATTTAGGGGGGATTCCTTAAATTTGCAGTAGCATTTTATGCTAAATGCATTCACATACAAAATTATGGGACAGAAGTGGTAACAGATGAGTCTTAAAAATGTGCCCCTGGAATACTTCCCTGCATCGGAGTTATTCTAAGAAATAGCAGGTACTATACTTTGACATTTGCATGTAAAACTGTAATAAAGAGATGTTTCCTATACATAGGAACCCTTGGCTACCAAAATCAAATTTCAGTAATTACTTTAAAAATGGGAACCATGCACAACCCGTAGTGGTATTTTCATTCTATTTAACATTCAGTTCTCATCAACACAGTGTTACATTATATACATATTGGTTTCTGTTCCCAGTGTTTTCTTTTGCTCATCTTAATATTGCTCTATTTTCTGAGCTGCAGCTCCTTATCTAATTCGTTTCATATATAATCACTTCTCACTTAATATGAGGTGTAATCTTCAACTGAAAGCATACTAGCATTAAATATAACTTCTGGAAATTTGAGGAGAAACAATTACAGAGCAGCAATAATAAGGAAAACATAATAAAGAGGACTTAGAAGAGAGCTCGGATACCATCTATCTACCACCTGATACTGTAATACTTTCTACCTTTATATTAAAGCTCCTCAAACTATACACATAATTTAATGAAATTCTGTTCAGCAAGCATGTGCCCATCACTTACTGTGAAACACTGTGAAATGGCTTGTACTTACACAAATGACAGAGATACATTGTTTACCATAAATGAGATCACGTTTTAAAAGAGGATATGACTATAGATAAATAGTTACATACAATTACTCAAACACCAGGGGAAAATATAGTGGAAAATATAAGCCATATATAGAACAGCATAGACAAAGGATTGTAGCACAATGGAATAAAAAATTTCCTCTATAAATGTTCACAGTCTTTCCTCTTTATCAGTTCAGTATTTCACCTTTTTCTACCCTCTAAATAGAAAATTACATGTGTGTATGTTTGTGGGAATCACTCAAGATAAAAAAACCATCCTCATTGAGAATTTATATACTATTTAAGAGAAGAGAAATGCTAGAGCAATTTCCATGATTCTATATGAAATACAAAGTACAAAAGTTGTGAGGAGACTAAAATATTAAGACAAAGATGTTTTGGATAGAAACAATTAGTAAAAGCTGCTTTATGTAAGAGTGGCTGTGTGTAAGCAATTGGACTCTCTTAAATGTTTGAGTCATGTTTGAACCTTTGGTATGATCCATGGAATTTAACTATGTGACCCATGAAATTTAAGGTGTTGCAGAAGCATGAGTGGGCATGAAAATGCACAACTGATACACTAGAAAAGTGTACATGTAGGGAAGGAAGAAGTGGTGAGAAGTGGAGAGAATGGAGATCATGAAATACTTGAATATATAAGATGGCAGTAAAGCCCATGAGCAAAACAAAAATATTTCTGAGATTCTCCACTGAGGGCACTGCTGTAAAACTCCAAAGTCTGTGGGCAGTGCCATAGGATGGTGAGAGAGCTAACAAGATGTAGAAAGATTAAAATAAGGATAGAGAGAAAGAAATGTGATATAAAACCTGATAACCTATTGAAAAATAGGGGAACTCACCATAATTTGCAAAGCTGGCACCTGATATATAAAGCAAAAAGATCTCTAGAATCTTCCTGGTTCTAAGATCTCAAGTTCCTCTCTGGAAATGCCATTATTCATGACTTCAAAATATTCACACCTAGTGGGACAATTAATCCAATTAAACCTGCAATCAAATTTAAACACAAATCACTGCAGATTAACTTTAACTCAGCTGTCTGCCTAAAGCTGACATGATAATACTAATGTGTCTTTCCTGAAGATAAATATTACTTAAGTGATGATATAAAGAAAGAAAGTGTTAAACATGATTAAGGGGAAAAGCAATCCATAAAAGCAGACTCACAAATACCCAGATGAGACGTTCAAATAATAAACACGAATTAACAGATGGGAAATGAAACTTCCTTCTCAAACAAAATGAAAATGCTACCTATGAAAAATTGTGTATCAGAAAAAATTCATTTGGTGGTCTTAACCATAATAATTGAACACAACATAGGAAAGAAATCGTAGATTAGAAGAAAGGTCATTATAGATAAAATTAAGAAAATGTAATAGAATCTGAGACTTTTGAACATTAAAAAAAATAAAATATAATTCAAATGCCAGAAAGAGAAGATAGTAAGATTTTGCAAAATTAAAGAAATCAATCCTCAAACCCAAAAACGAAAGGAATCCTAAGCAGAATAAATTCAGGGGAAACCACAATAAAGCATATTGTAGTTACAGTTGTGAATAGCAAAGTAACTTTTAAAACCAGTTACACTGAGGATGGTCATATTAAATAAAAGCATATGATTAAGGACAGATGGATGACTTCTCAATCAAAATGGTAGAGGATAAAGAGATTGCTAACTCACAATTCTACATATAGCAGAAATTCTCTTCTAAATGAAAGAGAAATCAAGACATTTTCAGAAACACAAAAATGAGAGATATATCAGACATATATATCCAGCAGACATATATATCCACATATAGTTTGAAAAGTTTTTCAGGGAAAAAGGTGATGATATCACACTGAAGTCTCAAGATACCGAATAAAGGGTGATTATATGTACCTAAAAATATTCTGTACTTTTTTCAAAAGCAACTTACTTTAGGCAAAATACCATCATTTTATAAGTAAAACAAATGACAAAAACAGCATAAAACATCAATGAGGTATGCAATTATGCTATTCATTTAAAATTAGAAGTACAAGATGAATATTCAAATCTTTACAATAATCAATATTAACACAAAATAAATATAGCTAAAAGGACATAGAAAATACAAAATACAATTGGGAAAGTATTCAAAACACCTAAAAGAAGTTAGGAACACAGGAATAAAACAACAAAGCACAAATGGGAAAAATACACAACAAATACTGACATGGTTGACTTAAACTTAACAATGTCAGTCCTTATTTATTTTTAAATGACTAAACACATTTGTCCTAAGAGGCACAGATTCTCACACAGGGATAAAAATAACAGCACTGTTAAAAGAGCAAATTTACATATGTATGTGTGAAAACAGAGAAGCTGAAAGTAAATAAGAGATAGCGCTATAGACTGAATGTTTGTGTCTCACCAAAATTCATGTTTTAATTGTAATCCCCATTGTTATCTTATTGAAAGGTGGGCTTTTGGGATGTAATTAGGTCCTGAGGAAGGATTCCTCATGAATAGCATTGGTGTCAATATAGAAGAGACCCTTTCCCCTTCTGACATGCGAGGACACAATGGGAAAATGACACCTATGAATCAAGAAGTGGGCACTCACCAGACAAGGAATCTGCCAACACCTTGGTTTGGATGTCCCAGCCTCCTAAAGAGAGGGAAAAAAAGCTTTGTTATTTAAGCCACACAGTGTATGTCATTGTTAGTAACTGTCTGAATGGACTCACAGATTAAGATTCTCTGTAAAACAGAACCAAAGGGATACATACACATAGGTTTGGCATGTATTTGACACATATTATAAGGAATTGACTCACATGATTATAAAAGTTGACAAATCCAAGGATCTGCAGTTGGCAAGCTGGAGACCAGGAAGAGCCAATGATATAGTTCTAGCCTGAAAGGAGGAGGAAAGGGCACATGGGGGGCTCAGTCGGTTAAGCACCTGACCCTTGATTTCAGCTCAGGTCATGATCTCAGGTCAGGAGATGGAATCCTACATGGGGCTCTGCACTCAAGGTGGAGTCGCTGGAGATTCTTCCTCTCCCTCTGCCCCTCTCACAACTCACACTCACTCTCTCTAAATAAATAAAATATTAAATAAATATTTTTTTAAAAGGCAGGAAAAAGCAATGTCCCTATTCAAAGACAGGCAGGATGAGGGTCAGCCCTTTTGTTCCTTCAGGCCTTCATACAATTGAGGCCCACATTTGGGGAAGCATTACTCATTAATCTCATCCGACAACATCCTTGCAGATCCACCAGGAATAATGTATGATAAAGTATCTGGGTACCTCATGATCCAGTCAAGCTGACAAAAAAATTAACCATCACAATAAGCATAAAACGAGCTAGGATAGCTATGTTAGTATCTGATAAGTTAAGTTTTAAGACAGTATTATCAGTGATAAAATAAGACATTCCTGGTGCACCTGGGTGGCTTAGTTAGGTGTCTGCTTTCAGCTCAGGTAATGATCCCAGGGTCTTGTTCAGCAGGTTCCTGCTTCTCACTCTCCTCCCGGCTTGTGCTCTCTCTTGCTATCTCTGTCACTGTCTTTCTCTCTCTCAAATAAATAAAATCTTAAAAGAAAAGATATCACATAATGATAATTCACCAAGAAAATTTAACCCTAAATGCACAGGTACCAAAAACAATAACTTCAAAATATATCAGAAAATACTACAGAATCAAAGAAAGAGGTAGATATACCTACAATCATAACTGGATATTTTAACACCCCTTCCTCAGTAACTGGTAGAATTCTGTAAGGATGTGATTTGAACCATATTACCAGCAAATTTGACGAAATTGATATATTTTGTATGGTGATAGCACCTCTATCACTTTATCTATTACACCACCAATTTTTTAATTATAATACTATTGTCTATATTTGACTACATTTTGCATTAGTTCTCCAGGACTTATCTACTAGGTGCAAATTTGTACCTTAAACAACATCTAAAACTATTCTCCCACAGATAAGCATCAGTTAACCACCATTTTACTCCATTGTTATGAGTTTGGTTTTTTTGTATTTTACATGTAAGTGATATCATACAGTATTTATCTTTCTCTGGCTGACTTATCTCACCATCATGACCTTGAGGGCCATCCATGTTGTCACAAGTGGCAGGATTTCCTTCTTTCTTGTGGTTGAATATTACATTTTACACACATATCACATTTTATCTATTCATCTACAGATGAACATTTAGATTGTTTCCACAAAATTGATGTTTATAAATTATTATACCAAACAATGGCATAATGCATATGCTTGTCAAGTACACATGGAATATTAATCAATACAGTCCATTGGCTGGGCCAAAAGACAAATGTCTATACTTTTAAATGTAATAATATCATACACAGTAGTTTTATAACAATAACAGTATTAAATTATAAATAGAATAAGATATCTGCAAAATCCTAAATGTTCTGAAATTAAACCACACACTTCCAAATACTACAAGGATCAAAAAAGGAATCACAAAGGGAAATAGAACCATTTGAGCTTGTTGAAGATGAAAATACATCATATTAAAATTTACAGATTGCAGCTAAAGCAGTGATTGCAAGGAAATGCATTGCAGAAACCTGCTTAGAAAAATTAAAATCAGTGGTTTATGTTGCCACTTCAGTTGCTAGAAACAGAAGGGCAAATTAAACACAATCACAAAATAAAGGAGTGAGGTAACAACAGATAACATATCAAGAAAACCAACAGCATCAAAATAATGGTCTTTGAGATTTTAATTAAATTTATAAACTCTTAGTAAGGCTGTTTGGAAATAAAGAAGAGAACTTACCATTATGTTCAATGAAAGATAACACCAAAAATCAAAGTGTCATTAAAAGAAATGTAAAGTATATTTTAAAGAGCTTTCTAACAATAAAAACTATTTACCTAAAAAAATAAAAGCCAACAAAATTGAAGTAGGAAATTGAACAGATAATTTCAATATACATATATCTATTAAAGACTGCTCTATTAGTTAAAAAAAATTCTTCCCACCAATAGAATTCCACACCAAGAGATTCAATGGTAAGTTTTATCAATAATAAATGGAAGAAATTATGGCAATTTCACACAAACACTTAATAAAACAGAAGAGGCCAGAACTCTTTTCAAATCATTTTGTACTTCCCATTATTGCCCTCATATTAATGCCTGATAAAGACATTATCTTTGTGAACACAGGCACCAAAATCCTTTGCAAATGAGCAAATGAAACTCAACATCCTATTAATGCCATGTATAAAACTCAGTGTATTTATCCCTGGAATACAAACTTGGTTCAGCAGTTAAAAATTAACTTTAAAACAGGATAATGCAGAAATATTGTATCATCAATGCCATACATATATTTGAAAGTATTTGAAAAATTCAACATAAACTATATTAATCTTATCAAATTTGGAATTGAAGGCATTTTGCATTCATCTCTTACAGGACTTTTATGAAAAATCTGAGTCTAACATTGAACTTAACAGTGAAATAGAAGTGAATGTTTTCTCCTAAGATAAAGAAGGTATCTATATGGACTTTCACAACTTCTATTCCATATTGTACTGGAAATCCTAGTCATACAGTTAGATATGAAAAAGACACAAAGGGCATGAAGTGTAAAGGAAGAAGTTGAACTCTCATTATTGGAAGATAACATGATTGGCTATAGAGGCAACCTTATGAAATCTATACATAAACATTGTTAATGGGTTGAATTATGTCCCTTAAAAATTCATATGCAGAAATCTTTTTTTTTTAAAGATTTTATTTATTTATATATGTGTCAGAGAGAGAGAGGGAGAGAGAGCAAGTGAGCACAGGCAGACAGAGTGGCAGGCAGAGGCAGAGGGAGAAACAGGCTCCCCGCCAAGCAAGGAGCCTGATGTGGGACGCGATCCCAGGACACTGGGATCATGACCCCAGCGGAAGGCAGCCGCTTAACCAACTGAGCCACCCAGGTGTCCCTTCATATGCAGAAATCTTAAACCCAAGTACCTCAGAATGTTTTCTTACTCAGAAATAGGGTCATTGCAGATGTTATTAGTTAAGATGAGACCATACTGGAACAAGGTAGGTCCCCGATCCTTTATGACTGGTAGTCTTATAAAATGGGAAATTTCAACACAGGCACGCATAAAAAGATAACCTCCAGTGAAATTGAAGTTACAATGCCACAAGCCAAGAAACAGAAGCTAGGGAAAGTCATGGAAACGATCCTTCATGCCTTCACAGGAATTATGACCCTGCTAACAACTTGATCTTGGACTTCCAGCCTCTGGAACTGAGAGATAATAACATTTTTGTTGTTTAAGACACCGATTTTGTGATAATCTGTTATGACAGCCTAAACAAATGAAACATAGCTCCAAATATAGTAATTTTATATTTATTTTCCCTCTCTCTATATTGATCTATCTACAGATAGATAGATTTATAGGTAGATATCTGTTTTTATATCTATATCAATTCATCCCAGTCAAAATCTCAGTAGCTTTTTGAAAAAAAAAAAAAAAATTGCCAGGCTGCTTCTAAAGTTTACAAGAAAATGAAAAACATCTCAAATAACTAAAATGATATTTTAAGAGAGCAACAAAAGTATAAGGTCAACACTATTTCATGCCAAGATTTTCTACAAAGCTACAGTAATTGAAACAATGTAAAATGAATGAAGAGAGAAAAATATTGAGAAGAGAGTTTCCAGAAATAGACCCATTACCACTCAAAGAACAAACCCCAGTCATTTGTTATATTCATGGTTTAAATTGGTGTTTCCCAAACTATATTCCATAGACCATTACTCTGTAGGATGCAAATACATTTTAATAAGATTTTTTTTTTAAGATTTTACTTATTTATTTGCAAGAGAGAGCACAAGTGAGGAGGAGAGGGTGAAGCAGGATCCTGCTGAGCCAGGAGCCTGATGTGGGGGGGCTTGATCCCAGGACACTGGGATCAGACCTGGGCCAAAGGCAGTGGCTTAACTGACTAAGCCACCCAGGCACCCCAATTTTAACAAGATTTTTTAAAAAATTAATGAGCAACTAGCTTTGGAAGACTGGGATAAAATAGCAACATAGGTTTCCTTACTGCAGGGGTTAATAGGGCCTTAATATGTAAATGTACAATTAAAATCTCTAAACAATGTGTAGGGCTTCCCAATTTTTTAAGCTTTGGAAAATATTCTTGTCAGCTTATCCCGTGGAAGAGTATTTCTTTGAGAAACAATGGATTAGTGTTGTTAAATACGTACAGATGGGAAAACAAACAGTCTCCTCAACAGTGCTGGGGAAACTGTATATCCACATGCAAAAGAATAAAACGGAACACTTATCTTACAGCCCATGCAAAATATAACTCAAAACAGATAAAGATTTAAACATAAAACCTAAAACTGCAAAATTTCTGAAAGAAACCATTTAAACAAAAAATTCCTTGACATTGGCCTTTGTGGGGATTCATAATGCCTGGATAGGTAAGATCTAAGTGAGATAAGTCTCCTAAGGTAAGACGGATTGAAAAGCAAAGGAGTGCCTGGAACACTGGGCCTCCTTTAAAGTCTCTGAGTTGAAAGCAGCCAGATCTTACTGTGGCTCAGTGGTCTCACCTAGGGAGTAAATGTTTAATTTAGATGAAGAACATGCTCTCCTTATGGTCACTTATTCATCAAACCCTTAGCCTGCACATATATCATGAACACTGCTTACTTTAATCATACATTGCCCCATATGTCTATATCTTGATTATCAAAGTCTAATGTTCCTTTTTATTCTTCTGCCCTTACTTGATGTACTGATAAGACCTGCAATAAAAGCAGAGACTAAGTCTGGCTCAGTAACATTTGCCACTACAGCAACCAGCCCCCTTGCCCTCTCCTTTCTCCCATTTAGGTGTCTGGACTAATCTTTTCATTCACCACCTCAGGGTTTGCTGGCCCAACCCAACAGGCCTTGGCAATGATTTTTGCATATGACATGAAAAGCTCAAGCATCAGAAGCAAAAATAAATGATACCACATCAAACTAAAACCTTCTGCACAGCAGAAGAAACAACCAACACAAGCAAAGGGTAACTTACGGTTTGGGAAGAAATATTTACAAACTGTCTATCTGGTAAGAGGTGAATATCCAAAGTATATAAGGAGTGTATATAATTCAACAGAATTAATCAAACAATACAATTTTTAAAATGAGCAAAGGAACTGAGTATGTATTTTTCAAAAAAGAAGAGATACAAATGGCCAATAGGTACATGAAATCATCAGGGAAATGCAAATGAAAACTACAGGGAGATACCACCACATTATACCCAGTTAGAATGGATATTATCAAAAAATAAAAGACATGAAGTATAAGACCGTGGAGAAACTGGAACACTTGTGCAGTCTTGATGGAATACAGATTTTTACACCAATCATGAAAATTAGCATATCACTTCCTCAAATAACTAAAAATAGAACACCATACAATTCAGCAGTCCCACTCTGGGCATACACCTGGAGGAAATGAAATCAGTACCCCCAGCAGATATTTGCACTTCCATGTTCACTGTAGCAGTATTAACTACAGCCAAGATATGAAAACAAACTAAGTACCTGTCAGTGAGTGACCAAATAAAGAAAATGTGGTGTGTGTGTGTGTGTGTGTGTATATGCATGTATGTATGTATATGTGTATGTGTGTATATGTGCATATATATGATGGAGTATTATTCAGCCTTAGAAAAAAAGAGATACTTCCATAAGCAACAACATCAATGAACATATACTAAGTGAAATAAGCCAGACAGAGAAAAAACAGCTGATGATCTCACTTATATTTCAAATCTAAAATGGCTAAATACAGAGAAGCAGAAAGTAAAATGGTGGTTACCAGAGAGAGGGAAGAGGGGAACGGGAAGATTATGGTTAAAGAGTACACAGTTGCAGCCATGTAGGATGAGTATGTCTAGAGATAATAGCCAGCATGATGAGAATAATGCTGTACTGAAAACTGAGAATATGCTAAGATAACAGATTTCAGATATTCTCATGATGCACCAAAAAATCGTAACTATGTGAGGAGATATGTTACTTGACTGTAGTAATGATTTTACTATGTATATCAAATCATCATATTGTTCTCAAGCATATATAAATTTTTGAATAAATACACTACATATAAGCTGCTCAGAACCTTCCAAGACATGGCATAAAAGTAAGCTAAAATGAAACAGCAAGAAACAAAATTTCAACAGACCCATAACCAGCAAAGAAATGAATCAGTAATCAAAAATCTCCCAAGAAATGGAAGTCCAGGGCCAGATGGCTTCCCAGGGGAATTCTACCTTCCATTTAATACTTTTTTAAACCTATTCTTCTCCAACAGTTCCAAAAAAAATAGAAGTGGAGGGAAAACTTCCAAACTCATTCTATGAGGCCAACATCACCTTGATTCAGAAACCAAAGACCATACTAAAAAGGAGAAGTACAGGCCAACATCCCTGATGAACATGGATGCAAAAATCCTCAACAAAATACTAGCAATTTGATTCCAGCAGTACTTTAATTATTCACCATGATCAAGTGGGATTTTACTTCTGGTCTACAGGGGTGGTTCAATATTTGGAAATCAATCAACATGATATGTCACATTAATAAAAGGATAAGAAATATATGATCCTCTCCATAGATGAAGAAAAAGCATTTGACAAAATACAGCATCCATTCTTGATGAAAGCCCTCAACAAGCAGGGATAGATGGAACACATCCAACATCATGAAGGGCGCATGTGAAAGACCCACAGTTAATATCATTTTCAATGAGGAAAAAAGGTGAACTTTTCCTCTATACTCAGGAACAATACAGGGATGCCCACTCTCACCATTGTTATTTAACATTGTAGTGGAAGTTCTAGCCTCAGCAGTCAGACAACAAAAAGAGATAAATGGCATCCAAAATGGCAAGGAAGAAGTCAAACTGTCACTATTTGCAGACAACATGATACTCTATGTAGAAAACCTAAAAGACTCCATCATAAAATTGTTGTAACTGATACATGAATTCAGTAATGTCACAGGATACAAAAATCAATGTACAGAAATCTGTTACATTTCTATACACCAATAATGAAGCAGCAGAAAGAGAAACCAAGGGATAGATCACATTTACAATTGCACCCAAAACAATAAGATATCTAGAAATAAACCTAACTGAAGAAGTAAAAGATCAACTCTGAAAACTATCAAATACTTATGAAAGAAACTGAAGATGACATGAAGAAACGGAAAAACATTGCATGGTTATGGGTTAGAAGAACAAATATTATTAAAATGTCTAATCCATCCAAAGCAGTCTACACATTTAATGCAATCCCTATCAAAATACCACCAGCATTTTTCACAGAGATAGAACAAACAATCCCAAAATTTGTATGGAACATCAAAAGACTCCAAACAGCCAAAGCGATCTTGAAAAGCAAAGCTGGAGGCATCACAATTCTGGATTCCAAGCTGTTTTACAAAGCTGTAGTCATCAAGACAGTATGGTACTGACACAAAAACAGACATACAAATCAGTGAAACAGAATAGAAAACCCAGAAACGGACCTGCAACTGTATTGCCAGCTAATCTTCAAAAAAGCAGGAAAGAATATCCAATGGAAGAAAGACAGTCTCTTCAAAAAATGGTGTTAGGAAAACTGAACAGCAACATGCAGAAGAATGAAACTGGACCACTTTCTTATACCACACACAAAAATAAACTCAAAATGATAAAAGACCTAAATATGAGACAGGAAACCATCAAAATCCTAGAGGAGAACACGGGCAGTGACACTTTGGCCTTGGCCATAGCAACTTCTTACTAGATACATCTCTGGAAGCAAGAGAAAAGCAAAAATGATCTACTGGGACTTCATCAAGATAAAAAATCTTCTGCACAGTGAAGGAAACAATCAATAAAACTAAAAAATCTATAGAATGGGAGAAGATATTTGCAAATGATGTATTTGAAAAAGGGTCAGTATCCGAATCTATAAAGAAATTATTAATCTTAACACCCCCAAAATAATTCACTTAAATGGGCAAAAGACATGAACAGACATTTTTCCAAAGAAGACATCCAGATAGCCAACAGACACATGAAAAGATTCTCAACATCACTTATTTTCAGTGAAATGCCAATCAAAACCACAACAAGATACTACCTCATACCTGTCAAATGGCTAAAATTAACAACACAGAAAACGACAGATGGTGGTGAGAATGTGGAGAAAGGGAACCCTCTTACACTGGTGGATCCATTCTGGAAAAGAGTATGGAGGTTCCTCAAAATGTTAAAAATAGAACTACCCTACCACCCATCAATCGTGCTACTAGGTATTTATCCAAAGGATACAAATTTACAGATTCAAAGAGGCAAAAGATCCCTGATGTATAATTATAGCAGCACTATCAACAGTAGCAAAATTATGGAAAGAGGCCAAACGTCCATCAGCTGATATATGGATGAAGAAGAGGTAGGATAAATGATACAAGATGGGATTGGGAGGGAAACAAACCATAACTGACTCTTAATCTCACAAAACAAACTGAGGGTTGCTGGGGGGAGGGGGATTGGGAGAGGGAGGTGGAGTGATGGACATTGGGGAGGGTATGTGCTATGGTGAGTGCTGTGAAGTGTGTAAACCTGGCGATTCACAGACCTGTACCCCTGGGGATAAAAATACATTATATGTTTATTAAAATAAATTAATTTTTTTAAAAAAAGAAGAGGTAGGAGATATATGTGAACACACACACACACACACACTGGAAAATTACTCAGCCACAAAAAAGAATGAAACCTTGCCATTTGCAACAACATGGATGAAGATAGAGTGTATTATGCTAAGTGAAATAAGAGAAAGACAAATAGTGTATGATTTCACTCATATGTGGATATTAAGAAACAAACAGATGGACATGGGGAAAGGGAAGAAAAAAAAAGAGGGATGAGGCGTGTGGTTGGCTCAGTTGGTTAAGTGTCTGTCTTCAGCTCAGGTCATGATCCCAGGATCCTGGGATCAAGCCCTGCATCTGGATCCCTGCTCTGCGGGGAGCCTGTTTCTCCCTCTGCTCCTTGCTTGTGCTATCTCTGTCTCTGTCTCTCTTTCTCAAATAAGTAACATCTTAAACAAACAAACAAACAGGGAGGCAAACCATAAGAGACGCATGAGACTCTTAACTATACAGAACAAACTGAAGGTTGATGGAAGGAGATAGTGGGGGCTGGGCTAAATGGGTGATGGGTATTAAGAAGGGCACTTGTGATGAGCACTGGGTATTATATGTAAATGATAAACCACTAAATTCTACACCTGAAACCATTTCTAGCCCATGTATTAACTAGAATTTAAACAAAAACTTGAAATAAAAAATAATTTAAAAAGAAAAAAGCTAAACTTTACTAGTAAATATATTGTTATGACAGATTTTTAATATGATTCAATTTAATTTGGGAATACTTTTAATAACTATTAAGGGAAAATAATCACACAGGTGAAAATTTTATAGATATTATGCCTAAAAAGTATTACTACCTGTCTTTTCTCATTAGTATGTTATGTATTAAAATAGAACTTGTTTATATTATTGCTGTTTGCTGTTAGAGGAGGCAAAAAAAATCAACCACAATCTTACATATCCTAATAATGTTAGAAATAGCTGTTTAACTAATATAATAATGTTTTTTCCATCTAAATGATACTGTAATTCATTGAAATGGCATTTAAATCATTATTGTTTTTGAATTATTTAAAACTAACTACTTTATGCTATAAGATATTTTATTAAAGACAGACTGTTTAGCATATTTGAATAAAATGTGCTTAACCTGGTGTGTCCCCCTGGTAAAGACCAAACCATATTTAGTCAGGAGCTCAACCAATTACACAAAAGTATTCACTCAGATGGTTTGAAAGAAATTACTGAAAACTATATGTAATAACCTCACATACTCACACTCTGAATAATAAAATTATTACAAGTATCTCAGCTGGTAAATAATTCTGATGGTAGGAACTTTAGAGTGTGTTAAAAACCCATATATACACTTCAATAAACTTTTCCAAATGTTTTAAACGTTCCCTACTCATGCATATTATTCGGAGAAGTTCAAGGACAGTGTAAGAACTAATCTGGGAATGAGATAGACTTTCAGAGTGATTTAAGTTTTCTAAGATTATATTGTGGTGATGACGGCAAACCTCTGTAAATAAGACCACCTTTAAAATGGATGATTTTTATGGCATGTGTACATTAGAGCTCATAAAGCAGTTTTTAAAAATAAATCAATCAGGCAAACTTTGACTAATTGTGCCTTTAAGATGCTTTTAAGAACACTGAAAAAAAAATCTGAACCATCAAAAAATGAGGAGAATCTGTTTGGGCATTAAATATTATTGCTTGTATTGTCATTCAGAATATTTCCCCTGTCAAATATCTTGTTGTTTTGAATGTTTTTTCTATTGTTGCTACGGTTATTCATATTGGGTTTGGTGACTGTGCAACTGCTGGTGGAGAAATACTGAGAAACAATATGTTCTGTGCTATCTCTTGGTGAATAAAATCAAGCCATTGACAGGTACTGAAAAGTGTTGCATAGGCATCAATTAATAGAGACACCTGTGCATACGGGAGACTTTTATCCTTTAAGATTTAATTAAATCTTCCATATCATCTAAATAACAGATGATAGGATAGCAGAAAATGTCAGTCTAAAATTGTCCTTCCCATCTATGAATTATCATATTACTTTTTATGTATTTATGGATACTGAGGTACATTTGTTTGTTTGTTTACACATTTATCTTATTTCTTCATGATATTTGAGCTCATTGAGGGCAAAGAGATGCACTCTATTTATCTTTATAGCTTTTAAAAACTCCAGAAAATTTTGCAAATAGAATACTCAGTAAACATCTGTTATATTAATCTAAGAAACTCCTTATAAAGAAACCATATGGACCATTTCTGTTGCAATATGCTTAGACCTTTAAAACAATAAAAAAACAATAAATTCATGATACTTACCATTTAAATATAACTATTATTAAAACATTTTTGTGACATATAAATGACGAGTTGATTAGCTTTTACTGTGGTTTGGTTTTAAATTTTGGAATATTAAATAATTGCAAAACCAGTTTCCTCCTTTTTCCTATTATGAATCAAAAATTATTTGGGGGACATCTTGCAGTCCTTTAAAAAGAACCTTAAGTTAAAATAATATGACACTGACAATAGAAGTAGTACTGAAATTTTAAAGTAATTTATCCTAAGTTAACTATTTTCTGAATTTAAATGATGAGGAAAATTGTTTCCCTATTCCAATTCCAGCATTATATTTTGTGTGACATCTAACAGTTTATGTTAATCCAATAATTTTGATTTTCATACATCAAATTGATTTATGAAATGCCTGAATGTCAGAAAAAATCATGTCAGCAAATAGCAAATAATCTGATTTATTGGTATTACAAATTCTGTTTTGAATATAGATTTCTACGTATTTTAGGTATCTCAAGGAAAGGATTTTATTTCTAATATAATTATATGAAGTAGGTTTATAAAAATTATAAATATCAAGTCAAAATTATATATGTTTTTAAAACAGGACACTGCAGTTTAAATCAATCAGATGAAAAAGTAATATGACCATTAAGACAGACACAAATGCCTACTCCTTGGGAGTTAAGACTTTACCTATATTATGAGGCAACATATTGTGTTCTACTCAAAAGGCAGTATCCTGGAGATATATGAAAACAGTCCATATATTAAATGGTATACTCAGGTATTTTACAATTATGTTTGCATGTAAGGGTATGTAGATTCAGTAGTTTACCTAATGTCACATAATATGTCATACCATTGTATATTTTACTTCCTAAATTTCAAACTAAGTAACAAACCAAATTATAGTTTTAATTGATATTTTCACAGCCAAATGTTAAAATTCTGGCTCTTAAACATACATTTTGAATGTTAATAATGTCATCACTGCCTTTGAATTAAATAAAGTAATATTAAGTTCCTCATCCATGGCTATGAATATTACTAAAGAGAAAATCCAGTTCTGCTGTGGCACTGAAATAAAACACACTGGGGGTTATTATTATTTAATTGTAAGACACATTGTAACGAAAGCAAAATCATCTTGACATAAGTTGTTAAATTTCATCTGGGTATTATATCTATGTGCCATACCTACTATGTATCTGGGTATCTATGTACTGTAGACTTACTTTCTGATGAACTTTTCATCTTGGTTCTGCTCTAATATCCCATTAAGTAATCCCATTAAATATTTAGAGGTTATTTCTACTTTATAGAATTTTATGTAAAATTTCCAAGTTGTATTTTTACATCTGCAATGGACAAAAAAATCACTTTAATGCCCTACAAAAAGCAGTGAATATAATTTATTTTATTTACACATTTTAAAATTACATGTTTAATCCAAACATTATTTTAAAATATTAAAAATAAAATTCTTTTAGTAATTGTGTTTAAAAAGATGAATAAATCATTCATGAAACATTTATTAAAACTTAAATGATTAAACCAATCAATCTTTCAGGGCACCTGGGTAGCTCAGTCTGTTAAGCATCTGCCTTCTGCTCAGGTCATGATCCCTGAGCCCCGGGATCAAGTCCTGCATCTGGCTCCTTACGGAGAGGGGAATCTGCTTCTTCCCTTGTCCTTCACGCTGCTAGTGCTCTCCCTTGTTTGCTCTCTCTCAAATAAATAAATGAAATCTTAAAAACAAATCAATCTTTCTTTTTTGGCAGTTAATACGATTAACAATAAAATTTGATCTGTTTGGTCTAGCATCATTTTTATTCTTGGATATAAAACAAAATCCTATAAATACAGAACTAGAATACAGGCCCTGAGCTATAGAAAAAGAAACCATTCTTGTTTATTCTCAGTTTTCAGAGGAAGAAACTACAGTGGACCTTACTTTCAAATGCACACACTTAATTCATGGACCAAATTCATGTCTCTTTTCATATGATGGCAAGCTGGGCCTGAAAACTTAAGTAGGAATCTTCTCTCTCTTTCCCTTAAGGATACAGCCAAGTGAGGGAAAGAAGGAGAAAATTATGCTCATTTCTGATATCATCTTGTCCCTTCTTGTCTTTTTAGTAATAAAGGCAACCTCAAAGCAAGTGACATTTCTATCTTCAAATGAACTTCCAGGTAAAATGGCTTCTTAATGCACAGTCCTGACCACCTTTCTAGGTTAAAAATCATGTATTCTTGAAGCAAAAATTTTCACTTAACATTTGTGGTGCCTTCACCTGGATACAGCAGAAATGGCAGAAAAAAAGAAAGGATAGGATGGGTGGCATTGACTCTTCTCTCTCTTTTTTTTTTTTTTTTTTTGAGGTAACTGCATATCCATGAGACTACCACAGTCTATGCCATAAACATACCCATCACTTCCCAAAGTTTCCTCCAACCTCTTTATTACCATTTGTGTGATAAGAACACCTAACATAAGATCTACTCTTTTTGTAGATATTTAAGTATTCAAGGCAGTACTCTAGGCTCTATGCTGTAAGGTAGACCTCTTGGTGTAGACATTATAGAAATCATTATAGAAGTTCCTCAAAAATTAAAAATATAATATCCATATGATGCACGAATCTCACTTTTGGGTGTATATCTAAAAAAAATTGAAATCAGGATCTCAAAAAAGTATCTACACTCTCATGTTCATTGCAGCATACAACAGCCAAGAAGGAAACAGAAACAAACCTAAATCCATCAGTGGATGGCCAGATAAAGAAAATATGGAATAAACTTACCTTGGAATATTAATCTTACAAAAGAAGGAAATCCTACCATTTGCAACAACATGGATGAATCTGGACAGCATTATGCTAAATGAAATAAGCCAGACACAGAAGGACAAGTACTACATGATACCACTTAGCTCTCCTCTGTTGTTTCCAGTGTGCAGGTCCTGCAGCTTTTTTGTCCGATTTATCTCTAAGGATTTCATACTTCTGATAATATTATAAACTGTATAATTATTCTGATTTCAGTTTTAATGATTTGTTATCAATATAGTATTGGTATTTGTATCTTGATTTTGTATCCTGTAACCTATTATCACTTATTAGCTTCTTATATATTCAGTTGGATTAATATGTAGAATGTTGCTTACAAACATAATTTTTTTGTTTCTTTCCATTCTGTATCACTTTCATCGGTTTTTCTTACCTTCCATGCCAGCTAGAATATCTGGAGCAATGTCAAGTAACTGTGGTGAGAGCAGACATTTTAGCCATATTCCTAACCTTAGAAGGGTTAGTTTTTCTCCATATTTAAATATGACGTACATAAATCAATGTCAGATTTTGTCAGATGCTTTTTCTGGATTGATTATAATAATCATATGGTTTTTATTTTTCAGTCTGTTAATATGTTAAATTACATTCATTAATTTTGAATATTTTTAAAACCCTGTATGCCTGGGATAACATCCAACAGGTTCTGATGCATTATCATTTTTATATATTGTTGAATTTTATGTACTAAGTTTTACTGTGGAATCTACTTACACATATTAGGTTACATGATTTTATCCCCAAACTCACTGTTCATTTTTTGTTTAATTCTCCTTCCTCTCTGTGTTTACTTTTAAGTACTTCCTGTTGTTGATGTCTTTAGGTTCACTAATGTTTCCTACTGCAGTGGATTGTCTGCTATGAATACACCATTCAGGGAATTTTTCATCTCACATATTTTAGTTTTCATTTCTAAGGGATGTGAGTCACTGTAACTTCCATTTTTTCCACTTAATTTTTTGAATATACTGAATACAGTCATAGAAACTATTGTAATATTCTTATCTGTTAATACTAAAATGTATTTTAATTCAGAAGTCTGTTTATAGATTTATCTTTCTCTTCATTTTGAGTATTTTCTTACATTTTGAATGGTTAGTAATTATACATAATAGTCACAATTCAGACAACTTGAATTTTATTTTCTTTGGTACTAGAGAGTTTTGGAATCCTATAAATGTTCTGCTGTATTATTTGGAATTCAATAACTTAGTTAGAAACAGCTCAATCCTTTGAATCCTGTTTTAAAGATCTATTAGGCGGTTCCAGAATAATGCTCAGCTTTAGGCTAGTTATTCCCTATTCACCAACTAGGAATTATGGTATATTTACTCAATTCTTAATCTTAAAGCTTTCTATTTTAGCTGTTGGGAATTGACAATATTCCTGGCCCCATGTGAATTCCAGGCAGTCTACATCCCTAAAAACAACGAGGATCTGTAATCTCTCTAGCCTCGAGCAGCTTCTTACGTTCTTGGGCTAATCTGTATTAGCTTGGGTGCTGTTTCTGTGAAGGTATCGCTACCCTAGTTGCATGTCTTGAGAGTTCTAGACTTGTTGACCTACCGGGACTCTCAGCTTCAAGTCTTCATCTCAGGGACACAGTTGGGCTTTGGGTTCTCACAACCTAGAAATTCATTCAAGATAGTACATTTGGCTATTCACGGGGTTCACCTTGTTTATTTACTACTTCATCTCATGGATTTCTGCCCTTCAGTGCCCAATATCTAGTGTTCTTAAAATCACTGTTCCATTAATTTGGTTCATTTTTTTTTGGTTGCTTCAAACAGTCAAGCAAACCTAGTCCCTATTATTTTATCCTCTCTGAAAACACTGCTACTATTTTATTAAAAATTTTTTGCATTAAAATAGATCAATTCTGGGGTGCCTGGGTGGCTCAGTGAAAGCCTCTGCCTTCAGCTCAGGTCATGATCCCGGTGTCCTGGGATTGAGCCCCCGCATCGGGCTCTCTGCTCAGCAGGGAGCCTGCTTCCTCCTCTCTCTCGCTGACTGCCTCTCTGCCTACTTGGGATCTCTGTCTGTCAAATAAATAAATAAAATCTTCAAAAAAATATATCAATTCCTACAAAGACTCAGATATTTAAATGTAACTAATAACAGCCTCTCTGTTTCAAATATACTTTTACCAACATGACATTCTTAAAAGTAATGACTTTGAGAAAGTATTTGTTCTTCGATTTTTAATATATCTTTGATAGTGTAGTCTAACCATGACAAAAAATAAATGAAAGATGAATAAAATCAACTTATACTTGAAAAAATATCCTAGGGTTATACATGGATTTTATTTTATTGATTAGGTTAAAAATAGACAAGGGAATATTGTTCTTTGGTAAAGGTAAAAATCAATATAGAAGTGAAGTGCTCTTAATGTATGATTAAATTTATCTATTTTTATCTAACTTTATGAAAAAAATCTTTAATATTTAATTTGTTTCTTTTTAATGTTCCAAAGTAAATAGGGTACATACAACTGACATATTAAAGCTGACACAGATGTTCCATCCCAGAAATTTTAAAGACAAAGCATTTTTTATTCCTGTCATTTCACTTTTTCAGGATGGGAATAAAGTAAGAATTAGAAAGTACTTGTCTTCTCCTGATTCGGAGTTACCTCCATTTCTAACAGAGAACAAAGACACTCTAGTATCTTTTGAGTAGTGGCAACACAAAGAAAGGCTGTGAAACAGGTGACACTTGGGTTGAAGTCCTTTTTATCACCTCTTGCTAATACCACTTTTTACCACTTGCTGTTTTTGCTGTTTCCTCTCTAGGTATAATGTACTCTGATCACAAACAGATCTTCCCAGACTTACAGTGTAGAATCAAAACATGGTACTAAATAACCACTTAAAGTTCCATTGACAATAATACTGTGCAGAAAAGAAACTTTTAGGTTAAAGCAGTAACACTGATATAGTAAAATTAGAGAAAACTGACAAGGATGGAAGAGATTATTTTTAGTTCCCTTTTTTCTTGTACATATTCAAGTGAAGTATTATATGTAATTGAGTATTACATTATATGAAATGTAAGTATAAATAGGAGCCATAGGACTACTTACTATTATTTATAGTAATCACAGTAAGGTATTTTATACTTATTATTAATTCATCTATAAAATAATTTTAATGAATCATTTTATATAGAAGAAATCAGAGGAGAAAAGTTTAAAACATATTTTGTGTCCTGATACTAAAAATCCTTACTTTCTGAGAGATGATCTGGGGGACAACAATTCCTTTTCCAGAGTCTACCATATATGTTTTTCTTGATTTCACTAAAATTTATCTGCCTCTTAATATTCTGTAAGCAAATCAGAAGCTAAATAAGAATCTGAAGTTATCCTAAAGCAGGGACCTCTTTTGGACATTAATATGCTGAAATATGTAACTTAGGCTCTGTCCGACTTTGAATTATTCCTTGTGGATTTTATTAAAAAAATCAATGTTAATATGATACAGATAAAAAAATGAGATGTTTTCTGTATTTAGTCAAGGCTTCCCTATCACCCCTCATAAAAAACCAGTTAATATTTTATGAAGAAAGATAGAGAAATTATTAAATATCCCTTAGGCACCTCTGAATATGTGCTTTTGTATTTGTATTAACTGTCTCAGATACAGACCTCCAATTACAATGAAGAGCATTTCTTTGCTTTCTTCTTTATTAATACATAGAAAATTTTGAGAAGCCAATTAATCTCAAAAGATACATAGTGGTTATATTAGAATTGATATTGAAATGATAAATTTATTTCCCAACAGCTGTTTTAAAAATACATGTATCTTTAAGAACAATGGCATAGTCTAATCTCACTTAAGATAAATTTTAGGTTTTATTATTTCAAATTTTATTTCAGGTTCATCACATTTTTCTATAATTTAAATGATAAAATATGCCCTGGAGGAAAACTAAGTTCCCAGTCAAATCAGACCAGGCTTCTGAAACACACTGTTATGTTAATATTTTCTCCATAAATTTATTATGAATAATGATTCATTTTCTTTGTAATTAAGAAGCTATAACGCAGTTCCATTTGTCTTCCTGGATAATATTCTCTTTCTCTTGTTTTTTTAGCCTTAGTCCCCAGGCTATAAAGAGACACTACCTAATGAATTTTTATTTGGTAACTCTACAAACTTCTGAAATGCTACAAACTAAATTCATGTTACCAGTGAAAGTGCTGGATGCATACATACATACATACAGATCTATTTTGATAAGCTATAAGTAACAAGTATTTCTTTTGTCAACCAAATCAAAGGTGGTAAACATTAGTTTGATATCTTGATCTTATAAAATCTGGGTTTGGTGGAGATGGCTAAAATCTCATTATATTTTGCCCCCTCTCATCACGTTAAGATAGAAATTCTTAACTGTCTCACTTTAGAAAGTACACTCCTGACATAAGCTTCTTATTCTGTGATAGTACTCTCAGAGCTGAGAATACAATTGATGTAATATTTATGAAGGAAACTGATGACCACCTTTTTTTGTATTGAGTTTTTCAAACTGAATAGTAGCCCTGATAGTAAGAGCAAGGCTCAGTGGTGTTCGATATACTAGCCCCGTTTAACTTACCACATGCAACCTAAACTCACATACCTATATATTTCAGTAATGCCAACAGTGAGGACAAAAGTATACGATGTTCTTCACAATCAAACAAAGTTTACAGATTTCCTTTACATTAAAATTGTGATCAACAAAATCTAATTTTCTTGAGTATTTCTTTCTTAAGATGCAATTACATTTTTATGCATCATTTTCATTTGAATGTTGTATCCATCCTGTAAGCTGAATTCATCCTAAAATTTAGCAGATTATAAATCTTCCATCTAACCCCACAAGCTCTTGCTGTCCTGAGTTCCCTGGCAAACCACTGACTTCTATTTTCCCTATCTGCTTTATTCTCTTAGTGCTTTAACATTAAAAATCACAAATACATGAAAGACTAGGGACTCTGAAAAACAATCTGAGGGTTCTGGAGGGGCCGGGGGTGGGAGGTTGGGTGCGCCTAGTGGTGGGTATTATGGAGGGCACGTATTGCATGGAGCACTGGGTGTGGTGCATAAACAATGAATTCTGGAACACTGAAAAGAAATTTTAAAAAATAAATAATTTTTTAAAATCACAAATACACTTTATCCTTGTAGTAAATTGAACAATATATTTCCAAATGGTCTAAAAATCAGTAACAAAAGAACAATGGAAAACTTGCAAATACATGGAAATTAAATACAATGAAACAGCCACTGGGTCAAAAAATCAAAAGGTAAATTAAAAAAATATCTCAAAGCAAATGAAACAAAAATACAACACAGCAAAAACTTGTGGAATACCAAAAAAAAAAAAAAAAAAGGAGTACTAAGAGGGAAATTTATAGTGAAAAACACATACATTAAAAAAGCAGAACTCAACCAACCTACCTTTACACCTTAGGAGTTAAAAAAAGACAAACTAAGCCCAACGTTAGCAGCAAGAAGGAAATAATAAATATCAGAGCATAAATAAATGAGAATATTAAAAACAATAGAAAAAATGACAAAACTAAGAGATAGTTTTTGAAATGATAAATAAAACTGGTAAATCCTTAGCTAGATTAATGAAGAAAAAAAAGACTCAAAGAAATAAAATTAAAAATGAAAGAAGAGATATTACGATTTGATGCCACAGAAGTAACGAAAAAAATCACAAAGGACTATTATGAATAATTATACACCAATGAATTAGGCAATCTAGAAGAAATGGATAAATTCCTGGAACACACAGTGTAGCAAGACTCAATCGAAAAGAAATAGGAAATTTTAACAAACCAATAACAAATAAGGAGATTAAGTCAGTAATCAAAAGCCTCTTCAAAAATGAAAGCTGAGGACCAGCTGGCTTCACAAGTGAATTCTACCAAACATTAAAGAAGAATGAAGACCCATCATTCTTAAACTCCTCCAAAAAGAGAGGAAACTCATTTTATGAGGCCAGTGTCACCTTGAAAAAGAGAAGACATAAGACAAAAAGCAAACTACAGGCCAATATCCTAATGAACATGGATGTAAAAATTCTCATCAAGATATTAGCAAACCAAATTCAACAGCATATTACAAAGATCATGCACCATGACCAAGTGGGATTTATCCTTTGGATACAAGGAAGGTTCAACATATACAAATCAATAATCATATAACAGAATTAAGATTAAACACCACACAATCATCTTAATAGATGCGGAAAAAGCAAGTGATAAAATCTAACACTCTTTCGTGAAAAAAAAGTCCTCAACAAATTAGGTATAGAAAGAAATTAACCTCAACACAATAAAAGCCATATGTCAATATCCCACAGCAAACATCATACTCAATGGTGAAAAAATAACTTTCTGTAAGATCTCAAACAAGGCAAGGGTGCCCGCTTTTGTCACTTTTATTCAACATAGTACTGGAAGTCCTAGCCACAGCAATTAGATAAGAAAAAGAAAAATCATCAATTATTTTCTTAAAATGTCTTACATTTACCCTTCCTTTTGTATTAGAATTGCCACTGGCATAGTCTAGGCTCCCTACTCAGAATACTGCAGTATCTCTGCACTGGTGTTCCTACTGCCAAATCCACAACTCCTAGGGTCTCTTCCTTCCCTAGGATTCGACTCCTAATGCTAATGATATTCGACCTCTTAATTTAAAAAACTGTCATAGTACCTATCATGTTGCAGATTAGAGGTCATGTGATTCTGCATTGCATTAAAGATATGCAATAATCTCTCCTTATCTTCTCTATTTATCACCAATTTGTAACATGAGCCTTGTAATATGAGCAACCAAAGCCAAACCATATCAAATCATTAGCCATTCACTGAAAATATACCTGTCTCCTGCCCAGTGTCAGACACAACATAAATATGTTTATAGATGTAACAATGTAATAGAATTTCAGAGAGACAAATACAGTGCTTGTAATCTTCCAATATTCTGGCTTGTTTTTGTTCTGTAAGTGTATTTTTTTGAAAAGTCTGAACTTAATATGTGGGCTGTCAGCTTATACAATTCTAAAGGAGAAATTGTCACAAATAACGTGTATGTTGTATTCAGATTTTAAAACTGAACTGCAGATGGGATAATCATGTTCCTTTGAACATACCAGGCAATTTAGACTTCTTTCTTAAATTCTGTAACTCCACTTGCTGCAATTTTTCATGCTAAAAATCCCAAGAAAAAAACAGACAACTGATGACTTAAGTAGAAGGCATATTTTGCAATACATCTCAAAATCTCTAAATTTCTGAATATATTCACATATTAATGCTATTATTGAATATAAATATTCAGTTTATATTCATAAATTCTATATATAATTTTGCTAGGAAATACTGTTTGATTTAAATTTTAATTATTATACATCAATAAAAATAGCCATTAGAATCCATATTTTTGATGTTATAAATTATACTAATAAATATTTAAGCGATATTTCATTGATCTGATCACTATAAAGTTTGTTTCATGTAAAGAAACAGATGTTGTAAATATTTTGTATATTTAAAACCTGATAAAGTAGTCATATCAAAAGATGTATAAAATGTTCCTTATGTTTCCCTGTTTACTTCCTATTTGCTATTTTAATAAAATAGTATAAAATGCTGGCATTTGAATACATTGTAGCAATTCCCTTACACTGAGGTATTAAAACATAGAACACATCTCTTAAATATTTTAATATCTAACTCCACTGACACATGTTAACTGTAATATTTGAACAATGTACTAATAGCATTCTGTGAGGTGAATTGTTCCTAAGAACTTTTTAACAGTCACCCTCCCTAGACTAAAGGAAACAATGATGAATAAGGAGAAGAAGGTGAAAAGCCTACCCATGTTTTCTACTTTGGAAGTATAAACTCCTATCTTCGTTAAATACAGATACAATGCACAAAGTGTCACACACACACACACAAACACACAATTATACAGTCTATTAAATCAGCTAGAAGGCCATATATCTGGCCTTATATGTATACTGTATTTTGTCTGCAATGTGAATTCTTTTAAAAAAAATAATAAAGCTGACAGTAGTGGAAAACCTCTGTCATATCTGTGGTGCAGTCTGCTCTAGATTCTCTGCTCAGAAGCAGCTACTTTAGGTCTTTGTGAATTTGATTGCCCTAAATACCTCATTTAAGTGGTATCACAAAGTTTTCATCTTTATGTGAATGGCTTATTTGACTCAGCTCAACGTCCTCAAAATTAATGGATGTTGAAGTATGTGTCAGAATGTCCTTCCTTTCTAAAGCTAAATAATGTCTTATTGTATGTATATGCCACATTTTATCATCCATTCATCCATCGATGGACCCTTGTGTTGCTTCCATTTTGGCTAGTGTGAATAATGCTATGTTCATTGTTGCACTATCCTTAAGGAAATGTATTTTTTTGTTAATTCTACACAGGTCTACACCCTTGCCGTAAAGATGATTACATGGACGTCGTGGGAGGAGATGTATAAAGGACAAACATTCTCTAAACTTGCCTTAATCCCAGTCAACATATGAAAGAACTGATCAATCATGTATTTTATTATTACAGATTATGTATGGAATTTTTCTGCCTGAAATTTGGAGAGCTGGAAAGTGTCTGTTATTACACGGACTTTTAAAGTCAGGGCCAAGGAGAAACACACACACACAAAAAAAAATAATGTTTGTGTATTTAACCAAGAGTAATGCTATTTAACAATTAAGTTTCTTTTTTGCTTTTAAAGTACTGTTTTGTGGGGCACCTGCATGGCTCACCCAGCTGAGCGGCTGCCTTCAGCTCAAGTCATGATCTTGGGGTTCTGGGATCAAGCTCCACACTGGGCTACCTGCTCAGTGGAGAGTCTGCTTTTCTCTCTCCCTCTGCTGCTTCCCCCACTTGTGCTCTCTTCTGGCTCTCTCTCTTAAATGAGTAAATAGAATCTTTAAAATAAATAAGTAAAATACAGAACCATTTACAAAAATAAAGTATTGCTTTGTGTTTGATTCTGGATTGAATTTATGCTATATGTGATATTTCCCCAGTTGTACAGCCAGATAAAGCTTGATATAGTGCAAAAAATGAGCACTAAATTACCATTAGAGCAGTGATAAGCAGTGTTATCTTTTAAAATATGTTAATTTTAATGCATAAAATTGGTTTCATTAAAAAAGCTTAATCTTGTGAGTTGTTTCATTGTTTCAGAAAATTCCATTAAAAAATAACAGTAGAACCAACATAAAAAACAAAATCTAATCTAAAATTTACTGCAGGGCATTTTCTTTTAAAGCTGTATCTGTGTTTGTTACTTGTCATAAAATAAAAAATGGGAAGTGGACTCCGTGTAGTAGAATACTAAAGTATGTTTATCAGGAAATTAATATATTGAAACATATACTGTTTTATGGAATTTGCTAATATGCACTTCAACAGAATTCCCAAAAAGTTTTATGAGAGTAAAGCCAACACCAACCCATCCCCCTACATAATGGGAACTCATGAAGTGTAACATATGAGTTACATATCAGAGAATTCTACTTACTTGCTTACCATATATTTTCCATTACTTTTTCCTTTAGGAAACTAACCAAAGATGTGGACATACACTAGCTTATAAAGTTCTATTTTCAAATAGAAACTGTTGAATTTTGCTTCCCAGGAATCTCCTTAAAGAGTGCTAACTCTGCTGGTTACCCAGTGTTTTATCCTTACCTCTTCTTCCTTCTTGCTTCTGAGAACATGGATTTGATGACTAGAGATACAAAGACTGTCTCATGAAAATGAGTCAGTCCTTATGTTTGGAAACTTATCAGAAAGACCACAGTACAGATAAAGAGAGACAAGATTCCCAATGATACCAAAGACTCCATAAAACCGTATCAACCCTGATCTGCCTATACTGGGATCCTATTACTTAAAAGCAACATTAAAAAATCTACTGTATTAATTTTTGTTGTGAGTTTTTTATGTCATACAGAATAAATTTAATTCTAACTGATATAAAGTTTTGTACCTCGAAGTGTATATTGCAATTAACAGATCATCAATAATGGAACTGACTGAAGGGAGAAGATCATAAGGCAAATACTAAGCATTCAGATATTGTAAACTAGAGAAATAATATTCTTGTGTTCAGACTGCCTGATATATATTGGAAGAGGAAGATGACAAAGCAACTTAGGTTGTAACATCACAAACTCTGCTATCATAGAAGAAAATAAAAGTATGGCACATGTTCAACATTCTGTATTACTTTCAGTTAATAAACTGAAGTTAGAGCCAGGAGGAAAGTAAGCAGAGATCAAATAAAGAAGCCTTGCGGAAACTATCTTCCAATGGCTTGTAGTCTAATTTCACTCAGACTGCATTAATTTGGAATCTAGCTTGGGTAAAATGATGAATTCTACTATATCTTAACCTTGTGCATTTATCAACTCCAGATGTTAAAGGGAAGCATTAGTAGTAGGCAACAGTGTGGCCAAACCCTTTTAAACAATTTTCTTACTGTTCTCTTGCTATCTAACAGGAGTAAACACACTGGTGAAGATAGAATAAAGTATGGCATTCCTACTTGAGCCTGTTTATTGAAGTGTATTCAGAATAGTGTAATTTTAATGAATAGGAGGTGGGAAGAACACAAAACTTAGTAAATAAAAAGTGAGAATGTTCAGGCTTCACCATATCTGGATAAGAACTTAAGGTATGATTAGTAACAGATGAACTTGTTTAGAAGAATGTACTAGACAATTTCTAACATTTGTAAATACTTTTATAGCCAATAATTTCTCTAAAGAGAGTCCACACTCCACTGAACCTTTCCCAGAAGAGGTGTGCAGCTACTAGAAATATATTTTCCACTGTCTATGACAGACATAGGAGTAATAATAACAAGGAACATTCCGGATGGCAAGCCACACTGTGTGTGTGTGATCAATACACAGCGAAGGACTGGGGGAAGGGGACTGGAGAAAAGAAAAAAGAGAATATGGAAGGTGAGGAGCATAACATAATTTATCTTATTAACTATGACAAAAAAACCCTAAAACCTATGAAATAATTACTACTATCCTTTTTTTTTTTTTAACAGATTGGTAAGAAGTCCTAGAGAAGTTGAATAATTAACCCAAAATAAAGCTGTATATAAGTGGAAGAGCTAGTGGTGGCTAACTGCATAAGCTATATCCTAATATATATATAAATTAAACTGGAAAAATAATAGTAAGTATTGCCAACTGATGAGACTATAGGTGATTTTTTAAAAATATTATGGACTTTTTAATGTATAATGTATAATAGGTATGTATATGGGTATTGAATATTTGAAGGAAAATGAATTTATAAATACTTCTAGTCAGACTTATATGTGCAAACTTAAATATTCTAGTCTAATTTATATTCTACTTTATGACTGTATTAATATGTGTAGTCATTGATATTGCATGTATATATATGAACATGATATATATACATATGAACATTGATACTGCATATACATTGGCACATGAGTTATTTTAGGACGCCTAGAGATAGCACTATTGACTAAAAATATGTTTACCGGGGCGCCTGGGTGGCTGTGGGTTAAGTCTCTGCCTTCAGCTCAGGTCATGATCTCAGGGTCTTGGGATTGACCCCCAATTGTGCTCTCTGCTCAGCGGGGAGGCTGCTTCCTCCTCTCTGCCTGCTCTCTTCCTACATTTCTCTCTCTGTCAAATAAATAAATAAAATCTTTAAAAAGTATGTTTACATATTTAAGTTTACCAGACAGTGTCATCTAGATTTCCAAGGAACACAGTTGTTCCATATTATCCACAGCTATTTTTAGAGTTTTACCAGTTAGGTAAGGATAAAACAGTATTTCTTGGTTTTTAAATTTAAATTTATATGGTTAAAAACAGGATATTTCTAAACAGGTTCACTTTTTATACATGATTCCTTTTCTTTAATTATCCATTTTAATATGATAATATTTTTGTGTGTTTTAAAGGAAATTTTATGGGGGCACATGGTGGCTAAGTGGGTTAAAGCCTCTGTCTTCAGCTCAGGTCATGATCCTAGGGTCCTGAGATCGAGCCCTGCATCGAGCTCTCTGCTCAGCAGGGAACCTGCTTCCCTTTTCTCTGCCTGCCTCTCTGCCTACTTGTGATCTCTGTCTGCCAAATAAATAAATAAAATCTTAAAAAAAGAATAAAGAAAATCTTATGTATTTTGCTATCAATCCTTTGTTGTAATTTGTTGGTCACATATGGATCATTTCGATTGCTTTTTTCCAATTCAGTGTCTTGATTAATAGAAGTTCTTAACTTTAATGTCATCTAATATATCAAATGTTTTCTTTTTCATACATTTTTGCATCGTCCTTAGAAAGTCCTTCCCAGATGAATATATATATATATATAAATATGCTTAATTCCCATAGCAACAAATTATAGCAACTCATATGAAGTGTTATCTACCAGAGAAACTGATTAGAGACTCAATGCCCAAGATTTTTATTGAGGATTATTTACACTGACACCCTCTGCCTAGCATTTATCAAGATTCCAGACTCCCAGAAGAAAAGTGGATGTTTCACAAAAAACAGTATATGCACAATTTAGGCACAGGTAACCATTCTTATTACAGAATGGTGGAATTCCTCCCAAAATTCAAGTTCCAGACAGAAGCCAAAATTCAACCTTACAAGCATGCTTTTTTTAAGGGTAGCAGTCTCAGGCCATCTATGTTAATATTTTTAGGGATGGGGACACATTTCGTCTTTAGCAATTTGATAAAAATATTTTTTTTTCTTATTTACCTTTCTTCCTTATGTACACTGCCACACATGAAGCAGTACACACATCCATCTCTCCTTGGAAGTGTCTATTTTAGGCTAGTTGATTGCCCTATAGTCTTAGCTCTCTGACTGGATGAAGGAAAGTTATAATTTGTCTATGTTCTGACTTTTTTTGCAATTACAGTAGAAGTGATGCTGTTGTCATCTTTCTATGCTATAAGTTGAATCCAAAAGCACTGTGGACTTTAAATTTTCTAATATATTTGGACTTTTTAAATGTTACCTGTCAAATACTGACTTTTAACTTTGTTGTCCAATATTAAGAGATGAAGGTTAATAGAGTACTAATTCACTTAAATGTTTTAAAGCTTTCTTATGGCTTACCATGTGGACCATTTTTGAAATGTGTATTTTTTAATTGCTCAGTATAGAGTGTGATAGGGCCTGTCACATCAAACAATTAGTTGTCTTGTTGACAATACTTCTATCATTTGCATTCACACAAAAATATGTTAACAATTTTAATAAATGATAGTTATAAACATTATTTAATCTAATGTTGAATAAAAGTCCTGATTTTCATAATGATAACATAGTAATACTAGCAAACTATAATATAGAATGAATTCTCATTATTTGTGGACTTCACATTTGGAATTTGCCTACTCAGTAAACTTTGTGCCCTCAAATCCATACTTTTACCACTTTCATCATTCATGGACATGCATATGCATAAAACTGTTTCAAATTTTAGTTATCCAATAAGTATGTGTGTTCCCAGCTAAGGTCAAACAAGGATGCTCTGTTTTCTTGGTGCAGTTCTTAACATTTCAACACTATGCTTAAGGAACATTCTAAGCAGTGAAATCAGCAATAAACACAAATGTGAACAGTATTGCACATTTCACTGCTTAGAATGTTCCTTAAGCATAGTGTTGAAATGTTGTCAATTATTTCCAAATATAAAAGTCCTATGATGCATGTTATGGAGAATATATGAGTTACACTGCTGCTCACTGAGGGTTCAATGTTAATGAATCAACAATATATATTATATAAGGTGTGGTTAAACAGAAATACACATAAAACAAGGTTAGAGACTGATTGGTTGATGTAAATATTATGATCAAAAGCTTGCAGGAACCTAACCCTGTATTTCCTCTAGGAGCAATGTGTCAGTGTTTACTAATTCATTGTTCACTGTAACTTTATAGAACATAATACAAATAATAAGAATCATCTTTAAATTATAAAATATTCCATTATAATGGTTAATTACACACTCCAAAAGAAGTAGGGAGCCCCTGATTCCCAATTGCTCTTAATCCAGACAATTATAGATAGATATCAGTGTCATTTTTGAACAAACTTAACTTCTGAATCAATATTTCATTTTAACAACTAAAATTTAACCATAACATCTTGAGTTCATCTAATAGCTGGTCCATACCCAAAGTCGTCCCAAAGAAATTCTTTAATAATGGTTTGCTGGACCTTGATCTGGTCAAATTATTATGTACATAAGTTCCACATGATGTACTGTTTTTCATAAATATTATGTTTCTTTTAACCTATAGTACTCCTTAGTGACCAGATTTTTTAATTTATCCAGGTTTTGAAGAGAACAGGCCAATTTTTCTTTTAAAAATTGCCAACCCAGGACATCTGGGTTCTCAGTCATTTAAGCAACTGCCTTCAGCTCAGGTCATGATCCCAGGGTCTGGGGATCAAGTCCTGCATCAGGCTCCTTGCTCAGCAAGGAGCCCACCTCTCCCTTTGCCTACTGTTCCCCCTGCTTGTGCGTGCACTCTCTCTCTCTCTAACAAGTAAACAAAACCTCCATAAATATATAAATACATACGTACATATTGCCAAGCCTTCAGCACATCTTTGATTATTTCCTTGGGGTAGAGTACAACTCATTTAGTAAATCCTTGTAATGTCTACATAAACTGGTCAGCTACATTCAAACTAAGAATATACCATAGGTGATTCTTTGTATTTCTTATTCAAACACAATAGGAGAGCAAGAGGCATGCAATGTCTGGATGATACACTCTTAATTATGCTACATATAAATTTTATAATTTAAAATAGCTCATAAAGGCTAAGACATTCCAAAAATTGTATTTCTGATCATGCAATTATTTTAAGATTTTATTTACTTGTGTGTTTGAGAGAGTGTGTGCAAGCAGTGGGGAGGGGCAGAGAGAGGGAGAAAGAATCTGAAGCAGCCTCTGTGCTGAGCCCAAAGTGGGGCTTGATCTCACAACTGCAAGATCATGACCTGAGCCGAAACCAAGAGTCGGGCACTTAATCAACTGAGCCACTCAGACACCCTGATCCTGCAATTGTGAAAAGTGGCATATTCACAGAAAAAAGACGGCTCTGATAAGTAGCTTACGGAATAATAGAAGATGACAAAAAATTTTATTAGGCCATGTGCCTTGCAAGAAATGCAATAAGGATGAAAGATTCCCTTTTCTGAAACAAATAGTATAACATCAACAACAACAACAACAAAGACTTAGTAAAAAGCGGACAGTACAACAAAACTCCTCTACTCTTGCCTTCACAGATTATGAAGGGCAAAACTAAAATTAGAAAGGGGCAACTGCAGGTCCTGATAAGTGAGAAAGTATTGAAAAAAATGATCTAAGCATTTCAAGTTAGATAAAAGTCCTAGGCCAAAAGATTTACATTCTTTATAACATTAAAATAATTTGTACATATGCTATCACGGAGAACACTGCAGAAGTGATTTCATACACTATCCTTAAGGAATATAATACTTGAGAGGTAATTAAGCACGGAAGAGGAACCATACACACACACACACACACACACACACGTGTATATAACACACATAGTACTCTAGCTCTTATTTATATAAGGAGTTAAGGCAGGCAAGAATTAATTCAGTTTCCTCACTTGTGGAAGCTACATAATTAAGACAGTTTGGCCATGTATGAGTAAATCTGCATCAATTTTTATAACACAAAAATGAATTTTTTTTTAAAAGAGGAATAAACCTCTAAAAATGAGCTATTTGGGGTGTCAAACCATAGATAATGAAATGTTAAAATTGAAAAGTACAATGAGGCTAGAAAATGGATTCATTAAAGAACTTACAACTTGCATCAAATTACACAATGAGGAAAAAATTTCTGTGTATGGGTCAGTAATTTGACAACGAAGGAATCCTACAAACTCAATAATATGTTGTATTTTTTATATGAGATAGTATGCTTTGCAACATAATTTAACTGAAAACTCACAGAGTAAAACACGCAACAAATGAGGAGAATAATCATGAGCTTATAAAAATCAGAAAAGTTGACTTCCAGGTACTATGTAAAGTAATTCCTATTTCTAATCTGAGTATGTATTTAGGGAAGGAAGAGGATATTTTTCATGAGAAAAGTAGAACAAAAAGCCATTTATTTCAGGTAATTTCAGGGTAAAAAATATCAGTCAGTAATTTTAGTTTTAATGAAGATTTAGGAGTATCACCACATAAATTCAGAAGCTGTCGGTCTCTTCAAGGCCCCTTTTCCCTCCTCTTTCAGAATGTTCCAGATGAAGCAAACTCTCCCCACTTCTCCCCCACATTTTTTCAGGCTTATGACTGTCCCCTTTCTTGCCCTCAATTCCCAGTGAGATATCAAAACTTGAATAAAAGAAAATTAAGGTCTGTAAAATGCTTCTTTTGGGTAAATTAAGGAAATAAAACACGTCATCCGTGCCTTCTGAATTCAAGAGTTCAGATGTCTTAGGATGTATAAAAGTATTTCTTAACCTTCAATGTGCTAGAGCACTCTATACAAATAGGTTTAATTATGGAGGGAAGGAGAGAGGAAAGAAGAGAGATATTCACACAGAGATAAAGTCAGACTTGTTCTTGCTCCATAGATAAAATAGGTTCCCTTAGTTTCTCACAGAGTTTATGTTGCATATAATTATAATTTGTACTTATTGCTATGTAGTATTTACTTTCATATTATTTATTTTTCTATTTTTGTATTAAACCTTTAGGTTGTTTCTAGATTTTGATTATTATGCATAATGCTGCTGTGAAAAATTTTTTAAGTTGGCTCTATGCCTAATATGGGCTTGAACCATGATCTTGACATGATCAAGAGTCACATGTTCTACTGACTGAGCCAGCCAGGCTCAGTGTTGTCTTTACTGTGGATCTTTAATGAACATGTTCACAGGTTTTCTTTGGGGTTTATAACAAAAAAATAAGATAGCTGAGGGAAAATGCATATTTTCTCTAAGTTTGGAAAATTTTTCCAACATGTTCCCAAGTTACCATATTTTTCTTTCTTTCAACAGCACGTGAGAATGCTACTGCTCCATATTGTCATAATAAGATGGTCGAGTATTTATTTATATTTGTGGTGATTTAAGTGTCTTCTTTCAACTGCACCCTTAAGTATCTTCCAGTATAATTGTGCTATAAATTATATATTTGGATTAATGTCTATGATTATCTTTATTTTCTATTTGTTATTTCAGCTTCTACTTCTTTTACTTGTGTGCTTTTGGATTATTTATTAAGATTCCATTTTAGCTCCAATATTGGCTCATGATTAATAACTGTAAAAATAATTATAGCCTAGGGGTGCCTGACTGGCATAGTTAGTTAAGCACCCAACTCTGGGTTTCAGCTCAGGTCATAATATCAGGGTCATTAGACCAAGCCCCAAGTCAGGCTCCATGTTCAGCATTACTCTGTTTAAGTTGCTCTCCTCCACTCCCACTGCTCCTCACCACTGTGCTGTGTCAAATAAATAAAGAAATCTTTAAAAAAAAAAAAAAAAAGTTCTTGTCTAGGCACTTACAATATACCTTTTAAATTATTCATAGTCTACCTTAAAATAACAGTCTATTGCTTCACATGCTGGGTATATAAGTCTTGGTATTTAGGATTTTTTAATTTCCTGTCAGTCCTTTGATAATGTCATTCTTTATCTATTGAGGTACATAATTTTACTATAACTAATAGTTATTTTAATCAAGATGACTAGCTGAAAGTGATAAAAATAACATTTTATGTACTAGTAATAAAAATTGGGAAATTAAAAATTTTAAATGCCGGGCTCAGAGCATTAAGCCTCTGCCTTCGGCTGAGGTCATGATCTTGAGGTCCTGGGATTGAGCCCTACACCAGGCTCTCTGCTGAGTGGAGAGCCTGTTTCCCCCTGTCTCTCTGCCTGCCTTTCTGCCTACTTGTGATCCCTGTCTGTTGAATAAATAAATAAAATCTTTAAAAAAATTTAAATGCCCATATGCAATAGCACACACAAAAAAATCAGAAGGGTGCCTGGGTGGCTCAGTGGGTTAAGCCTCTGCCTTCAGCTCAGGTCATGATCTCAGGGTCCTGGAATCGAGTATCACATCGGGCTCTCTGCTCTGGAAGGAGCCTGCTTCCTCCTCTCTCTCTCTGCCTACTTGTGATCTCTCTCTGTCAAATAAATGAATAAAATCTTTAAAAAAAAAAATCAGAAAAAAATTCCTGCATATATTATCATTTAATTTATGACAAAGAAATCAGGAGTATACAATGGTAAAATGACCATCTCTTCAATAAATGGTGCTGGGAATACAAGATAGTCACATGCAAAAGAATGTAATTGGATCACTATCTTAACACCATGCACAAATGTTAACTCAAAATGGATTAAAGACTTGAACATAACACCAAAACCCATAAAACTTCTAGAAGAAAACATAGGTAGTAAGATCCTTGATATCATTCTTGGTGATGATTTTCTGATGCAAAAATAAGTGAGACTACATCAAACTAAAAAGCTTCTGCATAGCACAGGAACTCATCAATTAAAGGAAAAGACAATGTAAATGAAAAGGTGAATGGGACAAAATATTTGCAAATTTTATATAAGGGTGTAATATTCAAAATATAAAGAACACATACAACTTAAAAGCAAAAAATAGATAATTCAATTAAAATGTAGTCAAACAACCTGAACAGAGTTTTTTTCCAAAGAAGACAAGAGATGGCCAATAGGTTCATGAAAAGGTATTCAGTATCACTAATCATCAAGGAAATGCAAATCAAAACCACAATAAGATATCACCTCATATCTGTTAGAACAGCTAATGTCAAAATGACAAGAAATAACATGTGCTGACCCTTATGCACTGCTTGCAGGAATGTAAAGTGGTGCAACTACTATGCAAAACAATACGGAATTTCCTCAAAACATTAAAAATAAAACTACCGGGTGCCTGGGTGGCTCAGTTGGTTAAGCAACTGCTTTCAACTCAGGTCATGATCCTGGAGTCCTAGGATCGAGTCCCACTGGGGCTCCCTGCTCACTGGGGAGTCTTCTTCTCCCTCTGACTCTCTCCCCTCTCATATTCTCTCTCATTCTCTCTCTCAAATAAATAAATAAAATCTTTTAAAAAAATTTAAAAAAAACCTACCATATGATCTAGAAATTCTCCTTCTTGGTATTTATCTAAAGAAAATAAAAAAAAAAAAAAAAAAAAAACTAACTCAAAGGAAAGAAAACCAAAGCTGGTGGCATCGCAATTCCAGACTTCCAGTTATGTTACAAATCTATAATCATCAAGACAGCGTGGCACTGGTAAACAAAGAGACACATAGATCAATGGAACGGAATAAAGAACCCAAATATGGACCCCCAACTCTATGGTCAACTATACTTTGATAAAGCAGAAAAGATTATCCAATGGAAAAATGTCTCTTCAACAAATGGTGTTGGGAAAATTGGAAAGCCACATCCAGAAGAATGAAACTGGGCCATTCTCTCACACCATACACAAAAATAAACCCAAATGGATGAAAGATGTAAATGCGAGATAGGAATCCCTCAAAATCTAGAGACTCTTTGACCTAAGACACAGCAACTTCTTGCTAGACACATCTTCAAAGGCAAAGATAACAAATACAAAAAGTAACTATTGGGACTCCATTGAGATAAAAATCTTTTGCACAGCAAAGGAAATGGTCAATAAAACCAAAAGACATGAGTGGGAGAAGATATTTGTCTTACCATATAAAGGGCTGGTATCCAAAATCTACAAAGAACTTATCAAACTCAGCACCCAAAGGACAAATAATCCAATCAAGAAATGGGCAAAAGACATTTTTCCAAAGAAGACATCCAAACGGCCAATAAACCCATGAAAAAATGCTCAACATCATTAGGCAACACGGAAATACAAATCAAAACCACAATTAGACACCACTTTACACCAGTCAGAATGGCTAAAATGAACCAGACAGGGAACAAGAAATGCTGGCGAGGATGTGAAAAATGAGGAATCCTCTTAAACTGTTGGTGGGAATGCAAGCTGGTGCAGTCACTCTAGAAAACAGTATGGAGGTTCCTCAAAAAATTAAAAATGGAGCTACCCTACAACCCAGATATTGTACTACTAGGTATATACTCCAAAGATACAAATACAGTAATCCAAAGGGGCACCCCAATTTTATAGCAGCAATGTCCACAATAGCCAAACTATGTAAAGCCAAACTATGTAAAGAGCCCAGAGGTCCATCAACAGATGAATGGATAAAGAAGAGGTTGTATATATATTTAATGGAATATTACTCAGCCATTAAAGAAAATGAAATTTTGTCAGTGCAATGACTGGTTGGAATTAGACGGTATTATGCTAAGCAAAAAGCAAAATAATTCAATGAGAGAAAGACAATTATCATATTTCACTCATATGTGGAATTTAAGAAAAAAAAAAAAAAAAAGAGGATCATAGGGGAAGGGAGGGGAAAAGAAGATGAAACAAAGAGAGAGATAAACCATAATAGTAGGAAACAAACTGAGGTTGCTGAAGTGGAGGCGGGTCAAGGGATGGGGTAACTGATTGATGGGGCATTAAGGAGGGCACTTGATGTAATGTGCACTAAATCTAATAACACATTTTATGTTAATTAATTGAATTTTATAAGAAAAGATATATTCACTTCTTTCTTCATTGAAACAATATTCACCAATAGCCAAGGAAACAAGTGTCTATCAAAGGATGAAAAGATACAGAAGATATATATCTATATCTTTGTCTAGGTATATCAATTATATTTTGATAAAAAAATCAGAAAAACCAACACACGCACACACACACAAAACAACTTTTATATAAACGTAATAAAACATATTTGCCACAATCGAGACCTATTTTCAAACAATAGAAGACTGATGTCAAAAATCAAAGTAAACCTAAAAATTTTCAATATATCCTAGTTTTATAAATTTTTGAAGAATCAACATTTGAAGAATGTCAGTTTTCCTCAATTTGGTCTATAAGTTTGAGCACAGATGCCTTAGATATTACAAAAACGGATTATTTTTAGAAACAATAGTTTGTACCTCAAAAAAATTTTAATTTCTGCTTTTCCAGAAATTTATGAGTATTTATTTAAGTAAATAAAATACAAGCCACTAACATATGTTGGAACACAACCTGGATCCTCACCAATGTGACTGAGGTCGTGTGCGATCCTGTGAGAAAACTCCAGGAGATGGAGGGCAAGAGTCTTCCTGGGCCAACATCCAGAATAAACATGGGAGGATCCCCCAAGTGCTTTCATGTCCTCCTTTAGATGTATCTGATAAGTGTGGAGAATCCTTAACTTGCTCTTGTCATTTAAAGCTAAGAGATAATCATTGTTGTTCACTTGTCGCACTTGATTGCCTGCATGTAGTCCACGTCCTGCACATAGCTCACATCTCACATGAAGTTCACGTTCCGCACATAGCTCATATCTCACATGCAGTTCATGTCCTGCTCATAAATCTGTAAGTTGTTTGTAACTGGATATTGTGTAAAGTATAAGAGAAGTGATTGTAAGAAATAAAGTCATCTACTGATCATCGGTCAGTAGTCCCCCCACCATTTAGGCTCCAATCACCAGGATCCCCACCTCACGAAGGTGACAAACATATATAATATTAAAAACGGTTTCTTCTCTAAAACTATCTCAACTTGCATTAGAAATAATATATGTATCAACACATTTATGTAAACCTAATTCCTCTGTTGCCTAAAGGTTGCCTGTTGAAGCATCCTATCCCAACACACATTAATTTTATCAGAATTTCTTTTGAATTAATCCTAAATAAATGATACATATTGATGAAAGAAATATCTATGAAAAAATACAGTTTTAGTTATATAACCATTTAAACCATAATAATGCATTTGTATTTTATTATAGCATTCTAAATGTGTTCACATTTTTCCACAAGTACATATCATTTCTTTGCCATGTTTTCTACCTATGGTGGCTGCTCAGAAATATTTTGCTTCACTTACTAAGATTTATTGGCTTTTTATTTTAAGGAAAGTTAGTTTGTTGCATGAATGACTTCTGGATAAATGAAGCACTCTTGTCTTTGAATATGTTATGGTTAGCATCTGTGTCTGATTTCTGAAGGAAATAATTTCATAGAAGCAATACAATCAAATATGGTGATAACCAAAATAAGTATTTCAGAATAGAGATATATCTTCTTTCACCACTTATATTTTAACCTCATCATATAGTCTCATTGACAATACGATAATTTAGAATTAATCTCCACAAGCTTTCATGAATCATGTAGTTAGTTATGGTAAAAGGGATTTAATTAATTTCTGGGGTAAATTCCAGATCATCATAAAAACTTGGAAGGGGACCATTTGTATATTTAATTAATAAACTGTAGCATGCACACTATTGTTTCTATTAAAAATGAGCGCTCTAATACTGATCATTGCTCAGTGTGAAATTCCTGCCAAGTATAATCACAGGGAAATCCTCAAGATGAAAAATGAGCGTAAGGAATTATCAGTAGTGCTTTAGAAATAATTCAATGGGAATAATAATAATAACAACAGATTAGGGCTAGATATAGTTCTATAGGTTCTTGTAGACTATTTGCTGAAAATAATCAGAATCACATATTAACTGACTCTAAAATGACAAAATCCATGGAAAACCAGACATTTATTTAAATACCTTGATGGGATGTAATAAATTCACCTTACTGAAACTATTAGAAACTACATAATTTATTTTGGTATTTTTACTTATTGGTGTATATCACTTTCCAATAATGGGCCTCAAAGGGTCAGAAAATAGGCAATTTTGTTACTTTTGTTAAATTTTTGGTTTAGCATATGGCTCAACACCACAACCTGAGATTCTGATATCAGGGTGTTTTATTAATTTTAACTGGATATGTATCAGACACTGTGTGTACTTAAACGATTATGTTTATATAGGTACTCTCCCCTGAACCTGGGAAGTCTTTGAAAATTCATCATCATTGAACTTCATTTGATCCCTTCCTACTTCTTTTGGTACATTATGTAACCTATTATTCTCTCCTTAATCTTCACATACCTTTCTCAATGGCTTCATTCTTCTGCTATAAAATGTATTTAATAGGGCACCTGGGTGGCTCAGTCATTAAGCAACTGCCTTCAGCTCAGGTCATGTTCCCAGGGTCCTGGGATCAAGCCCTGCGAGGGGCTCCCTGCTCAGTGGGGAGCCTACTTCTCCCTCTCCCACTCCCCCTGCTTATATTCCCTCTCTGTCTCTCTCTCAGTCAAAAAAATAAATAAAATGTTTTTTAAAAATGTACTTCAATTTCCACATCAATAGTCACTTATCATTTCCAAACTTCTCACGGAAACACACATGCATAGTCCATTATTTAGCAATATTTATTGACCACCTAATACATATAATTAACTACTCCAAGTACTCAAGTTACATCATTAATAAAATAAAGTATCTTGCCTAACTTAGCTAATGTTTTGTTTGGTGAAAAAACACAGTATGTTAAATATAATAAATAATTTAAAATATGGTATATTAATAGTTAATAAGTGCTTAAAAACAAAAATAGGGTAAGGAATATAAAATATATGTAAATGGGGTGGAGGTGATTTGCAATCTTAATTAGAGTCATCGATGTAGGTTCCACAAAGAAAGTGATATTTGTAAAAATTATTGGAGGAGATGAGAGGGATAGCCATTAGGATAGCTGGGAATAGTCCAGGAAGGAAGAATGCTGTAGCCAACACAAAGTCAATAAGGGATAAGGGTCTAGGAGGGCAGGTCAGAGGGATGATGAAATCCCTCATCTGGTGGGGATATGCAGGCCACTGTATGATTTTTGGATTTTTTTTTGAGTGAGGTAAAAATCCACTGAATAATTTTGTACAAAGGAGTGCCATGATTAGACATATATTTTCAAAGGATCTTTGTAAATGACTTTGTAAATGTAAAGGACTTTGTAAATGACAGACTACAGAGTAGCAGGAATGGTTGCATGCAGACTAGCTAGGATGTTCCTGTGCTAATAATGGTAGGAAATTTGATGGCTTGGACCAAAGTGGGAAAAGGAGTTGTAGTAAAGTAGCCAGATTCTGCATATATATATATATATATATATATTTTTTTTTTTTTAAGATTTTATTTATTTATTTGACAGACAAAGATCACAAGCAGACAGAGAGGCAGGCAGAGAGAGAGGAGGGGGGAAGCAGGCTCCCTGCCGAGCAGGGAGCCTGATGCGGGGCTCGATCTCAGGACCCTGGGATTATGACCTGAGCTGAAGGCAGAGGCTTTAACCACTGAGCCACCCAGGTGCCCCTCTGCCTATTTTTTTTTTTTTAAGTAGGAAGACAGTAATGGATGTGGTAGATAAGAGAACAAGTACTAAGAATGTCTATAAAATTTTTGGTGTGAACAATTGGAAAGAATAACTGGCCAGAAACTGGAAAGGGAAGAGAACTAGTGCTTTTATTGGTTGGAAGAATTCAGCAGTTCAATTTTAGGCATGCTAAGTTTCAAGTGTTTACCTCCAAATGGAGGTATCATATCATATTGGTAGTTGGGTATATTAGTCCAGGGCTTAGAAAAGAAGTCTACATTTTGAAGACAACCTTTTGTTGTATTCAAAGTCAATGGCTGGATAAGATAACCAGAAATACATCAGTGTAGAAAGAGAAGGGGGAAAGCCATGTACTAAGAACTGGGGTACTTCTACATTAAATAGTTATAAAAAAAGAGGAGAAAGCAAAGAAATTTAATTTACATAATTTATAATATATGTAATATATTTTATATATGCAATATATAATATATATAATTATATAATTTATATAATAGAAATATCTATTAGATTGGGTTTCCCCAGAGAGAAGATTCAGGTATAATTAGCTTACTTGTAAAATAAAAGAAATACTAATGACGGCCAGGGAAAATAGCACAGAGAAAGAAGACAGGGGAACCCTTAATTGCATGTTAGTAACTTAATTGCTTTAGTGGATAATAGGAGCTTCATTTCATTTGTAAATCTTGAAATTATTGTAAAATAATTGGCTCAGAATTTTCCCACTGGTGGCAAATCTAAATTTCTAAGCAGTGAAAAAGAAAGTAAATCTATATATACATGCTCAATAATGAAGCAAAAATTATCAAGAATAGACACAATCTTGGGGCAGCCTGGGTGGCTTAGTTAAACATGTGCCTTTGGCTTGGGCTGTGATCTTAGCGTCCTGGGACCGAGCCCCATTCTGGGCTCCCTGCTTCTCCCTCTTCCTTGCCCCTGCTCATGTTCTCTCTCACAGCCTCTCTCTCTCAAATAAATAAATGAAATCTTTAAAAAAATTTTTAAATAAAAAAACAAACACAATCTTAAAAGCTACCAAATAGCCAAATGTTTATCTATACCGGCATAATAATTAATCTTTGACTTATTTCCAATGCATAAAGATGCCAGAAGATAAGTGTTTTCAAAGAAACATAACTCTCTACTCTGAATTTTATATCCAGCAAAACTGTCATACAAGACTCTGAGCAATATAAACTCATTCTCAGAATAAACATTGTCAAAGTATCCTGTGTGCAAACCCCTACTAAAAATCAGTCAGAGAAATGATTTCATTTAAATGTGGAATTTAAGAAACAAAATGAATGAACAAAGAAAAAAATGAGACAACCTATGAAACAGACTCTTAAGTATAAAGAACGGATGGTTACCAGAGGGAAGGTGGGTGGGGGATGGGCGAGATAAGTGAGGGGATTAAGAGTACACTTATCATGATGAACCTTGAATAATGTAAACTTTTTGAATCACTATATTGTACACCCAAAATTAATGTAACTGTATGTTAACTATACTAGAAAATCTTAAAAAAAAACTATTAATGAAAGAACATCAACTTAAGAAAAACAACAACAACAACAACAAACTAAAGCCAGAAGTAATGTATAGACTATTCTATTCAATAAACAATCCTGAGTACAGGAAGGAAAAAATTAAAAGGTAGTAAACTTTTAAAAGCTAATTTTTTAATATGACAAAATATGGTAATAGTAAGTACAAAGTACCACAATCCTAACACATTTTGAGATGTATTCACTTCACTAAGCTAGAAGCAGCCTATATCACCATGGAGGAAGAAATGTTTGCTTTTTGTATCTACCTTGCTTTTTTTATTTATTTAAAATAGTCTGAATTTTGAAGAAAGGAAGTAGTTTGTAGATTTCAGATATTTCTTACAGTAGTCACCTCTGATTTCCTTTTATTTGTTACAATTTTAGCTGTGAATTTTGAAAAGTTGTTTTTAAAAAGTTTTTATTTAAATTCCAGTTAGTTAACATACAGTGTAATATTGGTTTCAGGTGTACAATATAGTGATTCCATACTTCCATACATCACCCAGAGCTCATCGCCACAAGTGCACTCCTTAATCCTTATCACCTATTTAAATCATCCCTTACCCACCTCTCTTCCAGTAACCATCAGTTTGTTCTCTATAGTTAAGAGTCTGTTTCTTGGTTTGCCTCTCTCGCTTGCTCTCTTTCTTTTTTCCCCTTTGCTCATTTTTTTGTTTCTTCAATTTCACATATGAGTGAAGTCACATGGTATTTGCCCTTCTCTGACTTAGAGTATTATGCTAAAATAGCTTTCTGAAGTAATTTATCTGGCATTTTTATGTACTTCATTGCAGGAGAAATATCTAGAATACAATATTACAAAAGCTTAAACCTTTGATTTTTCTTAAATTCTGAGCACCCAGTATTATGTTTTAACAGCCAGGAGTAATTTAGACATATCAATAATGTGTTTAGTAATTTCTTTGTTCCTTAATACTTCCAGTTTCCAGTTCTTTCTGGTTTTAATTTTATTTTAACTGGAGTGCAGTTTAGTTCTTCTCAAATTAAGGAATCACATCCTTTCTGTAAAATGATATGCTCATCTAAATGTTTTTGTTAGTTTTCTCAAGTGTAAAATTCTAGGTAGGAAGTTATTATTGTTTTATAATACTTTTAAGCATATCATTTTATGGCCTTTTGGCATCTTTTATTAAAGGGCATAAGTATATAGTTAGTTCAACTTTATTTTCTTTGATGTAATCTGTTTTTCTCTGGTAGCTGTTCAGATTTTGTCACTGAATTTCTATTTTACTGTGATTCTTTTCTAATGGTAAATGCCTTCTTGGTCTTGTTAGGACTCAGTCTCTTCAATCAGAGAAGTCATTCCCCATCCCCTAATATTTTATTATACATATATCAATTTCTCTTTAAATATTGACCTATTTCTCACTCCACATTTTTCAACTCTTACTGCTTTATTCCTTTGTTTTCCATTTCTCTTAAAACACTGAAATGTCTTAAGACATACATTTTTTAAACTTTGTGCTTTGTTGATTTCCTCAGAAATGCATCATTTCTCTTCATAGTTTTGCTAATTAATTCTTACTGAAATCCACCGAGGTTTCTTTTTCTTTTTTGTAATTAATACATTTTTTTATTTTATAAAATATGTTTTGACATATGAAAAAAATGTAACCTGTAGATTGCCTTTTTATCATTTTCTCTTCTGTGCAGAATCTCTTTAAATTAATATAGTTCTGCTTGCTTATTTTAGTTTTTGTTCTTGTTGTTATTTTTGTTTTCCTGTGCTCTTGAAGTCTTATCCTAAAATAACATTTCCAAAACTAATGTTAAGGATCTTTTCCTTTAAGTTTTTTTTGTAGGAGTTTTATGGTTTCAGGTTCCACATTTAATCCTTTGATCCATCTGAGTTCATTTTTATCAGTAGTGTAATGTAGCAGTCCAGTTTCATTCTTTTGCATGTGGATACCCGGTTCTCCTCTCCCTATTTTGTGTTCTTGGTACTCTTGTTAAAAAATAGTTGGCCATATTTGCATAGGTTTATGTCTGGGCTCTCTATTCTAATCCACTGATGTATATGCCTGTTTATACCTTATAAGGGGTCAGTATCCAAAATACATAAAGAACTCATACAACTTTACAGTAAAAAAAAAAAAAAGCAAATAATCCTATTAAAAATGGGTAAAGACCTGAATAGACAAGTTTCCAAAGAAGACATACCAATGGTCAACAGATATATGAAAATGTGTTCAACATTACTCATCAACAGGGAAATGCAAATCAGAATCACAACGAGATATCTATCACCTCACATCTGTTAGACTGGCTATCATCCAAATGAAATGAGATAACTAATGGTGAGGATATAGAGAAAAGGGAACCATTATACTATTGATGGAAATATAAAATGGTATAGCCATATTAGGAAACAATATGATGATTTCCCCAAAAATTCAAAATCAAATTGCCATAGGATCCAGCAATCACACTACTGAGTATATAACCAAAGAAAGAGAAATTAGTATCTTGAAAAGATTTCTGCACACCCATGTTTATTGCAGAATTATTCCTAATAGACAAAATATGGAAACAAACGAAATGTCCTTTGATGAATAAAGAAACTGTGGTATACATGAACACTTGAACAATATTCAGCCATAAGAAAGAAGGAAATTTTGGGAGGGGAGCTAAGATGGCAGCAGAGTAAGAGGACCCTAAGCCCATCTTGTTGTCCTTGAACAGAACTAGATAACTATGAAATCATTCTAAATACTCCAGAAATCAACTTCAAGACTGACAGCACAAACTCCACAATTAAAGAGAGAGAATAAACCACACGGAAGAGGGTAGGAAGTGCAGACATGTGGTTTGGGGGAGAAATGGAGCAGGGGTGCCGCCAAGGGGAGGGAACTATGGTCCCAGAGAAAGGTGAGATAGATAGGAGCACACACGGGAATGCACAAGGAGAAATTCCCAAAAACCATTGACTGGAAAAATAAGAGAGGCTGAGTTTTATGAGTTAGTGCAACCATCAGGGCTTAAAGACTAGAGTTTTAAAGGTCTGCAGGCTTGGCTGAATAGAGACCTAAAGCCACTGCCTTACTCCTACAGAGGAAACAGGCAAACAACCCTGAGACAGTATGGAAGATGATGTGGAAAATGCCTGGGGCACACAGTGAGGAGTTTATTTGCTCTTCTGGGAGTGTACCCTTGGCAAGGAGAGTTCACAGAAATGTCTCTCCGGGGACATAAGAGACAGCTGGCACCATTTCTCTCCTCCCCCCGCCCCCACCCATCAGTACAAATAAGAGCCACTAGCGGTAAGCAGCACATTGCTGATACTGGTTGCCTAACCTGCTTACACCAAGTCCTACACCTCTGCACTTTGGTGTGACTGCCCTTCTCTGTTGAGCTCGCCTCAATGCCAGCACAGTGAGCCCTTTGCCAAAAGACCAGCAGAAAACACTGCTCATGCCACATCTCCTGACCAGAGAGTTCTGCAGGCCTTCCATTATAGTGGAAGTATTATCAGCTCTCATTTAACAAGCAGACCAGAGCACACCTAGTCAAAACTCATCAAATTCTGGCCAAGGACAAAACACTGCCCACTGCAGGCAGAAAGCCTCTGCAGATGACTGGCCTGAGGGACAGAACAGTCAAAACACAACAGCAGAGAGCGTGCAACACACATCAGAGACATTCCCTGAAGCACAAAGCTCTAACTGTATGACCTCATCACCATAACGCCATGGGAGCAGGAAAAATAATGGGTTTTTCTAACATACAGAAGAAAGCAGAGACTTAGAATACCAAGATAGAGGAATTCATCCAAAATGAAAGAAGAAAATAAGGTCACAGCCAGAAATCTAAATGAAACATATTGAAGTAACATGTCTGATGGGAGGATTTAAAACAAAAATCATAAGGATACTCACTGGGCTTGAGAAAAGAATAAAAGACTTCCCGGAGGTCCTTTCCACAGAGATGAAAGAATTAAAAAAAAAAAAAAAAACAGAAATGAAAAATGCAGTGGGGCACTTGGGTGGCTCATTCAGTTAAGCATCTAATTTCAACTCAAGTCACCATCACAGGGTCCTGCAAGTCACTATCTCAGGGTCCTAGGACTGAGCCCCCACTCAGTACCTGTTTGTCCCTCTGCCCCTCCTCCCACTTGTGCTTGCTCTCTCCCTCTCACCCTCCCTCCCAAATAAATAAAATCTTAAAAAAAGAAATGAAAAATGCAGTAACTAAAATTCATAACAGGCTTGATGCAATGAACACAAGGATGGAAGAAGCAGAGGAATAAGTAAGTGATCTGGAATATAAAATAATGAAAAATAATGAAGGTGAACAAAAAAGAGAAAAAGAGTTATGGAACACAATAGACTTAGGAAACTCAGTGATTCAAACATAACACTTCATGTTATAGGAGCCCCAAAAGAAGAGAGAGGAAAGGGGACAGAACATTTATTTAAGGAAATAATAGTTGAAAACTTCCCTAATTTGGGGAAGGAAACAGACATCCAGATCCAGGAGGCACAGAGAATTCCCACTAAAGTCAACAAAAACAGGCCAATACCAGGATGTATTTTAATTAAATTTGCAAAATATCATGATAAATAAAAAAATCTTAACAGCATCAAGGAGTGGTCCCTAACTTACAAGGGGGCACCCATAAGGCTAGCTGCAGATCTCTCCATAGAAACTTGCGAAACTAGGGGCGCCTGGGTGGCTCAGTGGGTTAAGCCTCTGCCTTTGGCTCAGGTCATGATCCCGGGGTCCTGGGATTGAGCCCCGCATAGGGCTCTCTGCTCAGTAGGGAGCCTGCTTCCCTTCCTCTCTCTCTGCCTGCCTCTCTGCCTACTTGTGATCTCTGTCTGTCAAATAAATAAATAAAATCTTTAAAAAAAAAAAAAAAAGAAAAGAAACTTGCGAAACCAGATGGGAGAGGCATGGTGTATTCAATGAGCTTGAATGGGAAAAATCCAAAGTCTTGAAGAATACTATATCCAGCAAGGCTATCATTCAGAATAGAAGGAGAGATAGTTTTAGACCAAAAAAAAAAAAAAAAAAAAAAAAAAAATCTAAAGGAACTCATGACCACTAAACCAGCCTTGCAAGAAGTATTAAAGGTATTTCTGTTCTTAATCTCAGGAAACAAGCTAAGGGTTGCTGGAGGGAAGGGGGCTAGGAGGGATGAGGTGGCTGGGTGATGGAATAATTAAAACAAAAATTGGAAAAAAAAAGTGTCTTTGAGTGGAAAGGAGAGACCAAAAGTGACAAAGATGAAAGGAACAGAGAAAATCACCAGAAACAGTAACAAAGCAAGTAAAAAATGTCACTAACTACCTATCAATAATTACCCTGAATGTAAATGGATTAAACACTTTGATAAAACGACATAAGGTGTCAGAATGGATAAAAAAAACCCATCTATTTGCTTTCTGCAAAAGACTCATTTTAGACATAATGACAACTATAGATTGAAAGTGAGGGTATGGAAAAGTAATTATAATGGAAATGGACATCAAAAGAAAGTGGGAGTAGCAATACTTATATTGGACAAACTAGATTTTAAACCAAAGACTAACAAAAGAGATTAAGAAGGGCACTATATTATAATAAAGGGGACAATCAAACAAGAATATCTAATAATCATAAATATTTATGCACCCAATATGGGGACACCTAAATATATAAAACAATGAATAACAAACATAAGGAAACTCATTGATGGGGTGCCTAGGGGGCTCAGTCAGTTAAGTGATTTTTTTATTTTGGCTCACATCATGATCTCATGGTCCTGGGATTGAGCTCCAGATCAGGTTCTATGCTCAGCAGGGAATGTAATTGAGATTTTCTCCCTCTTCCTCTGCCCTTACCATACCCTGACTCATGCTTTTGCTCTCTTTCTCTAATAAATAAACAAAATCTTAAAAAAAAAAAAAAAGAAAGAAACTCATTGATAATAATACAGTAAGAGTAAGGGACTTTAATACCCCACTTACATCAATGGACAGATCATCTAAGCATAAAATCAAGAAAAAAACCAATGGCTTTGAATGACACACTGGATCAGATGGACATAACAGATATACTTAGAACATTCTGTCCTAAAGCAGTAGAATACACATTCTTTCCAAGCGCACACAGGACATTTCTCCAAAATAGATCACATACAGGTCACAAATCAGCCCTCGACAAGTACAAAAATATGGAGATCACAAGCTCAACTGTATATATTCTGATCTCACCACTATGAAACTTGAACTTAACCACAAGAAAAAAATTTAGAAAGACCATAAATACATGGACATTAAATAACATGCTACCAAAGAAAGAATAGGTCAACCAGGAAATCAGAGAAGAAATTAAAAAAAAATACATGGGAACAAATGAAAATGAAAACACAATGATCCAAAACTTCTGGGATGCAGTCAAAGTAGTCATAAGTGAGAAGTATATAGCAATACAGACCTACCTTAAGAGGCAAGAAAAATCTCAAACAACCTAATCTTATACCTAAAGGAGATAGAAAAAGAACAAATGAAACCTAAAGCTATCAGAAGGGAAATAATAAAGATTACAGCAGAAATAAATGACACAGAAACAAACAAACCACAGTAGGACAGATCAATGAACCCAGCAGCTGTTACCAAAAGAAAAAAGAAAAGACCCAAAGTAAACAAAATCACAAATGAGAGGAGAAACAACTGACACCACAGAACTATAATTGTAAGACAATATTATGAAAACTATATGCTGACAAATTGGACAATTTGGAAGAAATGGATAAATTCCTAGAGACATATAAATTACCAAAACTGAAACAGGAAGAAATAGAAAACTTGAATACACCAATAACCAGCAAAGAAATGGAATCCGCAATCAAAATCTCACAACAAACCAAAGTCTCAGGCTTCACAGGTGAATTCTACCAAACATTTAAAGAAGACTTTATATCTATTTTTCTCAAACTATTCAAAAAAAGTAGAAATAACAGGAAAGCTTCCAAATTCATTCTATGAGTCCAGCATTACCCTGATACCAAAACGAGATAAAGACTCCACTGAGAAAAAGAACTACAGGCCAGTATCCCTAATGAATATAGATGCACAAAGTCTTGGTAAAATACTAGCAAACTGAATCCAACAGTATATTAAAAGAAGCATTCACAATGATTGAGTAGGATTTACTCCTGGGTTGCAAGAGTGGTTCAATGTTTGCAAATAAATCAACATGATACAGCACATTAATAAGAGAAAGGATAAGAACCATATGATTCTTTCAATAGATGCAGAAAAAGCATTTGAAAAAGTAGAACATCCATTCATAATAAAAACCCTCAACAAAGTTGAGGTAGAGGGACCATACCTCCACATAATACAGGCCATATCAAAAAAAAAAACAAAACAACAACTATCAGTAATATCATCCTCGGCAGGTCAAAATGGAGAGCTTTTCCTCTATGGTCAAAAAAAAAGAAAGGGAAGTCCATTCTCACCCCTGTTATTTAACATAATAGTGGAGGTCCTAGCCACAGCAGACAACAAAAAGAAGTGAAAGGCATCCAAATTGATAAGGAAGAAATCAAATGTTCACTATTCGGAGGACACAACACTCTATGTAGAAAACCCAAAAGACTCCATCATAAAATTACTAGAAGTGAAACATGATTCAGTAAAGTCACAGGATGCAAAATCAGTGCACTGAAATCTGTTGCATTTCTATGCAGTAATAATGAAGCAGCAAAAAGAGAAATCAAGGAATCAATGCCCTTTGAGATTATACCAAAAACCATAAAATACCTAGGAATAAACCTAAAGAGGTAAAAAGATCTGTATCCTGAAACTATCAAACACTTATGAAAGTAACTGAAGATGACACAAAGAACTGGAAAAACATTGTGTGCTCATGGATTGGAAGAACAAATATTGTTAAAATGTCTATATTACTCAAAGCAGTCTACACATATAATGCAATCCCCACCAAAATACCACAAGCATTTTTCAAAGAGCTAGAAAAAGCAATCCTAAAATTTGTATGGAAAACCAAAAGACCCCAAATAGCCAAAGCAACCTTGAAAAAGTAAAGCAAAGTTGGAAGTATTATAATTCTGGACTTTAGTTACATTACAAAGCTGCAGTGATCAAAACAGGATGGTATTGGGATAAAAATGTGGTATGGGGACAAAAATGCATATACAGACCAATAGAACAGAAAAGAAAAGTCAGAGATGGGCCCAGAACTATAAGGCCAATTAATTTTCAACAAAGCAGGAAAGTATATCCAATGGAAAAAAGAATCTCAGATGTAGTGAAAAGAAGGGCCATCTGTACCCCAATGTTCATAGCAGCAATGGCCACAGTTGCCAAACTATGGAAAGAACCAAGATGCCCTTCAACGGACGAATCGATAAAGAAGATATGGTCCATATATACAATGGAGTATTATGCCTCCATCAGAAAGGATGAATACCCAACTTTTGTATCAACATGGATGGGACTGGAGGAGATTATGCTGAGTGAAATAAGTTAAGCAGAGAGAGTCAATTATCATATGGTTTCACTTACTTGTGGAGCATAAAGAATAACAAGGAGGACACTGCGAGATGAAGAGAAGTGAGTTGGGGGAAATTGGAGGGGGAGATGAACCATGAGAGACTGTGGACTCTGAGAAACAAACTGAGGGTTTTGGAGGGGGGGTGGGTGGGAGGTTGGGTGAGCCTGGAGGTGGGTATTAAAGAGGGCATGTATTGCATGGAGCACTAGGTGTGGTGCATAAACAATGGATTCTGGAACACTGAAAATAAATAAAATAAAACAAAATTTTTAAAAAAAAAATCTCTTCAACAGATGTTTGGAAAACTGGACAGCCACATGCAGAAGAGTGAAACTGGACCACTTCCTTACACCATACACAAAAATAAATTCAAAGTGGATTAAAGACCTAAATATGAAACAGGAAACTATCAAAATCTTAGAGGAGAACACAGTAACCTCTTTGACATCAGCCACAGAAATTTCTTATTAGACACCCCTCCTTATTAGATACCCCTCCCCTTTGCAAGGGGAAAAAAGCAAAAATAAACTACTGGGACTTCATCAAAATAAAAAGCTCCTGCAATTATTAACCAAACTAAAAGGCAATCTATGGGATAGGAGAGGATATCTGCAAGTGACATATCTGAGAAAAGGTTAGTATCCAAAATATATAAATAACTTATAAAAGGCAACACCCTGAAAACAAATAATTCAGTTAAAAGATGGGCAGAAGACATGAATAGACATTTTCCCACAGAAGACATACAGATGGTTAACAGACACATGAAAAAATGCTCAATATCACTTATCATCAGGGATGGTTTCACTTATTTGTGGAGCATAACAAATAACATGGAGGACATAGGGAGACGGAGAGGAGAAGGGAGATGAGGGAAATTGGAGGGGGAGATGAACCATGAGAGACTATGGATTCTGAAAAACAACCTGAAGGTTTTGAAGGGGCAGGGGTTGGGAGGTTAGGGGAGCCAGGTGGTGGGTATTAAGGAGGGTACGGATTGCATAAAGCACTGGGTGTGGTGCAAAAACAATGAATTCTGTTACGCTGAAATTAAAAACAAAAAACTACAATGAGCTATCACCTCACACCTGTCAGAATGGCTAAAATTAGCAACACAAGAAACAAGGTGCTGGCAAGGATGTGGAGAAAGGCAAATGCTTGTGCACTGTTGGTGGGAATGCAAACTGGTACAGCCAGCTCTGAAAAACAGTATGGAGATTCCTCAGAAAGTTAAAAATAAAACTACTTGGAATCCAGCAATTGTACTACTAGGTATTTACCCAAAGAACACATAAATTCTAAATCAAAGGGATACATGCACCCTAGTGTTTCTAGCAGCATTATCAACAATAGCCAAATTATAGAAAGAGTCCAAATGTTCGTCGACTGATGAATGGATAAGGAAGGTGTACATAACACAGGGGTATATTACTCATCCATAAAAAAGAATGAAATATTGCCATTTGTAACAATGTGGATGGAGCTAGAGACTATTAAGCTAACTGAAATGAATCAGAGAAAGACAAATACCATATGAATTAATTCATATTGGAAATTAAGAATGAAAACACAATCATAAGGGGAGAAAAAGAGAGGCAAATAAGAAACAGACTCTTAACTATAGAGAACAAACAAAGGGTTACCAGAGGGGAGGTGGGTGAGCGGACTGGTTACACAGATGATGGGGATTAAGTAGTGCACTTGTGGGGTGCCTGGGTGGCTCAGTGGGTTAAGCCTCTGCCTTCGGCTCAGGTCGAGATCCCAGGGTCCTGAGATTGAGCCCCGCATCTGGCTCTCTGCTCAGCAGGGAGTCTGCTTTCCCCCCACCCCCTGCCTCTCTCTCTGCCTGCCTGTCCACCTACTTGTGATCTCTGTCTGTCAAATAAATCTTAAAAAAAAACAGTAGTGCACTTGTGATTAGCAATGGATGATGTATGGAAGTGCTGAATCACTAAATTGTACACCTGAAACTCATATGTTACATTGTATATTAGCTAACTGGAATTTAAAAAAAAATTTTTAAAGGAAATTCTGCCATTTCTAACAACTTGGATGAGTCTGGGGGGGGGGCATTACATTAAGCACAGTAAGTTAGACAAAGACAAATCCTAAATGGTATCACATGTGGAATCTTTAAAAAATGTATCATAGAAACAAAGAATAAAATGGTGCTTTCCATTGCCTGAGTGGGAAGGAGGAAAGAGGATGTTAGGGGTCAAAGGTCACACATATTCCATTATAAGAATATGTTCTGAGGATCTAATGCATAGCACAGTGACTATATTTAATAATATGATATTAAGGGGTGCCTGGGTGGCTCAGTGGGTTAAGCCTCTGTATTCGACTCAGGTCATGATCTCAGGGTCCTGGGATCGAGCCCCGCATTGGGCTCTCTGCTCAGCAGGGACCCTGCTCCCCCCCCACAACCCCACCTGCTGCTCTGTCTACTTGTGATCCCTCTCTCTCTCTCTGTCAAATAAATAAATAAATAAAATCTTTTAAAAAATAATGATATTAAATATTTGAAGGTTTTTTAGCACAGATCTTTTTTCTAAATTTAATTTTGTTTTTTTTTTTTCAGTATTCCAAAATTCATTGTTTATACACCATACCCAGTGCTCCATGCAATATGTGCTGTCCTTAATACCCACCACCAGGCTCACCCAACCCCCCACCGCCTCCAAAACCCTGTTTGTTTCTCAGAGTCCACAGTCTCTCATGGTTTGTCTCCCACTCCAATTTCCCCCAATTCACTTCTGCTTTCCTTCTCCAATGTCCTCCTTGTTATTCCTTATGCTCCACAAGTGAAACCATATGATAATTGACTCTTTCTGCTTGACTTATTTCACTCATTTTATTTATTTATTTATTTATTTGACAGAGAGCTAGAGAGCACAAACAGGGGAAATGGAAGAGGGAGAGAGAGAAGCAGCTTCCCTGCTGAGCGGGAGCCTGATGTGGTGCTTGATCCCAGGACTCCTGGATAGTGACCTGAGCTGAAGGCAGATGCATAACCAACTGAGCCACCCAGGCATCCCTAGAGCAGATCTTAAGCATTCTCAGTACACACCCTCCAAAAAATTTTCTGTGGTAACTATGTGAGATAATGGATGTGTTAATTATCTCAAACTTGGTAATCATTCTACAATGTATATGTATATAAATTCACTTTAAATATACATAACTATATTGTCAATTCCTCAATAAAGCTAAAAAACATAAAACATTGCTTCATATTCAACCTTATTGCCCTTATGTCTCCTTTTCTCTTCCATTTTCAATATGTGACATGATTTCAATATGTGATGATATGTAACATAAAACATTCTCTTTCATACCGCTCTATTATTTCCCTATTCCTTAACAAATTGTGCTACTTTTATCTATTTTCCAATTAAAATGAATTTCCAGTTTCTTAATCTTCCTAACAGAAACTATGATCACCAGGACTCCAGAGTTCTATCTTCATGATTTACTGGAACAGTAAAACTGAGTGGGTGGAGGGAGGGCATCTGTGTGTCAGGGTCCCTGCTCCAAGGGAGACCTGCTTCTCCCTCTCCTGCTCCCCACTGCTTGTTCTCTTTCTCCTCTCTCTCTGATAAATAAAATCTTTTAAAAAAGATTTTAAATCTTTTTAACCTTTTTCAAAAAAGATTTTAAATCTTTTTAATCTTCTAAAAAATTATTTATTTATTTATTAAAGAGAGAGAGAGAGTAAGAGAGACAACCAGCTGGGAGAGGGGCAGAGGGAGAGGCAGACTCCCAGCTGAGCAGGGAACCTGATGTGGGACTAGATCCCTGGATCCTGAGATCATGACCTGAGCCAAAGGCAGACACTCAACCAACTGAGTCACTCAGGTGTCCCATAAATAAATAATATCTTGAAAGAGATGGAGTGGAATTTGGGGCACCTGGGTGATTCAGTCAGTTAAACATCCAACTCTTGATTTCTGCCCAGCTCATGATCTCAGGGTCATGGGACTGAGCCCCCCAATCTGGCTCCTCGTTTGATGTGAAGTCTGCCTGAGATTATCTCTTTCCCCTACTCTCTCCTCCTGTTTGTGCTCTCTCTCTCTCAAATAAATCTTTAAAAAAAAAAAAGAGTGGAATATTTTTAGAGTCATTTCTAAAATTCAAGGGGACACACATAGGTCCCAGCTTTAGGAGATGCCCAGTTTGGGAGTAAGAATCACTGGAAAGGGATCTGAGTGTTATGGAAACCTATTTTTTTTAAAGATTTTATTTTACTTATTTATTTATTTACTTACTTACTTACTTACTTGACAGACAGAGATCACAAGTAGGCAGAAAGGCAGGCAGAGAGAGAGAGAGAGGAGGAAGCAGGGTCCCCACAGAGCAGAAAGCCCAATGCGGGAGTCGATCCCGGGACACTGAGCCAAAGGCAGAGGCTTTAACCCACTGAGCCACCCAGGTGCCCCACTGAAACCTATTTTGACCAAACAGTTAAGAGCAATGATATATCACCCAATAGGTGTTTCAATCAAAGCACAAATGTCAGAAATTCCTACTGTAATTTTGGAAGGAAATTATATATATAATAATACTATATATTTCTATAATTTATATATATCTTATATATAAGAAAACTACATAAATGTCACTCTGAGTTAGATTATGAAAAATAATTCAAAGTAGATACCTGTTGTTTTTAGTTATAAATTATTTTAGTAACAGCACAGGTGTAGTTGGGGGGCATTATCGGTGTTTGAGCAGAGACAGCCTGAGAAGACTTAATGTCCAGATTCAGGGCATATTCTGGCTTTACTTGTCTCAATACTCTAATGATGTTGCCCATGATCAGGGTTCTTCTCACTTTTCTGATACATCTTCTGAAGTATGACCGATTTCCCCCTTGGGCTGATTCCCCTCATGGTAATGGAATGGCTATCGAAGTTCTAGGTTTCATATCTAAACATGAGAACAACCATAGCAAAGGAAATCATCTCCTATTAATCACTTTTCATCACATCTGACTTTATTCTCTGCACTATTTTTCCAGAGCTTTGCATAGGGCATTGAATTGGTTTTTAACTTAAGAAAAAAAGTTCTATTGATCTACTAGTACTAAACTGAAGCATTAGAGAAATATTAGCAATGAGTGCAGTAATATATCAATCAACAATAGACGTCTAAGATGCCAAATACACCTTTGAGTTTAATCTTTTGTGTGTGACAAAAGACTGGCCTCAGCCAATGCCTGCATAGCTACCATTTAATCATCAAAACATTTATCTAAAAATGTAGTTAATATAAACGATTAGCAGGGAGGAAAAAATGATGAAAACTGAGAAATATTGAAAACAAGCCACGAATGGCAGTGATTATGCTGATGAAAAGTTTGCTTTTTGTACACTCTGTTCTAGCTCCTTTGAATATTTTTATGATATATGTAGGAGGCTGATTCACCAAAGTAATTAATCATGTAATGACTACACTTGTGTGTTCAATTACAGTCTTTATGGTTGATTACTCTTTGTAATAAATACCATTACCAACTCTTTTTCACTCCTTTTGCCCTGGGCAAGAAGGCCAGGACATAAATGGAAAAGACAAATATAACCAACGTGTAGATGGAGTACTTTTTGTAAAGCAGGATGTAAGGACATATTAATTTTCAGTGTCAGAAATATTAGTTTGTTTAGTGAAGCTAAAAGCATATAAACATTCTCTAAATGTACAACTTCACTGCAACACCATCAGCTCTTTACCACCACATTTCAATTTTATTATTATTATAAATAATTTTAAAATGATATTTTTAAAAGCCTCTCTACTTTTTCTCAAATGATAGAGAAAACATTTTGTGCATTCCCACACACACACACACAAAAAATGCTTTTAATGTTTAAAGCCAAAAACCATTTATAAATTCAACATCATCATTCTTAGGATAACCTCTAATGAAAACATTTTATCAGACTTTTAAAATTACATATATGGCTCCTAAATACATTGAGATTATAATTTTTCCCAATTTAAGAAGGAAATGCAAGCCCTAAATACCCTTCACCCCAACTTGTATAGGAGGCATTCTTTCTTCATTTGGAATGGAGTTTGTTCAATTTCTTTGACAAATGTTTACTAAGAACTGCCCTATCTCAGGCACAATTCTTGGGGATGAGAATAATGTAATAAACAAAACAGGTAAACATCTCTGGCATTGTGGAGCTTAAATTTTAGTGTAATAAAGCACAGATAACACATAAAATCTGTATTTGAATAAGTGGTAGTGAGAATTTTGTAGGAAAATAAATCATAGACATTTTAAATTGGGTGTTAAGAGAATGCTTCACTAAGAAAGTTATATTTTAGTAAATCTATGTCTTTTCAAATCATTAATGTGGTTTCTCCCTTGTGATAGGATCCCAACCAATACAGAATTGGTGTCAACAGTTATCTTTGGAAGCCACACATCAATTATGGAATTTTTGGAAGGGGTAGTCATGGTCTTGCCTTTGGAAAATGGGATAGTAATAATCTATGGTGTACACTGGCACACACCGAGTCAAGTCGTTTCCTGTGGTTGACTGTGATCTATGACAAAAGCAGCAAGATCCTAAGGAGTTCAGATGGTTAACAGCTCAAGTCATGATCTTAAAACTAGGTAGCTTTCATAGTAATACTAGAATAATTTTTTTTTTTGCAGTCTCAGAACCAAGATTTTTGACTATCAAACAAAATTTAATTGCATTGGTTACAGAATCAGAATGCTGATTTACTTCATAATCTTGCCCAGTTTCTCATATGAAAGTTAAGATTTTGACTGAAAAGGATAGGGACCGAGACACTTAGAATGAAGGCATCTGGTGGGGCTCCTATGGAACTTAGAATCTTGTGTACCCGGTTACCCTGAGCCTTCCTTGCTGGTGAAGTTACTGTCCATACCTGTCTGAGAAAAGCTGCCTTTCTTTGCTGAAAACTCTTTGTTAACCTTACCTGGGTCATATGTCTTATAGGAAGATACTTATTTTCCTCAAACAGACCACCATTACCCCGTGTTGGCACCAGATCCATAGCTGAGTTAAATATCAGCATGATCTTTGGGCCAGGTACAAACTATGACCCAGGAAGAAATAGCTTACACACAAAATAATTCCAAGATTTAACAAATATATGTCAAAAGAATCTTGGGAATACATATGAAAGTGGATCCTAAACATTAGACCAAGGTTAGAATAAAACACTAGGACATGCTTTTACTAGAGAATCTGGATTTAATGTGTGAGCTCATGCACAGTAGCTCCTTCACCTACCTACTTGGTTAATAGTAACATGGATTTAAAGGTAGCATATATTTTATGAGGTGGGTATGAAAGACCTTCCCAGCCATGACATGGAAAAAGGAGTCAAACAACTCCAGGAGACGAGAAGGTGGAAATGTATTTAATTTTTGCAACCTTCACACCAACCCTTAACTGTATCTCAAAACACAGATCAGAGCACAAATGAAATAAAAATCTGAAAAACAGTAGAAAAGATTAACACAACTAAGAACTGCTTTTTAAAAGATAAACAAAATCTATAAACCTTTAATTAGACTAATTAATAAGAGGGAAGACTCAGTATATAAAATTAGAAATGAAAGAAGAGATCTTACAACTGATACCTCAGAAATACACAAAATCATTAGAGGCTACTGTGAATACACACCAACAAACTGAGTAACCGAAAAATGGATAAATTCCTAGAAATATTCAACCTGCCAAGATTGAATCTTGAAGAAATTGAAAGTGTGAACAAACCAAAACAAGTAAGAAGTTTGAATTAGTAATCAAAAACCTCCCAAAAGAGGGAAGCCCAGGAAAAGATGGTGAATTCTACTAAACATTTAAAGAATTAATGCCCGTTCATCTTAAGTTCTTCCAAAAAACTGAAGAGGAAGGAACACTCCCAAACCTCACATTACAAGACTAGCATTACCCTGATATCAAAGCCAGAAAAAGAGACTATAAGGAAAGAAAACTATGGGCCCATATCCCTGAAAAATACATATGCAAAAATTTTCAAATATTAGCAAACCAAATTCAACAGCCCATTAAAAAGATCATACACCGTGATAAGTGCAATTTATCCCTGGGACTCAAGGATGGTTCAACACATGCAAATCAATAAATATGGCATATCATATTAATAGAATGAATGATGAAAGTCGTATCTCAATAATGGCAAAAATAGTCATTGACAAAACAGAATATCCTTTCATAATAAAACTCTCAACAGATGGGATATAAAAGGAATGCGCCTCAACATCATAAAGACTATTACAAACCCATAGTTAACATCATACTCAATGATGAAATTTATAAGTGTTTCCTCTGAGGTCAGGAACAGGAAAAGTGTGCCCCAGTCCCACAATTCCACTTCAATATAGTATTGGAAGTCCTAGCCAGAGCAATTAGGAAAGAGAAAGAAAGAAAATAAATCCAAACTGGAAAGGAAGAGGTAAAATTATCTGTCTAGATAATATGCTCTTATATAGAGAAAATCCTAAAAGGATCCACCAAAAGACTCTGAGGACTAATCAACAAATTTGGCAACGTTGCAGAAATCACATCAACCAACCTACAGAAGTCAGTTGTGTTTCTTCTATACAGTAACAACAAAATATCTGAAAGAAAATAAAGAAAACAATCCTATTGATAATAGTATCAAAAATAATAAAATTCTGAAAAACAAATTTAACCAGAGGTTAACCAGTATACTGAAAACTGTGACTTTGGTGAAAGAAATCAAAGAATACACAAATAAATGGAAAGATGATCCATCTTTGTAGATCAGAAAAATTCATATTGTTAAAAAGCCCATGTTACTCAAAGTCATCTATACATTCAGTATAATCTCTACAAAAAATTCTAATGGCATGTTTTACAGAAATAGAAAAAAAAACCCTAAAATTCTTATGGAACTGCAAAAGACTGAACAGTCTTTTCCTAAGAAAAAAGCTGGAATCATCACACTTCCTAATTTCAAACTATATCACAAAGTTATAGTAATCAGAAAAGTATGGTACTGGCATAAAAATACCACCTTACACCAGTTAGAATGGCCAAAATTAGCAAGACAGGAAACAACATGTGTTGGAGATGATGTGGAGAAAGGGGAACCCTCTTACACTGTTGGTGGGAATGCAAGTTGGTGCAGCCACTTTGGAGAACAGTGTGGAGATTCCTCAAGAAATTAAAAATAGAGCTTCCCTATGACCCTGCAATTGCACTACTGGGTATTTACCCCAAAGATACAGATGTAGTGAAAAGAAGGGCCATCTGTACCCCAATGTTTATAGCAGCAATGGCCATGGTCGCCAAACTGTGGAAGGAGCCAAGATGCCCTTCAACGGACGAATGGATAAGGAAGATGTGGTCCATATACAATATGGAGTAGTATGCCTCCATCAGAAAGGATGGATACCCAACTTTTGTAGCAACATGGACAGGACTGGAAGAGATTATGCTGAATGAAATAAGTCAAGCAGAGAGAGTCAATTATCATATGGTTTCACTTATTTGTGGAGCATAATAAATAACATGGAGGACATAGGGAGATAGAGAGGAGAAGGGAGTTGAGGGAAATTGGAAGGGGAGGTGAACCATGAGAGACTATGGACTCTGAAAAACAATCGAGTGTTTTGAAGGGGCAGGAGGGTGGGAGGTTGGGGGAGCCAGGTGGTGGGTATTAAGGAGGGCACGTATTGCATGGAGCACTGGGTGTGGTGCAAAAACAATGAATTCTGTTACGCTGAAAATTATAAAAAATGGAAAAAAATAAGGATATAGACCAATGTAACAGAATTATGAGCCCAGAAATAAACTCTTGTATATATGTTCAAGTAACATTTGACGAGGGATCCAAGAATACTCAATGGGGAAAGGACAGTCTCTTAAATCATGTTGGGAAAAGTGGATAATCACATGCAGAAGAATGATTTGACTCTTCTCTTATACCACTAAATTCACTACAAATGAGTTAAAGACTTAAACAATGGCAGAAACCATAAACCTCCTGAAAGAAAGCATAGGAAAAATAGCTCCTTGATATGGATCTTGGCTATGAGTTTTTGATAGGACACCAAAAGTTTAAATAACAAAAGCAAAAATAAAGAAATGGGACTATACCACACTAAAAAGCTTCTGTACAGCAAAAGAATCCACAAACTAAAAAAGGCAACCTATGGATTGTGAGAAAATATTTGCAAACTATCTTTATAAGAGGTTAATATCCAAATTATATAAGGTACTCATACAACTCAATAGCAAAAAAAAAAAAAAAATCCAATTTAAAAATGGGCAGAGGATAAGACGACATTTTTCCAGAGAAGATGTACAAATAGTCAATGGATACATGATAATATGCTTAAACAATGCAAATTAATCGGAGAATGCGAATCAGGGAAATGCAAATCAGAAGCAACAAGATATCTCCTCACACAAGTTAAAATGACTCTTTTCAAAAAGACAACAAAGAGCAAGTGTTGGTGAAAATGTAGAAAAAAGAAAGCCCTTGTGAACTGTTGATGGGAACATAAACTGGTGCATCCACTATGGAAGACAGTATGGCGGTGTCTTAAAAAATTTATATAGCAACCCCACTGTGAGTAGGTATCTCAATGAAATGAAATCAGGAACTCAAAGAGATACGTGCACTCCTTTGTTCACTGAAGCAATATTACAATAGCCAAGTAACAGAATCAGCCTAAATGTCTCTCAACAAATGAATGGATAAAGAAGTTGTGTGCATATCAATGAAATGCGATTCAGACATGAGAAAGAAAGAAATCTTGACATTTGTGACAACACGGATAAACCTTAAGGATGATCTCATTTCTCTGTGAAACATAAAAAAGCCAAAGTCATACAAACAGAATGGAATGGTGTTTGCTAAGGACTGAGGGAGTGGGGAAAAGAGGAAGATGCTGGTCAAGAATATGGTATAAACTTGCAGTTTTAAGAGGAATAAATTCAGGAGATCCAATGTATATCATGCTGACTACGGTAGCAATACTATACTATATACTTGAAAGTTGCAAAAAGAGTAGTTCTCAGCACACACACACACACACACACACGGTAATTATTTGAGGAAACAGAAGCATTAACTAACCCTACTGCAGTGATCATTTCACAACAGATACATTTATCAAGTCATCACGCTGTACACTTTAAACTTATCTAATGTTATATGTCAATTTTATATTACTATAGCTTGGGGATAAAGCAGATTTTTGGTTTTGTTTTTAAACCTAAAGAAACAAAGGAGAAATAAAAAAGAACAAGAGACCAAAGTGTAGATTCTGGTATCAAAAACTACAGCAAACATTAAACACAGCCTAGCTTCTAGCCAGGTTAACACAAAGCCTCTCACTGAAGTTCCATTTACCTCAAGTACAATTTCCTAAACGATTACTGGTTGCTTTCAATAAAAAATTACAAGGAATGCCAAAAGCCAAGAAAGGCACAGTCTGAAGAGACAAAACAGTCATCTAAACCAGATTCCAGTATCATAGAGACTGAGCTATTATACAGAGAACTTAAAATAACTATGATTAGTATGTTAAGGACTTAAATGGAGAGATACAATTGGACAGCATTAAAGACTAGGTGAGGAACATAACTATAGAAATGGAAACTCCAAGAAAAAATCAAAAGCAACGAGGGTTTATGGGGGGGGTGGGCTAAATGGATGATGGGTATTAGGGATGATGGGTATTAGGCACTTGATGTGATGAGCACTGGGTGTTATATGTAAGCAATGAATCACTAAATTCTATGCCTGGAATCAATTTTACCATAATTTTAACTAGCATTTAAATAAAAACTTGAAAAAAAATAAAAAATAAAGTGCCATAAACATAAGAAATCAAAAACACTTTAAAAAATGAAGAATAGGGGCGCCTGGGTGGCTCAGTGGGTTAAGCCGCTGCCTTCGGCTCAGGTCATGATCTCGGGGTCCTGGGATCGAGTCCCGCATCGGGCTCTCTGCTCAGCAGGGAGCCTGCTTCCCTCTCTCTCTCTCTGCCTGCCTCTCCGTCTACTTGTGATCTCTCTCTCTGTCAAATAAATAAATAAAATGTTAAAAAAAAAAAAATGAAGAATACCTTTGTTTGGAGCTCATCAATAGGCATGGCCACAGCGGGTCAGGTAAAACTTCCCAAAATGATATGCAAAGAGAAAAAAAAGTGTATTTAAGAGCAAAATAGAAAGAAACCTATATGAAGAGTGGGATAATAACAAAAGATATAATATTCATGCAATAGAAATATCAGAAGTGGAGGGGAAAATGAGAATAAAGATTCCGAGTACTAATGATGAATTTTCCAAAGTTAATTAAAGCCATCCATAGATTCAGGATGCTAACAGAATACCAACCAGGATAAATACCAACAATCCTACATCTGGGAGTATCATATTTATACAGTAGGAAATCAAAGGCAAGGAGAAAATCTTAAAAGAAAGCAGAGGAAAAAAATCACACTTCACCAGTTGTGGACTAAGGATAAAAATTACATTGGAATTAACATCACAAACCATGCAAAGAGAGAAGGGGGGTGTTGAGAGAAAGAGAGAGAGAGAGATGTTTATCTCTTAATGTTTCTCTTCTTGCGCCCTTCTAATCTATTCTTCATACTAAGAGAGTGACAATTTATTAAAGAGAATTTGGTTGTACCCTCCCCCAAAGCCCCCATTTTAATACCTTTCAATGGTGTAAGACTAGTGTTTTGAGGCTAGGCCTCCTCGGTTCTTTGAGCACTGAACCTGATTTCTCCAGGAGCGCTTGGAATTACCTGTCTACCTGATATTTATGCTTTCATCACACATTATTTTTTTCTCAGAAGCATCTTCTCACTCCTGTCAGAAGGCCCCCTTGCATATAAATCCTCACACCCATGGCTTCAATGAGTTAATTCCTATTAATCCTTCCAAACTCAGACCTACTTGCTCAGAAGTCTATTCTGCTTTTCCAAACTGCCTCAAATATTTCTGACAAAGGTTCTCATTAAATCATACCATTTCCTGTGGTGCCTGGATGGATCAGTCAGTTAAGCAACTGCCTTTAGCTCAGCCCATGATCTCAGGGTCCTGGGATTGAGCCCTGTGTCAGGCTCTCTGCTTAGCAGGGAGTCTGCTTCTCCTCCTGTCCCTCACCTCTCCCTTTCTCTAATAAATAAAATCTTTTTAAAAATTTTGTACCATTTCCTTCCAGCAGATAGAGTTTTGTTTCACCAATGTTCAAAACAAAAACAGAACAAAAAAAAAGACAGAAAAAGGAAGATAAAAAATAAATTAGTGAAATTAACTGAAAACTGTTAAAAATATGGCAGATGTTAATCTAAATATATCAATAAGGACTTTAAATGTGAATTCCTGAAGTGCATCAATTAAAAGGCACTGTCTGAGTTTATTAAAAATTGTAAGACCCAGCTCTATGTTACTATAAGAAACTAAATTAGTAAGGATAAAATAAACAGCTATAACCTTATGGCAAACAACATCAATTAATCTGAACTGTTGTAAACACTGTCAATCAGTTTGATCTATTGAGTGGCTTCCTCCACTCAATATCATTGATATTTGCACCCCTCCCCAAAAGAAAGAAATAAAGAAAGAGAATAACTCAATCATAAATTTGACAATATATATATAGAATCTATGTGCAGAAAACTATAAAACTTTGATAGACGATATTTTAAAAATCTAAGCAAATGAAAGGATGTTCCATGTTTATGGATAGGAAGACTTAATATTATTAAAATGTGAATACTTCCAATCTTGATACATAGATTCATTGCAAGTCAATCAGAATCCCAGTAAGCAATTTTATGTTATTGATAAACTGAAACTAAAAGTTATATGGATTGGGAAAAGATACAGAAAAAGCAATATAATACTGAATAAATTCAGAGAACCAATACCACCCAACCACAAGATTTCTCATACCGCTGCAGAAGTCAACATAGTTTGGTGTTAGTTGAAGAACAGACTCAGAGAACACAGTGAAGGGCCCATATGCAAACAAAGGCAAAATAAACTATTGGGACTTCATCAAAATTAAAAGTTTCTGCACAGCAAAGGAAATAGTTGACAAAACTGAAAGGCAACCTACTGAATTGGAGAAGATACTTGCAAATGACATATCTGAGAAAGGGCTAGTATCCAAAATATATAAAGAACTTATAAAACTCAACACCCCCCCCAAAACCCAAATAATCCAGTTAAAAAAATGGCAGATGACAGGAATAGACATTTTTCCAAAGAGGACATACATATGGCCAATAAACACATGAGAAGTTTCTCACCATCACTCATCAGCACGGAAATGCAAATCAAAACTACAATGAACTATCACCTCACATCTGTCAGAATGACTAAAATCAACAATATAAGAAACAACAGATATTGGCTAGGATGTGGAGAAAAAGGAACTCTCATGCACTGTTGGTGGAAATGCAAATTGGTACAGCCACTGGTGGAAAAACGTATGGAGGTTCTTCAAATGTTAAAAATAGAACTTCCTTTTATAATCCAGCAATCACACCATGGGGTATTTACCTAAAGAATACCAAAACAAATCATGTGCCCTCCTTAATACCTATCATCCAGTTACCCCATTCCCCTTCCCCCCTCCCCTCTGAAACCCTCAGTTTGTTTCCTGGAATCCAGAGTCTCTTATGGTTTGTCTCTCCCTCTGATTTCTTCCCATTCAGTTTTCTGTCCCTTTCCCTATGGTCCTCTGCTCTATTCCTTGTATTCCACATATGAGTGAAACCAAATGATAATTGTCTTTCTCTGTTTGACTTATTTCACTCAGTATAATACCCTCCAGTTCATCTATGTCAATGCAAATGGTAGGTATTCATCCTTTCTGATGGCTGAATAATATTCCATTTTATATATAAACCACATCTTCTTTATCTGTTTATCTACTGAAGCACGTCTTGTTTCCTACCACAGTTTGGCTATTGTGGATGTTGTTGCTATGAACACATGATGTGATGAGCACTGGGTATTTTATGCAACTAATGAATTGTTGAGCACTACATCAAAAACTAATGATGTACTATATATGTTGCCTAATTGAACACAGTGGAGAAAGAAACAAACAAAAACACATCCTTGTTCTGTTAAATAACAAAAATTCAACCAATGGGAAAAAAAAAATTCCAAAACACTAATTCAAAGGAATACAAGCACTCCTATGTTTATAGTAGCATTATTTACAATAGCTAAATTATAAAGAGCCCAAATGTCCACCAACTGATGAATGGATAAAGATGTGAGATATATATAATATTCATATATGAAATGGAATATTAATTAGCCATGAAATGAAAAGTAAATCTTGCCATTTGCAATCACATAGATGCAGCTAGAGAGTATTATGCTAAGTGAAATAAATCATTCAGAGAAAGACAAACACTGTATGTGGAATTTAAGAAACAAAACAAATGAGCAAAGGGGAAAAAAACAGAGAAAGAGATAAGCCAGAAACAGATGCTTAACTATAGAGAACAAACTGATGGTTACCAAAAGGGAGGTAGGTAGAGGGATTGGTGAAATAAGTGATGGGATTTAAGGAGTGCCCCTGTTGTGATGATGACTGGTGATATGTGGAAGTGTGAAATCACTATCCTGTGCATGTGAAACTAACTGGAATTTAAATAAAAACTTAAAAAGCAAAATAAAAATAAAAATAAACCTACACAACTATAGTCCACTGTTCTCTGACAAAAGACCAAAGGCAATTCAGTAAAGAAAGGATTATCTTTGCAACAAATGAAACTTGAACAGTTGGACATACATGTAAAAGCACTTCTCAACAAATTTAAATCAAAATATTTAATAGCTCTACATATAAAATTTTAAAAAAATATAAATTTATAGAAGAAAACATGACAAAGTATAGGTGGCCATGACTTTTGCAATGACTTTTTATATATAACAAGAAAAGCACATTTCAGGAAGAAAAAATTGATAAAGTTGAATTTAGTAAAATTAAAAACTTCAGATCTGTGAGAATCTTTTAAGAGAATGAAAAAACAAGCCACACTGTGCAAAAACATTTGCAAAACACCTCTAATAAAGGATTTGAAATTTAAAAAGTACTCTTACTTAAGTTGTACTTAAAATTTGCAAAGCACTCTTAAAACTCAGTAATGAGAAACAACTCAATTGAAAATGATCAAATGATTTGAGCAGACACCTCACCAGTAAAGATACACAGATGTAAAATAAGCATTGACAAGATAAGCAATATTACTGTCATTAGGTAGTTGCTAATTAAAGCAACAGGATACCACAACACAACTACTAGACTGGCTAAAATCCAGAACACTAAAATACTAAATTCTGATGAAGATATATAACAAGAACTCTTATTCCTTCCTGGTGGAAATTCAAAATGGTACAACCATTTTAAAAGACACTCTGGCAATTACTTTCACATCTCAACTTCGTTTTAACATATGATCCAGAAATCATATCCCTAAGTGTTTATGCAACTAATTATAAAACTTAGGTCCACAGGAAAACCCAAATCTAAATGTTTATAGTTGCTTTATTCACAGTCAACCCAAATTGGAAACAACCAAAATGGCATTCAAAAAATGAATGGATAAACTATGGTACTACACTATACCCTGGAATATTATTCAGCAATAATAAGAAATGAACTATCAAACTATGAAAAGACTTGGAGGAACATTATATATTGCTAAGTGAAACAAATCAGTCTGTACAATTACAACTATATGACATTCTAAAAAAGGCAAAATTATAAAGAAAGTAAAATATTAAAATATCAGTGGTTGCAATGGGATTGTGGACTAGGTTGGTATGAATAGGTGAACCACAGGCAATTTTAGGGCAGTAAAATTGTCCTGTATATTAATGTAATGATTAATATGCAACACTATATATTTGTCAAAAACTTTAGAAGTTAATAGCAAGCAAATTTACATACTATGGGTATGCGATTTAAGAGAAAAAATCATTTAGGGTATTATAGGATCCCCAGAAAGAATGCAGACTGTGATAAGAGAATCTATTACATATGAATTAAACAATGACACTAAAGGAGTTAGAAGTATATCTAAGACTAAAGTCAAAGGGACTGCTCATAATTTCTGTCCTCTACTTGACAAATTTATTTTCTATTGAGGTACAGGTTAACAGTTCTGATACTACTCTCCAATTACTAATGGATATGCTGGACTTAACGGATTAGGTAAATGAATGGGTGACTATGAGAGTCCGGTTTCTCACTGTTGAGGTGGAAATTTATAGGTAAGCAAGTGAAAGATGTTAGAATGATCCATGTGGTAATGGATTATAGTTGGAGAATGTAAGAACTTGTTTTTAACTTAATATAGATATATATTATTAATAGAAATATTTATAGATATGTATATATACACAGGTTTGCATACCCAGATATATTTCTTTGCTCTCTGTGCTGAAAGGGTCTAGAGGTTAGGACACCCCAGTAGCAATGCACACACCTAGGGCTCCTGTGGGAAAGGGCTACTTATAAGACTGTGCAGGAAAAATCCAAGAGGAGTCTGGAGCATCTTACAGAACCATCAAGTAAGAAGTTCTCAAAAAATTTCAATGATGGGAGTATGGCAAAGGTACAAGGATCCAACTGAGAGTTTCCAATGGTTAAAGCTAAAATAATCTGAGCAACAATTAATAAAGCAATGTTGGATTCTAACTCAAAGTATAAATACCTATGAGTTTATATCAGTAAAAACTGACTGAATAAAGGGGAGAAGAGAAAAACACCCCATGCTGATGAATTTCAAATAATTTACTTAGAAACTCCATAGCATCCTTAAGGTGTAGCATAACTCCCCACTCTTATTTGTAGGCTGTATGTAGTTCCTTCCAAAGAGTAGAGTATGAAGTGGAGATGTGGGATAGTAACTTTGTAGTGGAGAAACCCAACACTCCCTGACTCAGTTAAACAAGGTCACTATTAGCATTAATAAATCATGTTGATTTGTGTACCCTTTCCATGAGTGACAAAATGGTGCCTTTCCTCTATAATTTTTGTCCCAAATTCACACCACCAGTCTAACCATGAGAAAACAGAAAAATTTCAATAGAGGAGCAGCTATAATATACCCAACCAATACTACCAGAAACTATCCAGGCCATCAAATGAAAAGAAATTCAGAAAAACTGTCACAGCCAAAAGGAACTTAAAAAAAGATGTATAATGAAAGGTAATGTTTTATCTTGAATGGGATCTTGGAATAAAAAAGGGGCATCAATAAAAACTAAGGGAATCTGTTAATGTAGTTAAAAATCATAAATATTAGCTCATTAATTGTAACAAATGAATTACACTAATTACTGTAAATAGGAGAAACTTGGATAAGTATATAGGCATTGTCTTTATATCTGCATAATTTTTCTATAAAGTAAAATTGTTAAAAAAGTCTATTAAAAACATAAAGGGAAGCAGGACCGACCATTTGAGGAAAGACTCTGCAGCACTGCCCCGAGTATAAAACAAAGAGCATCCTCCAAATCTTCCCAAGGGGTTTAAAACCATTTAATAGAATGACTGTGCCCTGGGGAGAAAGGGATGTTGAGACTTGTCAAAGATGGTTAGATCCTGACTTTGAATGGACACTAACTCCTGAGCACCAAAAATGGTACAACAGCTTATCAGACAAAGTGTGTACTTTTGGAGTCAGGTGATAGATGGCATCTTGGTTCAAGATGAACTCATAGTGGGGTCAGAAAGTGACCCATCTTGTGGTTATGTGCTGAATGTAGAGTTAAGATCGACATATTTCACAATTCTCAGAATTTCCATGTTGGCTCTCTGACCCATGGAGAAATGGACAATGTAATAGGAATGCCTAAGTGGAATCTTCTGGAATTTTTTCACTCTAGCTAAATATTGTAAACCAGAAGCATATCTCATTCCTATAGCACTGCAAAAATTAGTGCCACTGTCAAGGGACCTTAGGAAGCATACAGTGATTTGGGTTAAATCTACGGGTAATATGCATAACTGCTTAGAATTTTAAGACGCTTGTGTTCAACGGACACAAATATTATGGAAGATAGGGACAATGCTTAACGTTCTAATGTGAAACTGTATGGGTTTAAAGATTCCGTGCTGGAGGGAACAAATATAAATGTAAAGTAACAAAGGGGGAAAAGTGACTGGAAAGATTTTTCAGAGACTAAGTAGGCTTTACCTGATGCATATTTTGAATGGCCACTATGTGTGGAAAGATCATAATGTGTTTGTCCTTTATAGGAGCCATCAGCTAACCTGTCCTGAACCCAGTTTTCATTGGCTGTGCTAGTTGGAAACTTTTACAATTGCATGAGCCCTCTTTGCTAGTAAATAGTAAGCAGTCTCTTAGTCCATTCAAGCTGCTATAACAGAATACCATAAACTGTATGGCTTATAAACAACAGAAATTGATTTCTCACAGTTCTGGAGGCTGGGAAGTCTTAGATCAAGACACCAACACATTCAGTGTCTGCTGAGAGACTCCTCCTGTTTCACAAAAGAGCCACTTTTTGTTGTAACCTCATATGACAGAAGAAATAAGGTTGCTCTCTGAGATTTCTTTATAAGGATACTAATGCCCTTCCTAATCACCTTCCAAAGTGACCTAATCACCACCCAAAATCTCCACCTCTAAGTACCCTCACACTGGGAATCAACATATTAAGGGCCAGGGAGAAGGCTAAAACATTTGGTCTACAGCAAACAGAATTCCACATAGGCCTTCAGCAGTTTCATATGTACTAACAAGTGGTATGATATTCGTAGGTCAGAGACAAAGGACCTTATTACTTACATTTGTATTTTTCCCCCTTGTGATGCAGAACAGCCCAGATGAATGCTGTATGTGTAATGAGTTTTCATAATAATGGAGCAAGTCCAAGCTTAAGAAATTCCAGTTTTTCGTAATAGGCTGCAAGAAAACATGTCCCACCTTTGCGTTGGAAGAAGACATTATCTAAGAATATTTGATTGACAATTTACTCAAAAGGAACTTAAAAGCAGAAATGCAAGTGTACCTTGAGTTAGAAAAATTATCAATACTGAAAAGTTTGTGATATATACATACAGTGGACTATTCAACAATAAAAAGTAACAAAATACTGATATATGCAATAACATAAATGATTCTCATAGAATTTATGCTGGTAAAAGTATGTGAACATAAAATGTACAAACTGTTCGGGTGGCTACAGGGATAAGTAAATGGGGTTTATTTCAGCATGCAATTCCTTTTCCTCTTCCATAATTTATGGAGCTAGATGAGAGAGAAATTGATCACAGTGGGGAGAGCAAGAATGGGAATGCAGCTGAAAAACAGGCAGGTGATTTTAAAAATCGGATATATAAGTAAATAATTAATATACTTTTCCTGTCTAACCTCACAAACTCAAAAGCCAAACAGAACAAGTGTAACTTGTACCTTTCCCTTGCCATATTACTGATATTTCTTAACACTAAAGGTTAAATGGTACAACATTTCTGAAAAAATATTAATATAAATTCAAAGTTCTTAATTGTTCAAATTTTGAGCAAGCAATTTCCCTTCTGAAAATCTATTCTATCATTTTGCTGTATTTGTGAATAAAGATTTATGCATGGAACTGATCATCACAACTTTATTTATATGGTGAAAAATAAAACATAAAATTCCCAAAAAAGAAGAAAATACTAAATAAATTGCTGTGTATCCAATCGATAGAATAATGTGCACCAGTTGAATAACTTTTATTAATCATTTTAGTAGCATATTGAACCATTTGCAGTACAGCGGTAAGTGGGAAAAACATAAAATTAATGCTGAATTACATATTTAGCTTCATATATTTTCCAAAAAAGTTTTGCCATAACTGAATTTTTAATAATAAAATTTGAGGCATGAGCTTAGCTGGATGAAAAAAATATATGTTCACAGAAGACTATATAGAAATATATGGGAACCTCTACTTGAAATTGCCATGTTTATTTTTTTTTAATCTTCATGTATTTTAGTTTTTTATAAAAGATAGCCTCCAAATATTATAAATGAACTATACCATATTATTCCATCTTAAAATCATAATTAATAGTATTTAAAGAAAGATATTTTAAAGTCAGCAAATAAGGAATTTTTGCATTATAAAGTACTTTTTCATGCAAAAACTGCATCAGGATACATGACATTTAACAAAAATACCTCTAAAAAATTAAATAATTAACTATAATCAAGTGATATATAATAACCAAATTATTAACTCTCATTCGTATCCAGTATTTCACTTGCACCTATTTTCTCTGGGCCTTGTTAAAAACTATAAAGGGCATGAGACTTTTACCTGACACATTAGCTAAAAAGTAAGCCCTCAGAGCTTTCTTAGATGCTGGCAAAGGACACGATACTCATGAGTCAGAGACAAAGACTTTGTTACTCACATTGGCATTGTTTCCCCTTGTGTTATTGAGCAGCACAAGTGAATGCTGCATGTGCAGTGAGTTTTCATCATAGGTAAAGAAATGCAAGCTTAGACAATCCAGTTCTTCATAATGGGCTATAGGAAAACCCGCACAATATTTGCATTGGAAAGCGATATCTTTATTATACAGACCAGTACACAAACCTGCCCTGTGCTCCAGAGAAGAATGCTATCTCTATCTTCCAAGACTGTGCCATACAAACATCTTTGAAAAGATCATCCTGAACAAAAAGATCCAGTGCCTCTGTTCCAAAGATTCAGAAATGTGAAGCCCATGAACTGTCCTTCAACAAATCTCAATTTCCTTAATTACAAAACTGCTTTAAAATTTTGTGATGAGGGGAAAATGGTGAAGTAGGAGGATCCTAGGCTTACCTCATCCCACAGATACACCTAGAAAGCACCCTCATCAGCGTCAATAGCCTAGAAAATGACTCAAAGTGTGGCAGAACAGACTCTCCACACCTAAATGCAAAGGCCAAACCAAAGAGGGTAGGAAGGGTGGAGATATGGTGAGGAGCCAAACAGACTCATGAGACTGTCCTTGGGAGGGACAGATATTGCAGGCTCAGACTAGTGAAAGGAGCAGACATTGGGGGGCCTACACTGGGATGGGGGGCCTGCACTAGGAAGGCAAATCTTTATAATATTTGGTTTTGAAAATATCCAAAAGGGCTTAAATTCATTAGTTTTTACAATCAGTGGGTCTTAAAACCTGGAACTTTAAAAAAACTCAGGAGGCTCAGCATTGGGAGAGCCAGAGGGCAAGAGGAAACTGAGTGCCTGGCATTAAAGAGACAGAATAACAAATAGGCCTTACTAAGGTAACTGTTAAGTGCCTTACAGTTCAGTGATACTGCATCTCTGGCAAATGTCTGGTCTCACAAAAGGCAAAGAGAATCATTACAGCATAGAAGTGGCAGTAGAAAAATGCCTAGGGTATACAGGAAGATTTTTTTTTTTTTTTTTTTTTTTTAAGTAATCTTAGAGCATTTGCTGGGGGAGGGGGCAGGGATCTTTAGGAGACTTTTCCAAGAACAAAAGACCTAACAGGCACCATTTCCCTCTTCTGCCCCCTCCCTAGCCTAGACACAAAGACCACCTGCTGGACCAAGCATAGCCCCAACACTCTCCATCTAGCTTGTACAGTGCACTGCCTGTGGTCTTCTATAGATGGGCTCTCTCCAGTCTGCCCTCAGCAGGAGTTTTCCACAGCAGAGGAGCACAACCTTGCTGACATCACATGCCCACCTCTGTCTCCTACAGACCTGTGTCATCCAACATTCCCTTGGCAGGTATCCATGTGAAACATTGCCGTAAGCATGGCAGTCTGCAAGTAGCCCCAAAGGAGTCAGCATCATCATAAAGTGACTCCTCAGCCAGGGAGAGAGGAGGAAAACTACACACATCAATTCCACTGCAGCTCCAGCAGTGGGCTGGGGGAAGACATATGGTCTGAAATAAGGCTCTATCCACCAATGAAAGCTTCTGAGGAGACAACACAGGTAAGTGCCTTGCAGTTCAGTGATACTGCATCTCTGGCAAATGTCTGGTCACACTAAACTCAAGTCAAAGTTGGTCCCAGATGGCTCATTAACAATAGAGACCAAATCCTGACTACAAAAGGCAAAGAGAATCATTACAGACACTGAACAAAAAGTAAACATGGCTCAGCCACAAATGTAGGGTGTAGGCAACCCACATAGAAAAACCCCTGAAGTGCCAGGTTCTGGTGAACTGGGGACATGAACAGGGTACTACAGGACCCCTTGTTCATAAGGCCACTTCTTTCAAAAGCAGGAAACATAGATGACTTTTCTAACACATAGAAACAAACACAGAGAGTAAGACAAAATGAGAATATGGAGGAACATGTATGAAATAAATGAACAGGACAAAATCACAGGAAGAGACTTAAATGAAACACAGATAATATGCCTGATAGAGAATTTGAAATAATGGCCATAAAGATTCTTACTGGTCTTGAAAAAAGCGTGGAGGATCTCAGTGAGACCCTCAACCAAGAGACAAGACACTAAAAAGCACCAATCAGAGATGAAGGACTCAGTAACTGAAATTAAAAATACACCAGATGGGTTGCCTGGGTGGTTCAGTTGGTTAAGCAACTGCCTTCAGCTCAGGTCATGATTCTGGAGTCCCAGGATTGAGTCCCACGTGGGGCTCCCTGCTCAGCAGAGAGTCTGCTTCTCCCGCTGACCTCTCTCCTCTTATGTGCATGTTCTCTCTCTCTCATTCTCTCTTTCTCTCTCTCTCAAATACGTAAATAAAATCTTTAAAAAAAAATACACCAGATGGAGTAAATACTAAATAGAGGAAGGAAAAAATATCAACACTGTGGAGGACAGAATAATGGAAAGCAATCAAACCGAACAGGAGAGGGAAAACATAACAAGAAATTAGGGAACTCGGCAATACCATTATGCATAATATTCACATTCTATGGATCCCAGAAGAGAGAGAGAATGGAACATAAAATTTATTTAAAAAGATAACAGCTGAGGACTTCCAAAATCTGGGGAAGGAAACAGGAATCTAGATTCAGGAGGCAGAGAGACCCCAACAGAATCAACCCAGGCAAGGTGTATCCACACAAGGATACATAATAATTAAATGGCATAAAGTAGTGATAGAGAATTTTAGAAGCAGCAAGAGAAAACAGTTACATACAAAGCAAGCCCCATAAGGCTATCAGTGGATTTTTCAGCAGAAACAATGCAGGGCAGAAAGGAATGGCATTATATATTCAAAGTGCTGGAAGAAAAAATAAAAATCAAAACCGAGAAAGTCCCATAACCAGTAATACTCTATCCAGCAAGGAGAGATAAACAGAACAGAAGAGATAAAGAGTTTCCCAGAAAAACAAAAGTTAAAGGAATACAGTGCCACCATTCTAGTATTACAAGAAATATTAAAGTGACTCTACATGGAAAATGAAAACCGTAAGTAGGACTAAATGTACAAATCACAAAAGCAGTAAAATTAAGTATATCTGCAAAATCAGTTAAGGGTTTCACAAAATAAAAAGATGCAAAAATATGATACTATGTACCTAAAATGAGCCAGAAAGAGTAAAAATTTAGTGCTTTGAGAATGAGTTCAAACTTAAGCAACCATCAACTTAATATAGACTGCATATGAATAAGATATTATGTATAAAACTAAGGGTAATCATAAATCAAAAACCAATAATAAATATGTGGAAAATAAAGAGAAAGGAATTCAAGTATATTACTTAAGTAAGACAGAAAACTATGAAGGAAGGCAGCAAGAGAATATAGGAACAGAGAAGAATTATGAAAACAACCATAAAAGTAACACAGTGATACAAAGTACACTTCGAATATAAATGGACTAAATGCTCCAATCAAAATAATATAGAGTGACCAAATAAATAAAAAAGCAAAACCCACCTGTATGCTGCCTACAAGAAGACCTTTTTTCATACCTAAAGATACCTGCAGAGTGAAAGTGAAGGGACAGAAAAGCATTTATTATGTAAATGGAAGTGGAAAGAAAGCTGGGCAGCGATACTTATATTAGACAAAATAGACTCTGAAACAAAGACTATAACAAGAGGCAAAGAAGGACACTACATGATAATAAAGGGGAGACTCTAACAAGACGATAAAACAGTTGTAAATATTTATGAACCCAACATGGGAGCACCAAATACATAATGCAGCTAATAACAAACAAAAAGGAAGTAACTGATAGTAATAAAATAATGGGGGAATTAAACATCCCATTTACACCAATGGATAGATCATCAAAACAGAAAATCAACAAAGAAACAACAGATAATGGATTTGTATGACAACTGGAACAAATGGATCTAACAGATGTATGCACAATATTTCATCCTAAAACATCAAAATATACACATTAAGCCACAAAACAAGTCTCAATAATTTCAAAAAACAAAGTCATGGGCGTCTGGGTGGCTCAGTTGGTTGGGCAACAGCCTTCAGCTCAGGTCATGGTCCTGGAGTCCCTAGACTGGTCTCACATCAGACTCCCTGTTGCTTCTCCCTCTGACCCTCCCCCTTCTCATGCTCTCTCATTCTCTCTCTCTCTCAAAACAAACAAACAAATAAATAAATACATACATACATACAAAGTCATACCATTCATTTTTTTCTGATCACCATGCCAAGAAACTAGCAATCAACAAGGAAAAAGCTGGAAAAGAACACAAATACATGGAAGCTAAAGAACATGCTACTGAACAATAAATGGGTCAGTCATGAAATCAAAGAAGAAATAAAAGAATACATGGAGGCAAATGTAAATGAAAACACAGTGGTCAAAAGTCTCCAGGATGGGGTGCCTGGGTGGCTCAGTGGGTTAAAGCCTCTGCCTTTGGCTCAGGTCATGATCTCAGTGTCCTGGGATCGAGCTCCGCATCGGGCTTTCTGCTCAGTGGGGAGCCTGCTTCCTCTTCTCTCTCTGCCTGCCTCTCTACCTACTTGTGATCTCTCTCTCTGTCAAATTAATAAATAAAATCTTAAAAAAAAAAAAAGTCTCCAGGATGCAGGAAAAGCTGTTCTAAGAGGGAAGTTTATAGCATTACAGATATGCCTCAAGAAGAAAGGAAAATCTTAAACAACCTAAGCCTATACTTCCAGAAGCTAGAAAAACAACAAAACTCAAACCTGTAGAGGGAAATATAATAAAGATTAGGGCAGAAATAAATGAACTAGAAACTAAAAAATAGAAAATATAGAACAAATCAATGAAACCTGAAGATGGTTCTTTGAAAAGATCAATAAAGTTGATAGATGTCTACCAGATTGATTTAAAAAAGAGAGGTGGTACTCCAAATCAGAAATAAAAGAGAAGTAACAACTGATATCACAGAAATACAAAAAATTTTGAGAGAAAATTATGAAATGTTGTATGCCAACAGATTAGACAACCTGGAAGAAATGGATAAATTCCTAGAAATGTGTAACCTCCCAAAACTGAATCAGGAGAAAATACAGAATTTCAACAAACAAAATACCAGCAATGAAATCAAATCACTGATCAAAAAACTCCCAACAAATAAAAGTCTAGGACCAGATGGCTTCACAAGTGAATTCTACAAAGCACTTAAGAATGAATGCCTATTTTTCTGAAACTATTCCAAAAAACAGAAGAAAGATTGTTTCTGAATTCATTCTATGAAGCCAGCATTACCTTGATACCAAGACCAGATGAAAGAAAGAAAGAAAGAAAGAAAGAAAGAAAGAAAGAAAGAAAGAAAATGAACAGATAACTACAGGCTAGAATCTCTCATGGTCATCAACACAAAAATCCTTAACAAAATATTAGCAAACTGAATCTAACAATTTATTATAAAATCATTCACCATGATCAAGAGGGATTTATTCCTGAGATGCAAGGGTGATTCAATACTCACAAATTAATCAATGTGACACATCATATCAATAAAAGATAATAATAAGATCAATTCAAAAGTTGCAGAAAGAGCATGTGATGAAGTACAACATCCATTCATGAAAAAACCCTCAACCAAGTAGGTTTAGAGGGAACATGCCTCAATGTAATAAAGGCCATATATGAAAAACCTACAACTAACATCATACTCAATGGGAAAAAAAAATGATAGTTGTTCCTCTAAGGTCAGAAACAAGACAAGGATTCCCACTTTCACCACTTCCCCCCCCACCACCCCAAACATAGTCCTAGAAATCCTAGTCACAGCAATCAGACAAGAAATAAATGGCATTCACATTGGTAAGGAAGAAGTAAAACTTGCTTTATTGGCAGATGACTTGATACGATATACAGAAAACCTTAAAGACTCCACCAAAAAATAACTACAACTTGTAAGTTAATTTAGTTAATTAGAATACAAAATCAATCTACAGAAATCTACTGTGTTTTTATACACTAATAATGAAGTAGCAGGAAGGGAAATTAAGAAAAGCTCATTTATAATTGCACCAAAACGAATAAAATACCTAGAAATAAACTTAACTAAGGAGGTGAAAGATCTGTACACTAAAAACTATAAAGCACTGATGAATGAAATTGAAGATTAGATAAATGGAAAAATATTCCATGCCCATGGATTGGGAGAACAAATATTATTAAAATGTCCATACAACCCAAAGTTATTTACATATTTAATGCAATCCCTATCAAAATACCAAAAGCATTTTTCATAGTACTAGAAAAAACAATCCCAAAATACTTATGGAACTTCAAAAGACCCTAAAGAGCCAAGGTAATCTTGAAAAATAGCTAAACTGCAGCTATTACAATCCCAAATTTCAAGTTAAATTACAAACCTGTAGTAATCAAAACAGTATGGTACTGGCACAAAAACAGGCACATAGATCAATAGAACAGAATAAAGAGCCCAGAAACAAATCCACAATTATATGGTCAATTAATTTTTGACAAAGGAAGAAGAATATGCCATGGGAAAAAGACAATCTGTTCAACAAATGGTGTTGGGAAACCTGGACAGCTACATGCAAAAGAATGAAGTTGGACCACTTTCTTACACCATAACAAAAATAAACTCAAAATGGAATAAGGAACTAAATGTGAGACCTGAAACCATAAAAATTCTAAAAGACAGCACAGGCAGTAATTTCTCTGACACTGGGTGTGTAGCAACATTTTGCTAGGCATGTCTCTTGAGGCAAGGGCAACAAATGCAAAAGTAAACTATTAGAATTACATTAAAATAAAAACTTCTAAAAAAATAAAATAAAAACTTCTCCACAACAAAAGAAATAATCAACAAAGCAAAAGACAACATAGTGAACAGAAGAAGATGGCATATCTATCAGGGGTTAATAGCCAACATATATAAAGAAAGTACACAAATCAACAGACAAAAAATAAATAATCCAATTAAAAATGGGCAGAGGACATGAATAGAAATTTCTCCAAAGACAATATCCAGATGGCCAACGGACACATGAAAAGATGGTTAACAACACTCATCATCATGGAAATGCAAATCAAAACCACAATGAGATACTACCTCACACCTGTTAGAATGGCTAAAATCAAAAACACAAGTACCGTAAGTACTGGCTAGGATGTGGAGAAAAAGGAACCCTAGTGTGTGTTGGTAGGAATAGAAGCTGTGCAGCCACTTTGGAAAACATAACAGAGGTGCCTCAGAAAGTTAAAATAAAATTACCATATGCTCCAGTAATTACACTACTGAGTATTTACCCAAGGAATATGAAACATGCAGCATTATTATAATAGGCAAATTATGGAAACAGCCCAAATGTCCATCAATAGATGAATGGGTAAAGAAGAAGTGGTGTACATACACTCACACAAACCCACATATACACATAATAGGATATTAGTCATAAAAGAGAATGAAATCTTGGGACACCTGGGTGGCTCAGTGGAGTAAACCTCTGCCTTGGGATCAGGTCATGGTCTCAGGCTCCTGGGATCAAGCCCCACATCTCTCTCTCTCTCTGCCTGCCTCTCTGCCTATTTGTGATCTCTCTCTCTGTGTCAAATAAATAAAATCTTTGAAAAAAAAGAGAATGAAATCTTGACACTTGCAACAGCATGGATGCATCTAGAGGGTATAATGCTAAGCAAAATGAGTAAGTCAGAGAAAGACAAATACTACAGGATTTCACTCATATGTAGAATTTAAGAAACAAAACAATCAAACAAAGAAAAAAAGAGATAAACCAAATAATGGACTCTTAAATATAGAGAACATACTGGTGTTTGCTGGGAGGGGGGTGGATGTGGAGGGATGGGTAAAACAGGGGAAGGGGATTAAGGGTATACTGATGGTGATAAACAATGAGTAGTGCATAGTATTATTGAAGCACTTTATTATAAACTGAAAGTAATACAATACTGTATGCTAATTGTATTGGAATTGCAATTTAAAAATAAAAGAGATAGATTCCAAACTTAAAAATGTAAAATTTTGTGACATTATCCATTGTTTGAATCAAGTAAGGTAATGAGTCTCAAAATGTCACAGTGGCATATAAAAGAAATTTAACTTTGAGGCTTATGTTTGCTTTTTTTAGGGATCAGTAACCTTATCTAAGTAGTAGTCTCTCCCAGCCAATAACAATGTGAATTAAACAATATCTAGGTAGTTTTATGATAGGTCTCAGAAGACTGGCTTTGTAATACTTACCACTGTGGTAGCTAACACTTGGTGAACTGTGTTAATATCAAGAAAACAAATCCAAGAAGATAAAAATTTGTAAAAATTGTTTCTACAATGATGTCTTGAATAAATTACCATGTGTTGTAGATTTGTTATGAGTATTTCCCACAATTTTAATTTTATACACCTTAATAGAAATGTGCTTATCATAACATAAGGACATCCACTTTTATTCCAATGTAACCATAAGCAAAGAACACATAAAAAGTATGAGTAATTCTGTTCAACAAGCTTTACTGTCCCAAAACACATATTCCATATTCTACAGAAATATAATTCCAAACATAGAACTTGTTTTATGCTCACACTATTTCTTATTAATACTCCTTCCCTGTCCATATACCCACCCCTTCTACCAACAACATGAAGAAAAATAAATTTTTCCAAACAGAAATATCATAGCTCTAGGAAAAAAGTCCAAAATACCATTCTATTATCAATGTTCAGAATTTAGGGGAAAATAAAGCTTCTGGTTTATGAAAACATAGGGATGATGGAGTGTTCAAACAGCAGTCATACAAAATTTAAACAAGAGGAAAAAATTAATAAACAGTTTAGTCTGTTAAGAAAAAGAGATGGAATCTTCTGAATGTTTTTTATAGTAATATTTTCCTCTCTAAGCAATTAATTTATATATGAATTCTTTTTTTTTTTTTTTTTTTTTTGGCTCCATGCCCAGTGTGGAGCCCAACACAGGGCTTAAACTCATGATCCTGAGATCAAGACCTGAGCCAAAATCAAAAGTTGAATGCTTAACTGATTCAGCCAACCAGGCACCCCTGTACATAAGTTCTTGAACATATTGAGACCATGTGGAAGATTCTAAAACAATTTTTTTCTAAGAGTTTCACCAGTGAAAGAATGGATTGGTACCTAGGATATCCATTAAAAGAAAAAGTATGAGAATTAAAGTGGTCAGACAGATGACTTTGTTCTTTCTTTTGGAGAAGGAAATTTGGGTTATAAGAGGTACTGTGACATAGAAAAAGCATTATTATGGTTCAGACAAAATATGTCAGAAAAATTGGGGATTTTTAATGTAATCAATACATTGTAGAAGAGAATTAATTCAATAGTAAATTTGATAAAACAACTTATGAAGGGAGAGTATGCTTGCATAAAACTTGCACTTCCATAAGCAGAGACGAGTTACCATTACACATTTTCTAAAAAGCCTATCGTGTCTAGATTCTTTTAAGAAAGTTACAAGTAAAGTATACAACTATGGAAGCTACTTCAGATGTGGGTTGTTTTTTTGTTTTTTTAGAGAGGGAAGGGGGCAGCCTAGTGCAGAGCCTTGCATGGGGCTCAATCTCACAACCCTGAGATCATGACCTGAGCCAAAATCAAGAGTCAAATGCTTAACTGACTGACACACCCAGGCGCCCCCAGATGTGATTTTTAAATTTTTTTTTATTATGTTATGTTAGTCACCATACATCATTAGTTTTTGATATAGTGTTCCATGATTCATTGTTTGTGTATAACACCCAGTGCTCCATGCCATGCGTGCCCTCCTCAATACTCCTTACTGGGCTAACTATCCCCAGGCTAACCCATCCCCCCACTTCCCCTCCCTCAAAAACCCTCAGTTTGTTTCTCAAAGTCCACAGCCTCTCATGGTTCCTCTCCCTCTCTGATTTCCCCCCTTCATTTTTCCCTTCCTTCTCCTAATGTCCTCCATGCTATTCCTTATGTTCCACAAATAAGTGAAACCATATGATAATTGACTCTCTCTGCTTGACTTATTTCACTCAGCATAATCTCCTCCAGTCTCATCCATGTTGATACAAAAGTTGGGTATTCATCTTTTCTAATGGCTGAGTAATATTTTGTATATACAGACCACATCTTCTTTATCTATTCATCTGTTGAAGGGCATCTTGGGGCTGATATCCAAGATCTATAAAGAACTTCTCAAACTCAACATCCCCAAAATAAATAGTCAGATGTGATTTTTTAAGTACACTACTGCAAATTTTTACACAAATTCCTGGAGAGAAAAGAACCTAATGTACTTGCCTCCCTAAGAACATAAGTAATATGGAAGTAGTTATAGCTGAGCCAGATTAAAAAAAAAAAAAAAAGACACTACTTACTTTCTTGCCCACACCTACCAGATCCTATAATTATTTAAAGAGGGAGACCAAAAGCTACTTTCTGAGTCTTTCCGGGTGACCACATGTGGAGGTGGTCTCTTCCTGACTGCTCATATCTGTTTTCACCCCTTTCTTCCACCACAGCTTTCTGCTTTGATTTTCACTTTTGAGAATAAAGTGTGTTTCACAATAGACTACAGACTAAAAATTCCTTTAGTTGCATGGTCTATAGGAAATCAGTATTTTTCATCCTTAGCAGAAGCATAGCACACTGATAGCAGCTAAGAACTCTACAAACAACCTTTGAGATAACATAATTTAGACAAGAGAGTGAATAATATAAGGAAAAAAAAGATAAATAAAACCACATAAATAAAAAGCAAGAAAACTAAAGGGCAGGGAAAAGATCATTTAGAAGTAAACTTATGTATATACATATTCAGTGTCCTGCTAAGGAAAGTCATGTTTCCTTGTTCTCTTGAAACCATGACTCTATGTTTCTAACCTGATGACCATTAGCAATATTCTACAGAACCATCTAAGGACTGGTTTGTTCAACTGCCCCATACACATTTAGCCTGGAACAACTGTAAGATCAAGCGAAGAAATTGGTCGTATTAAGAGTGTTGCAAAAGAAATTTCTACAAATAGTGAAATATATGACTACTGTCCACACATGTAGAGAGTGAATGGGTAAATACACTGAAGTGACAAAGTTAAAAAGGAATGGTACCAGCCTACTTATGACTTTTCTGTGGATCTGTCCTCTGAGTTTGTTCATAAATAAGACAGTTTAGTATATTTGAAAGATAAATAAAATTTCTGATAGGCCAATGGAACCTCAGATAGGAAGAAGCAAATTAATATTATAATATAGTATATATTTACTTAATTATATAACTATATTGTAAGAAATAATACATTATATATAATTTTATCTAATATAAATGTCTTCTAATGTAAGCAAGGAAGATCTCTCTCTTCCTCTGTATTTTACTGATCCTTTCCTAGGCCAGCATTTGACACTATTTACATGGCCTTGTAATTTCTTCACATTCGGTCTCCCCTGTACATACTTATGTTTCTCCAGACTGGAAGGTGCAGGCAAGGACACTGCCTTAGAAATTAGTCAGTCCTAGGACACCTGGGTGGCTCAGTGGGTTAAGGGTCTCCCTTGGGCTCAGGTTATGATCTTAGGGCCCCGGGATCAAGTCCCTGAGTCCCATATTCATGCTCCTTCTCAGTTGGGAGCCAGCTTCTCCCTCTGCCTCTCTCCTTGTTGTGCTCTAACAAAAATAAATAAAATATTAAAAAAAGAAAAGAAAAGAAATGGGTCAGTCCTATGTTCAAAACCAGTCTCTGCCCTTCAGTTGTTTAACTTCTCTGAGATTTAACTACTTAAATTATAAAATTTAAAAATTGGACAGCTATACTTATTTTCTGGGTTTGCTGAAACATATAAAAGGTGCCCAGGACATAATTTCTTACTTATAGGTGATTGTAAATAAAATGCCACTAAAAATAACAATACAAACACACAGTACCTAGGTATAAAGCTGAGCACTAGGGTAAACCCTTTATCGGGAAAAATTGTAATATATAAAACCCTAAAAAGGTCCTAAATAAATGGAGAAACATAGCACTTTCATAAACAGAAAACACAGCATCATTAATGTATCAATTCTCAACTGCTATTTAGAAGCTTAAATAAAAGAAAGTAGCAATGAAACTCTGAAGGGGAGACAAAATGCAGGGGGAGAGTAAAAGTAACTGATTTGCTATACGTATATCATATACATATATCTATGATATATGCTATACATATATCAAGAATTTTTGCAAAGTGCAAAGTAATTACACTGTGGTATAGATACAGGGGGAGACAGCAGGACAGTATACACATGCATAATAAATGGAAATCTGATTACTGACCCAGCTACCACTGAAGACCAGTGGTACTTATTCAGTATATGGTGATATCTCAATTGACTGTAAGTATAGAAAAATAAAGAAATAAATCCCTGTCTCACACCATATACCAATCACTTTCAATGAGACATATGTGAAAACTGGGAGCTTAAGAACTGAAGTCATATCAGCACAGAAAATTTGAAGAGAAAAAGATTCTCAATTTTTGACTTCCATATGTATTCTTTCATAAAACTACTCTAAGAATGCACTTGAGGTGAAGGCATCATTGTTAGTCTCTCTTTTTTTTAATGTCCTTTTTACTTTTGCCTTTTGCCTATTTGCAAAAGAGGGCCATACCTCTCACTCATCCAGAAGTATTCTGTGGTGTAAAAATGCCCAAGTACCTGATAAAGGAAGATATTAAAATGCTGCCTTTATTGGACCGATATGCCAAAACTCAGACCTGAGGCTGTCTCATTTCCTCTTGTATACATATTCTTTCTGTGAAAAAAGCTTAGCCTGAGAAATGTAACATTTCGTTCTATTTCAAAATATTCTTCATCAGGTTATTCCACACGGAGTACAGAACTGATAAAGTCCCAAATTATTCCCAGATATTTCAAAATTATTGTCAAATATTTAATGCATCTCTCCTGGGGGGAAAGTCTAGCAATACAGAGGAGAGGGAGAGAGGGAAGAAATGAATGAGAGTGAATGAAAACTTAAGAAAGTTTATTTATTTATTTTATCCAGACCACAAAATTATGCTAGGAATCTATTCATTTTAGAGCTGGAATTTAGAAGTTCAATGATTATGAAGGGGAAGCTTATTAACACATTTATATTACTTTCTAAAAGAAAATAAATCTCACATGGCTGATTTGCTTGATAAGGATTGACTTTGCCAATTAGGTTATATGACCATCATTTAAAATAAAATAAATGTGTTTAACTATGGCTCCATGACTTTTGCTCAAATATATTTAAAACATGAGATAAGAGAAAACCATTAATTAAAATTATATATTGCACTGATAAAAATAGAATTGATTTCAATATACATTTATTTTCTTCTAATAAACTTTTAGTATATCAGGTTAAACAGGTTGTCTCTAAATTGAGAAAGAATTAAAAGAAATAACTAATGGTCTTTTGAAAAGTAAAGACTTTTAGGTATAATTCCTAGATACAATATGTGATTGATCTTCATGACTAGGTAACAAATCTTTTTGAAAGTTAGGTCATTTCCAATTTCTTGCTATCAATAAAACTGAAGGAGGAAGTAATCAAGTTGTCAGCTGATATAACATTAAAAATGGGTTTTACGAGAAACCACTATGTTATTTGGAACATAATTTGAAGAGTTTAAAGCACTGAGTAACAATGCTATTACAGAGCTTGTTTCCTTTGTATCTCTCCATTTAATACATAAATTTTCTCATCATTTACATCTATACTAAAGAAAACTAGGAAAAGATCTCATTCTAGCAATTAGCAATAATTCATCAGGCATATATGAACGAATAGGAAAAAAAAGCCATCTCTATCTTATATAATTTATAGTTTATATTTTACTCCTTATCTGTAACAGTTACTCAGATAAATGTTTTTTGCTCATTCTTACACTCACACCTCATACTAATTCAAATGCAATGAAAAAAATCCTGAAAAAAATTTAAATTGTAGAGCGCTTTCAACGCACAAAAATTCTCAAAGTATTATTATGAATCATGTTTACATTTTCATTAGTTATATACATATATATATATACACATATATATATAATAGGTAATTAAAACAATTTGAATCATAAAACATTAAATACTGAATACAAGGCAAAAAATATGAATGTTCAGTATGCTCTAATTGCTGAATTTTTTTTAACTGGAGGACTGTGGTGATCAAATTGTCACAGTATTTTGATTCACTGGATACTTTTTTTTTTTAAGAGAAAAAGAGCATGCATGAGTGTGGAGGGGCAGAGACAGACAGAGAGAATTTTAAGCAAGCTCCATCTCTGAGCAGAACGCAACAGAAGGCTCTGTCTCATGACTCTGGGATCATGACCTGAGGTGAAATGAAGAGCCAGAAGCTTAACCAACTGAGCTACCTAAGTGCCCCTGAGCATTGTTTTAAAACTGACGTGAGTTCTCTGCTGAATGTCAAACCTGATAAAATCCCCCTAGTTTTATTTTTGCAACTAAACACAGTTGTGGAAATATCACACATGTCAAATTAGAACGTTCAAAACAGTATATAACTTTCAAGTTTTTTAGGGAATCTTTAAGAAAAATTTTGAAACTGTGACCACATCCAAAAGATAATTCTATATAAATCAAGGAATTAAATGTAAAAAGCAAATGTGTAATCTTCTAGAAACAAAAGCAGGAGAACATCTTTATAATTTAAGGAATAAAATGTTTTAGATAAGCACAAAAAACAACTGGGAAAAGACTGGCCATTTGAAAACAAAAAAGTATGTATGAATTTCTATTAAAATGGAAATGACAAACCAAAAATTAAGAGAAAATAAACACAACATAGATAACTAAAAACGCAAAAATACTCATAATAAATAAGGGACTTCTGTAAGTCAATTCTAAAACTTCAACAAATTGGGAGTAATATAGATGGGGATGCACAAGTTGCCAATAAATATTTGACAATTAATCTAACTTTGATCAGAAGATGAAAATTAAAGGCATTAAAATTACTTTGCAATCAGATTGGCAAAAATTAAGAAAACTAAATGGTAAGAATAGGAATTCATGATTACATTTATTCAATTACTTTGGAAAACAATTTGGCTTTTCTCACATCTTACAACATAGCAATTCCACTCTAAAGAAATACTGGCATACAGCCAACAAGAAACACGTACAAGAATATTTGTAATAGAAAAAATATATCAAAAACAAACTAAGGTCCATCAACAGAAAAATAAATAGCCTTATATCCAAGTAATGGAATTATAAACAGCAGTTTGTTACAAGGGTAAATTCCAAGTGTTTTCACCATAAAAGACAGAAAGAAAGAAAGAAGGAAGGGGTAACTATGAGAGGTGATGGACATGTTAATTAGCTTACTGTGGTGATCACTGCACATATACATGTATGTTGTGCAATTCAAGTCTATGAACGTCAAACTATGAAGTTGTACATTTTAAGTATATATACAACTTTGATGTTTTAATTATACCTCAGTAAAGCTGAAGAAAACAGCACTAATAAAATGAATCAACTCCATAATTATATATCAACATAATGGATCTTATGATTTTTTAATTTTGAAGGAAAAGAACAAATAAAGCTATTTAAATACTGTATTTATATAAAATTCAAAATTAAGGGAAAAATGAACACTGTATTCCTTAATCGTTCATACGTGTTTGTACCACAAAGAAAAGCAAGGACTATATCATAGGAAAAGAGCATGTGTTATGCTTTATTTTTTTTAAAACTGTGTTGAGTGATATCATCAAGATGGTGTCACATGTTGCTCTGGACTCCAATCCGCCACTCAAGAAGACCAACTAGCAACTATACATGGACAAAACACCAGAATTAAAATCCTAGAACACAGGTGTGAGACGGAAACAATCCCCTGGCCAACAGAGACTAAGAAGGACCACAATGGAAGGAGGGAATTGGGACACAGAGATACACACAGAATACAATGTGAAGACACCCAGGGGCAAGATGGCCAGCTATAAGCCATAAAAAGAGGTCTGGAACAGATTCCCTTTCTCAGCCCTCAGATGTCAATCCTTCTGACACCTTATCTCAGACTTCTATTCTCCAGAACTGTGAAAAACCCTGCATATAGTGTCCATGAGTGTTTATATTATTGCTGATCTTTCTACCATGTTAGACATATCATTTTAAAACATTCAATATTTCATGGAATATTTTCGATCAATTGTATATGGGAGGGAAAAAAATAAGGAGAAAATATTCCTCCAGCCTGGACTCAAGGAAGTCCTATGTCAGCATTCCATGTTGACTCCAAAAAGCAAAATGGTTCTGAATCTGCAATTCTACAGTAGGACACTCAACGGCATGTCATTGTTAGACAAAATGAGACATGCGAGCAAATAAAATCAGCCTCCAAAGGCTGAGGGAAATTTTTTAGCTCATTACTCCATCATTTTTGCGGAATATTTGTCAATGGATAACCTCCTTAACTAACAAACAAGAAGTAATTCAAAATAAGAAATAACTCTAAACATTCATAATGATGTTTCCTCATCTCTGAAGAACAAGCATCATGTATCATCTCAATGTGTTCATATTAAATCAGAACCCGCATATATAAGTGAAGTTAAATAAATATTGATTCTTTACCTTTTTTCTGTGTATAGCCACCTACTATAAATATCTGTAAAAACTTTGTAAATTCTAAATGTAATTTTGTTCCCTCCTTCTCTAAACCTACATCAACATCTTGGGCATCTACTTGAAAACCTACAAATTTAAATCCCTATATTGAACAAATCAAAATGCTTCCCATAAAGTCCATACAAATTTTCCATCACAATATGTATTAATTATATGTAGGTGATAGCATTTTTGTAGATGTAAGAGGTAGGTCTTATGTCCATTCTTCAAGATTTGAAAAGCTTCTTAAAAGTTTATTTCAAAGACCTATAATCATTTCTAACTGCTTGAGCATTGGTTCAGAGATAGTTCTCTTCTCTTCAAACAACTCCAACATTGATTTTGAAATAAAAGGTTCCCAATGGGATTCAGAAGGTTTTACAGTGACTCAGTGTGAAGCAATAAACCTGAACTTTTAGGAATTTGTTTTATAACCTTGAGGTGTCTTAGACATACACGCTTGTAACCCTGGTTGATAGACCCTGTTGACACTGAAGCACTCAATTTGTTCTATCTTTTTTCTTTAGGGAACCAAGCTGATTCACCCTGAGAAACAAATTTATTTGATTTAGCTGAATCCTATTGTGCCTTACATTTACAGATCCAAACACACACACACAAATGCCTTTTAAATAATTGTGCCCTTCAGACATATCCTCTTGGTCTCAATTGCTTTGACAATTTAAGCATATAATAAAATAATTAAACAATCATCAAGAATATTTTTAGTATTAAATTCATTTGAGGAATGTACAGCTATAAAATGTCTTCAAATGCTTATTTAAAATTGATACATTTTATATTTAAATTATTTGCATGTTATTTATGTCATGCTAAAGATAAATTTTTTAATTTTTTTTCTTTTAAATTTATTTTTTTTTCAGTGTTCTAAGATTCATTGTTTATGTACCACACCTACTGCTCCATCCAATACATGCCCTCCTTAATACCTATCACCAGGCTCACCCAACCCCATATGCCCCTCCCCTCAAAAACCGTCAGTTTGTTTCTCAGTGTTCATAGTCTCTCATGGTTTGTCTCTGCCTCTGATTCCCACAACTCACTTCTCCTCTCCTTCTCCCAATGTCCTCCATGTTATAAAAATTTTAAAGTGTTGAAGATTTTTTAAAAACACAGTAAAAAGAAAAAAAAATAAGATTTCCCTCATTATTCATTTGATGCAAAATTTATAAAGGAAAAAATGATTTTACAAGAAAGTCATCTAATAGTATTATGTTAAACAAAAATACAGTAAAATTGATAAAATAGGCATATATGTTGACATATAAACATATGTATGATACATATTTTCTCTGCACCATTAGCTAGAAAATAAAAGATCCTATCTATGTTTTATTATGAGATCTCTGTCACATTATTGTAAAAAGTAGTAACTAAGAAAAATAAAAAAGCAATGGGCAAGAAAGATATAAATAGACTTTTTTTGGTGATCAATGTAGATGCAACTGGAGGGTATTATATGCTAAGTGAAATAAGTCAATCAGAGAAAGACAATTATCATATGATCTTTTTCATATGAAGAATTTGAGAGGCAGGTCAGGGGGTTGTGGGGGGAAGGGAGGGGAAAAAAATGAAACAAGATGGGACCAGGGAGAGAGACAAATCATAAGAGACTCTTAATCACAGGAAACAAACTGAGGTTTGCTGGAGGGGAAGAGTGGGAAAAGGGATAGGGTACTGGGTGATGGACACTGGGGAAGGGATGGGTTGTAGTGAGCACTGGGTATTAAATAAGACTGATGAATCATAGGGCTGTACTTCTGAAACAAATAAAAATTATATGTTAATTAATTGAATTTAAATTAGAAAAGCACAGATAATAAATAAGTAAAGAGCAAGACTTGAATAACTGGACAGATATGATGGCAAAATACTAGATGTCTCGAAGTACAATTCCAAGAAAATTTTGATCTATAAGTATAATAAATGAGTAACACCAAAAAACTCTGTAAAGAGATATAAAATATAGACAAATTTTTTTAGAAAAAAACTACACTTAAAGATATATTATTCCAAATAAAGAAAATTAAAAAATGATGATAAAAGATCTCATGATACCATGATAAAAGATCTTATGAGAAATGGGTAGAAGACATGAACAGACACCTTCTCCAAAGACATACAAATGGCTAACAGACACATGAAAAAATGTTCAACACAAGTTAGAATGGCCAAAATTAACAAGACAGAGAACCAACAAATGTTGGCGAGGATTTGGAGAAAGAGGAACACTCTTACACTGTTGGTGGGAATGGAAGCTGGTACAGACACTCTGGAAAACAGTGTGTAGGTTTCTCAAGAAGTTAAAAACAGAGCTTCCCTATGACCCTGCAATTGCACTACTGAGTATTTATCACAAAGATACAGATGCAGTGAAAAGAAGGGACACCTTCACCCCAATGTTCATAGCAGCAATGTCCACGAAAGCCAAACTGTGGAAGGAGCCAAGATGTCCTGAGATGAATGGATAAAGAAGATTCCACACAATGGAATACTACGCAGCCATCAGAAAAGATGAATGCCTACCATTTGCACTGGCCTGGATGAAACTATGCTAAGTGAAATAAGTCAAACAATGAAAGACAATTATCATAAAGTCTCACAAATATGTGGAATATAATGAATAGCAGAGAAGACCATAGCAAAAGGGAGGGAAAACTGAACAGGAAGAAATCAGAGAGGGAGACAAACCGTGAAAGACTCTGGACTCCAGGGAACAAATCGAGAGTTACAGAATGGAGGAGGGTGGGGGGATAACTGGGTGATGGGCATTAAGGCAGGCAGGTGATGTGATGAGCACTGGGTGTTATATGCAACTAATGAATCACTGAACTTTACATCGAAAACTAATGCTGTACTATATGTTGGCTAGTTGAACTTAATTTAAAAAAAAAAAGATCTTACGAGGACAATATAATTACATAAAATGTACACAAAATTTCATGGGGTTATGGACATTGGGGAGGGTGTGTGCTATGGTGAATGCTGTGAAGTGTGTAAACCTGGAGATTCACAGACCTGTACCCCTGGGGCTAATAATACATTATATGTTTATAAAAAAAAAGAAATTATTTTTAAAAATGTACACAAATTTTCAAAAAGAAAGCTTTATAATATGTAAAACAGATACAAACACTTTGAGGAATTGTAAAATCCAGCATCACTCAGGGAGATTTCAACACTATTCCCTCAATTATAATTACATGCTAAATACACAAGATATTGGAGATATGGGAGACTTGAACAACACAATAAACAAGTCTTATCCATTGGCCATAAACAGAGCTAATTTCAGCCGTCATCTCTGGGTAGGTTATACATTCCTCAGCTGTTCTGACTAAACTTACATTCTGGTTGGCTGGATCAACACACCATTGGTTTTCAGATATTTTTTTTATTGCCTCTGAGCAATATGTAAAACCCAATATATGAAGATTGTATTCTTCAATGAATATATAGAATGTCTAAAGTATCACCACATATATTAGGCCATTGAGATATTAACACATTTTATAGTATCAACTCATTAGTATTGTCAGACCATGTTCTCTTAATAAAATGTCATCAAATTAGAAATGAATTTGAAAAATAACACTGAGGGGCGCCTGGGTGACTCAAGGGGTTAAGCCTCTGCCTTTGGCTCAGGTCACAGTCCCAGGGTCTGGGATTGAGCTCCACATTGGTCTCTCTGCTCAGCAGGAGCCTGCTTCCCCCTCTCTCTCTGCCTGCTGCTCTGCCTACTTGCGATCTCTCTGTCAAAAAATAAAGTCTTTTAAAAAAAAGGAAAAATAACACTGAATAATTATGAAATGAAAATACTTCTAAATGTCTCATAAATTCAAAAATAAATCATAATTTTAATTTTAATTAAAGAGAGTTTTCAGTAAATGTGATAATTACTGACAATGAAAAAAAAATGCAAATGTAAAACAGAGGCACAGGAACCAACACAGTCTTCAGAGATCAGAATATTTTTTTAAATATTACTTTGAGAAACTCTGGAAGGAAGAGAAGAAATTGCTCAGGAAAGGAGTGGAGCATACATAAGACACACAGTGCAGAATATGTGGCAAGATAATTATTTACTTGTTTTTTATTTCTGTTTCCTGCTTTTTCTCATCCAGTAGCAGTTACTTTATTGGGAAAGATTCGATTTTTTTAGTATTGGAAAAAAAGTCTTTTTTTTTTTCTTTTCTTAGAAAGTCAAAAGAAACTTTTAAAAACCAGATTTTCAGATTACAAGATCCAGGCATTCAAAAGTTAAAATGGGTTCTTTATTCTAAAGTTTAACTCAAATGGTAAAAATTCAGTGTGCAGAAGACTGAACTTAGGCTTTTTTCTTAAGTCATGACTCAGGGGCTAAGTTCACTGACTATGTTGTTCAATTACCCAGAAGATGCCTGCAGTCTGGTCAAGGAGGACAGTTTGTGGACCTTACGACTGGATATCATAGCAAATACCATAGACAAGACAATAGTGATATATGCCTATTCTCAACAGATATAGCAAGCCACAGCAACAACAGATGCTGGGGAAGAAGATGAACCAGAGACTAAATAAATCCATTAAGATACATTGGAGAGGCCACCACTGGCCTCCACGACAATTCAGGACTCTATAAGCCCTTCTAAAGCCGCAAGGTTATAAACATTTTCCCTGCAGCTCAGAGAGACGCATCAAAGGAACGATTATTAAGAGGGGACAATATCTCTGATAGTAAGTTTAAATTTTAAATTGACTAAGATTAAATGCAATACTGATTGAGAAATTCACCTTAAGAGACTGTTTTAACTTGAATGGCATAGGGTTTCCTGAAAGAGGCCAGATTCTATTCTCCTCCATTGAGTGGAAATGAGAGTTTAGGAGCAAGCTGATTGCAATTACAGAAAAAAAAAAAAAAGTAAGAAAATCATAGTTCTGCACATCAGAGTAGTAGTGTATAAATTTAAAACACATGGCTTATGTAAAAAGTAGAAAGTGAACACTTAGTGTAGAAACTTGCTTTTTGAGTTTAACTGAATGTGAGATTTGGTTAACAAATCAAGAAGGGGAGCTTAGATAAGCTAATCAGTAAATTATAAAAGATATATGTTATATGGTAGAATGTAGATTTCATTCTTTGGGCAATGCAGAATCATTTAGGATTTTAAAGAATGGAATAACCACGTTATTTAAGAGTCAGGTTTATTGAGATATAATTTCCATAACACATTTTATTTTTTGCTGTACGGTTGTATAAGTTTGGACAAATGGATAGAGTCAGACATACCAACACTCAAAATACAGAAGAATTCCATCTCCCAAGAAGTCCCTTGTCCTCTCTTCCATCCCCAGGTCTTAGTGCTCTATGACCCATTTTCTGTAGTTATAATTTTGCCTTTTCCAAAATACCTTATTAACGGGCTCACACACTATATAGCCTATTTAATCAGGCTGCAGACTGACACATTCGAAATTCATCCATGCTGCTGTGAATCACTAGTCTGTTTGTTTTCCCGCCAAGAAACAATAGCATTGATACACCACCAGTGAAAGGCATTAGCTTGTTTCCAGTCTTTGTGATATAATGGATAGAACTATAAATACATATGTGAACCTAAGTTTTCATGTCTCTTGATTAAATATATAAGATTGGGATTGCTGGATCATGTTAATTACATATTTAATAGCAACTGGCAAAATATTTTCCCAAGTGGCTGTGCCATTTTGCATCTGTACCAGCAATCTAGGAGAGATCCAATAGTCCTGGATCCAGTAGCCCTGGATCCATTGACTGTCTTTTTGATTTTAGGTATTCTAACAGGTATATAGAGGTATTTTATTGTGGTTTTAATCTGCGTTTTCTTAATGATATCGAGTATCTCTATTTTGTTGTTATTTTCCTTTCATGTATAGTGTCAATATTAACATTATTAATGTAGATGTTATTATATGTCATCCATATACAGTTTTTTTTTTTTCAAAGATTTTATTTATTTGAGAGAGAGAGAGAGAGAGAGCATGAAAGGGGCGAGGGGCAGAGGGAGAAGCCAGCTCCCTGATGAGCAGAGGGCCTGATGTGGGACTTGATCCTGGGACTCCAGGATCATGACCTGAGCCGAAGGCAGTTGCTTAACCAACTGAGCCACCCAGGTGCCCCATCCATATACAGTTTTGAAGTGTCTTCCAACCTTCTGCATATTGTATTGGGCTATTTGCTTTTCCTGTTATTGAGTTTTTAGAGACTCTTATTTATATACCAGATGCAAATCCTTTCTCCTATTTGTCTTTAGCCAAAATCTTCTTCAAGTTTATGACTTGTCTTTTCAGATCAGATATGTGTGTTTGAAAGAGCCTGGTTTCAAGTTTTACAATCAACTAAAATGAACAAAATTGGAGGCAGGAAGACTATGTGGTTGCATTTAACTGGAAAAACTGAACAGAATATAATGATATTAAAGAGACAGAATCAATAGAAGCTGTTAATTTAGACTTCCCAGGAGATAGAGGAAGAATAAAAATATAAACTAAGCCTCTTCCCCAAGCAAACGGAAAGAAAATTTATGAATTTAATAAACATATTCCCAAAAGACATTTTTTTATTTATTTATTCTATTTTCATTTTTAAAATGTGAGCTATTATATGAGTATTCATTTACTAGTGTCTAACTTTATTTTTACCATCATGCTTGACAGGGTCAAATTTTGACATGCACCATGGTTATTGTCCTATTCTAGGATGTGAAAACTCCCCAGTCAATAAAATGTAATTTTTTTGATAGCCAGTCTTATTTGTGCATTTCACCTCATTGCACCAGTTCCGAGAAGAATACTTAGCATATAGGAGGTACTATGTGATTAATGAAAAAAATTCCAATCTAGGATTAATGTCATGTATTGATAGGTTTACATACTCTTGACCATGTCCTGACTAACATTCTGATATCTATATCAAACCCAGATAATTCCATGTACATCCCCTATCCTACTTCTTCAGCTTGGCTTAAATTTACACAATCCTTGTTTTTCTTTCCAATACCACTGGATCTATATAATGTCCTAAACTAATACCCATTGCTTCTCCTAAAATTTGCTTTTATGGATGTTAAATACAATTATAAATCTATCCGAGGTGAATTTTTATCAGTTTCTATGTTAATAATTTCACCTAAAACAAACTTCATCTAGTATCCAAAAATCAACTCACTTTGAACAGAATGCAAACATCAAAAAAGAAAAACAAAGAGCAAATCTCTAAAAACTGTTTAATGTATTACCATGTGTTTCTGTCTTATCAGAAAAAAAAAACAGTTATATTTCATTCATGTCAAAGGAGCTTATGTTACAGGGTAAAAATTGTGACTTACTCTACATTTTAAAGAACTTGAAATCTATTTGCAATATTTTTTCACCAAATTATCAGAGCATACTCTATTTGAATGGTACATGTTTTTGAAAATTACATATAAAGAAGTTTTAAAACAGATCTGAAGTCATAAAAATATTCCCTGAAAACACTAAAATTTTAACTTAAGAACAATCAAGTGCTTATAGAAATTTCCCTAAATCTCTTAAGTTAGTTCTTTGGTCTTTTTGATCAAACTATAAATTATGATATTCAAGAACACATGGAAAAATCAAATTAGCCAAGTAAATTCAATGGAGATTAGGGACATAAACATGCTTAATAAGTAGCACAGATTAAAACAAATGTGAGTATCTTAGAATCAGTGTATAATCACACTTTATTCTGTTTAGTCTTGTGTCTGTAGCCTAATCCATACTGTGAAATATTATTGACACATTTAACATTAAAAGAAAGAGGAAAACACATAAATATTCTGTTGAATTATTCCACTATTTTAACTTGATGGATTTGATAAATGTTTCATGTTAAAACTGTAAAATTGTGTTTATTCAGCTTTCCAGTCAAAATAAATGTTGTTTTCAAACTTACAGGTTCAGTGAAGCTTAGGGAAATCAAACAAAATCCTACCTCTTTCATAAATTATAAGCAAAATCTGTGAGGTAATGGAAACCGTATCTTATTTTGGAATGATTCGTGGTGGCAATGTGAAATGTCCATGCAAACAGAAGTTGAAAAAGAGCACAGTCTTATTTTCCTAAACTAGATGGGCCCTCTCAGGGTAAGGATAACAGAAAATAAATGAAAAATTATTCCCTATTTCTTCCAGTCAAACTAAGCATAACCAGAAAATTGTAAAGATGAATACAAGAGTACAATGGTACATCTGTCTTTATGCCCAATTACATGCATCATTTTATAGGAGGGAAACTAAAACCAACCTGTATTGACAGAGTATCAAAGTCAGGAGTGGAGCTATCTTTAATCATTTGTTCAAACCTTTTTCACATCATCTGCTAATACTTTGGAAGTGAATCTGCATTATATTGGTAAATTTTTTAGGTATAAAGATACAGTGACTCTTATCCTCAATATTCTAGAACACACCATAAAGAGCATGAACACCAGAGTTATTTATTTCTTAATATATTACCAACCTCTGGAGCTGTATCTGATGGATAGAAGGTGTTAAATAATCATGTGATAATGAGTGAATGAGTTTCATCTTTGATTGAGGAACCTTAAAAAAACTCCCTATTTTTAAAATTATACATCATGTAATTGTCATTAATTAATTTACTATGTTAGGGTAAACTTTTTAGACTTTGATTGCTTTTTTATCAAAAAGGCAAAACTGAGGCACCTGGATGGCTCAGTTGGTTAAACCTCTGCTTTTGGCTCAGGTAATTACCCCAGAGTCCTGGGATTGATTCCCACATCAGGTTCTCTGCTCCACAAGGAGTCTGCTTCTCCCCCTACCCCTCCCCTCACTCATTCTCTCAATCTCTCCCTCAAATAAATAAAAACTAAAAAAAAAAAAAAAAAAAAAAAAAAAAAAAAGGCAAAGCTCAGTTATCAGTGAAAATTCCACTACCTGGCACAGCAAAAATACAAACCCCTAAGTATATTCACTTATATTCATGTCCATACCACATATGTAGCTATGCAAGTAGATTTTTTTCTAATTTTCAATAAAACTGTTTCAAAGTTTCACAAGATCATAATTATCTCTGATAAATTAGCAAGTAAAAGAACTGAAGCTGAATATTGAGCTAAATTCACTCCTGGTGCTGATTCTTACTAAAATGTCTAGCATGAATTAGAGGGAAAAAAAGATAACTATGAATAATTAATGTACTTTTTAATATAAACAATAGATATTTGAACAACTAACTAGAAAACAATATTTCATGGGCAAGAATGGATGAACAGCCAAACACTGAAATTTGTACAGCTTAATTAATTTGTACCAATTGATTAATTTATGTAGATTAATTTGTGCTGAGTAATGTATCTGGGAGAAGAAAGGTAAGAGAGGGCTCCATGCAAAAGTTTGTGCCTTAGCAACATTGTAAAGATAAATAAAATAGAAACACAATATGATATTGTTAAGTTTGGAAAATCAGGTATTATGCAATATTGCTAGGAAATAAGGATTAGAAATGGAAGTAGTAAGAAACTGCCCTGGAGTCTAGGCAGTGGTAAGATAATGTAGAAAGTTATGTATCTCATTACAAAATATGGATTTTCAATATGGATATTTCATTTTCAAAAACTGAACATAAAAACAACTATATAGTATGCTAGAATGAGATGGATGCCATCAAACATGTTTTCATGAAAGGAGAGCAAGGGAAGTTAGATGTATCGATAACACTAATGGTTACAATGTCCATGCACAGATTAAAATTTTAAGAAGGCTGATTAGAGCAGGCTTTGTTGACAAGGTAACATTTGACCACTGATAGGAAGTAAGGTGGTTAACTATGAAAACATATCCTGAAACAATATTCCAGAAAGAGAGAAAGAACAAGTACATAGTGCAAAAAACACAAGTTCAAAATCTCTAAGGTCAGCACATGCCTGGTGTTTTTAGTGACAGCAAGAAAGGCTGGGTAGCCAGCGCAAATTGAGTAGGGAGTACTAAGTAATCTGGTCTTATTGGGAACAAAGAAGCCAGATTGTGTGGGATCTTGTAAGCCATAGTAGGTATTTAGGAATTTATTCTAAATTAAATAAGGAACTACTGTAGGTTTTAAGTAGAGAATATTTAGCTTTTGATTTAAAAGAATTGCCCTGATATGTTAAGACCCAACTATACAGAAGCAATTCTAAAAGCAGGGAGGCCAGTTAGGAAGTCTTTGCAGAAAATCAGGGGAGATGATGGTCTCTTTGGACCAAGGAGTCAGCAGTGGATTTGGGAAGAAATATGCATATTCTGCTACATTCTGAAGGTAGAACCAGAAATATTTTCTTATAGATTTGAGATGGTATGTTAGGCACTAAAAAGAGTCCAATTTGAGTACAAGGTTTCTAAGCCCCTGCAAATGAATGCATGGAATTACCTCAATTTAGTATAAAATGTCTGGAAGTAGAATCCACTTTGAGTTAGAATATCAATGTGGGGCATTAGACGTAATTAGAAATGCCGAATAGGCACTTGAATATATATGCTGGAGGTCCATAGAGATCTGGACTGCAGATAGAAATTTCTGGGTTATTTGTATATGGATGATAAGGCTGATGATATTATCAAAGAAGTACACAAACATGTGAATAGTATCAAGGACTGAATACAGGGCACTTCAACATGAAGAGGTCAGGGAACAGAGGAAAATCCAGTAAATAGGTCTGAAATGGAGCAACAGGAAGAGAAACACAAGAGTGTGGTATTCTGGAAGTCAACTATAGAATGTGTATGAAGGAGAACAACGTGTTTAACTGGGCCAAATGTTGCTAATAGGTCATACTAGGTAAGGACTGGGCTCTGAGAGTTGGATTTAGCAGATGAAAGTTATTTGTCCCTCTGGCAATGCATGTATGGTGGAATCCCATGAGTGAAACAATACTGATTTGGATTTAAGAAAAAAAAGAGGTTTCCCCTTCCCTTCCTGAACAATTCAAACCTGAGATCATTAGGAGGGGCTTGACAAGATAAGTGTCTACCTTGGTAGGAAGATAGTTAACATGGCTGAGATCAAGGGGGCAGATCCTGATCAGGGTGGAAGAGGTGTTACGTGGGAAAATGGTCTAGGGTACTGGAGTATGTGTAGAGTTTTGAGTACATCCTTGGGAAAAGGCATCCAGCACTGAGTGTCAGCCTAAGGGTGGAATGAGGAATACATTTATATGTGTAACAGCCGAGGGTGGGTGTTAAAGCCAAGGGGCATGAGGAGGGCACATATTCAGGGGAGGAACAATGATGGTTAGGAGAGATAAGACACATGCAAGGGGACTTCTAAAAACATATTTTAAGATACATGGGAATCACATTTCACACTATTAGGAAAAGGAGTAACAAATAACCCTAGAATAAACCCTGGTATTAGACTGAAATTGGAGGTATTAGTGTGAACTCACAGTTTTCAACAGCAACAGATATACAGAGAAATAAACAGGCATAATAAGGTGTACACACACACACACACACACACACACATTCTAGAAAAAGAAAAGCTAATAGAGCCTAAAACCAGCAGAAGGGAAATAATAAGGATTAGAGCAGAAATAAAGGATATAGAAAAAGAAAAAAACAGATCAACAAAACTAAAAGCTAGTTCTCTGAATTAACAAAATTGATAAACCCCTAGCCAGACTTACCAAAAAGAAACTAGAAAGGACCTAAATAAAATCATGAATAAAAGAGGAGAGATCACAACCACCACCACAGAAATACAAACAATTATGAGAAAATATTATGAAAAATTATATACCAACAACCTGGGTAATCTGGAAGAAACGGACAAATTCCTAGAAACACACAAACTATTAAAGCTGAAGCAGGAAGAAATAGAAAATTTGAACAGACCCATAACCACAAAGAAGTTGAACCAGTGATCAAAAAATCCCCCAGCAAACAAAAGTCCAGGGCTGTATTGCCACCCAGGGGGAATTCTACCAGACATTTAAAGAAGAGTTAATACCTATTCTTTTCAAATACTAAAATTTTTGTGGAAAAAAGATTCCAGATAGTCAAAACAATCTGAAAAAGAAAAGTAAAGCTGTAGGCACAATTCTGGACTTTAAACTATATGAAGACATAATAAGACAGTACGGTACTCACACAAGAACAGACACGTAGATCAATGGAACAGAATAGAGAACCCAGAAATGGACTAACAATTATATGATCAATTAATAAACAAAGCAGGAAAGAATATCCAATGGAAAAAAGTTTTTTCAACAAATGGTGTTGGGAAAAGACAACTACATGCAGAATAAAACTGGACCACTTTCTTAGACCATACACAAAAATAAACTCAAAATGGATGAAACACCTAAATGTGAGGCAGGAACCCATTAAAATACTAGAGGAGAATATAGGCAGCAACGTTTTGACCTCAGTCATAGCAAATTATTACTAGACATGTGTGGGAGGTCAGGGAAACAAAGGCAAAAATCAACTATTTTTATCAAGATAAAAAGCTTCTGGGTAACAAAGGAAACAATTAACAAAACTAAAGGCAACTTACAGAATGGAAGAAGATATTTGCAAACAACATATGTGAGAAAGGATTATTAGCCAAATATATAAAGACCATTTCAAATTCAACAGTCCAAAAAATAATTAATAATAATCCATTAAGAAACGGACAGAAGACATGATTAGACACATCTCCAAAGACAATATCCAGATGTCTAAGAGACACAGGAAAGATGGTCAACATCACTCATCATCAAAGAAATACAAATCAAAACCATGATGAGATACCATCTCACACCTGTCAGAATGGTTAAAATTAACAACACAAGAAACAATAGGTGTTGGTGAAGATGTAGAGAAGGGGAACCCTCTTGTACTGTTGGTGGGAATGTAAACTGGGACAGCCACTCTGGAAAACAGTATGGAGGTTCCATACTGTTAATGCTAAAACTAGAACTACTGTATAACCCAGCAAACGCATTACTAGGTATTTATTCAAAGGATATAAAAATACAGATTCAAAAGGGGCACATACAACCCCAATGATTATAGCAGCATATCAACAATAGCCAAACTACAGAAAGAGCCCAAATGTCCTTGGGCTGACAAATGGATAAAGAAGATACAGTAGACACACACACACACACACACACACACACACACAGGAACATTACTCATCCATCAAAAAGAATGGTGTCTTGTCATTTGCAATGATGTGGATGAAGCTAACGTGTGTTACACGAAGCAAAGTACATCAGAGAAAGACAAATATCATATGATTTCACTCATGTGGAATTTAAGAAATAAAACAGATGAACAGGAGGGAAGAGAAAAAAAGAAAAAAAAAAAAAAGAGGGAAGCAAACCATAAGAGACTCCTGACAACAGAGAACAAACTGAGGGATGATGATAAGAGGTGGGCAGGGGGTTAGGCTAGATGGGTGATGGGGACTAAGGAGGACGCTTGTTGTGACAAGCACCGGGTGTTATATGTAAGTGGTGAATCACTAAATTCCACACCTGAAAACAATACTACACTGTATGTTAACTAACTAGAATTTCAATAAAAAATAAAAAATTAAAAACCCAGAGTTATCACTTCCACAGTGGAAGAAACTAACTTAGAGGAATGCAACTGGAAACTAACCATAAGAAACCTCACACAAGCGCAAGCTGTAAAACATTCTGTAAAACTAGTGTATGTATTTGCAAGTGTCTGGGTTGTAAAAGTTAAAGAAAGACTGAAGAAAACTAGAGACATGACCACCCAGTAATGCCTCGCAGTTCTGAATTAGGTGCTTTTGCTATAAGGGTACTTTGAAATTACTGGTAGAACTTGAATGGGATCTGAAGATTAGAGGGTCATAATGCACCATGGTAAAAACTTCCTGATTTTCATGGTTGTACGGCAGTTATGCATAAAAATATCCTGGTCTGTAGGAAGGACATATTAAACTATATGGAGGTAATAGTGTATCTTATCAGCTACTTCCTATCGAATGGTTCTGGGGGGGAAAAAAAGTTTTCTGTATTACACCTGCAACTGGGTGATAAGTTTAAAATTCTCTCAAAAATAGAAATAAAAAATGAAAAGAAGAAATTAGAAATAGTGAGTATAAATATTTATTGAGAGAGTTTCAACCTGCATATAAAAATAAGGACAATCATCCTGGGGGTAAAGATAATAAAGCTCATTCACGATGATGTTGAAGACCAGGTGGGGATGTCTGAGGTATTTTAGGAGCGATCTCTAGATTAAAAGATAAAAATTGTGAAGTCAGGAAAATAGAGTAATTAGAAATATAGAATGGGTCTGAGTAATCTTATTGATGACTCTGACTTGTCAAGAAAAAATTATAATGTATTGATTTTCTAAGGTAGGTATACATAAGAGTAAGACAGTAGTAGAGAGTTCCAGGTCTATGTCATGTTTCTGATTTTTAATCCTGGCTTCACCCATCTAGGTGTGATCGATGACAAGTTTCATAACCAGCCTATGCTCCAGTTTTTACATCAGTAAAACAGAGATAAGAATAATCTGAGTTTTTTAAAGATGATATTAGTTAATTATAAGCAAAACCTTTAGGTTCTGTAACTGACATGGTGTGAGCCCTCAGTGTTATCTTTACCATAGTTGTTATTCCTATAATTATCAAAACTAACAAAAATCCTCTTCTTGTAATTAATGAATCAATTTTAAAATATACTTTGTAATAAAACAGTATCAGAAATTTTATAAGATCAAATGGGTTATTTTTTCTATTTATCTGCAACTCCTTAGAGAAATATGGTGTTATTTCTCTGTACAGAAATACAGCCGGTAGGTCTTGTTTGCTTAAAATGAAAACGAGCAAGCATATGATAATAAAAAAGGATTGTTTCTTCCATCTATTTCAGTAGGCTTCTGCTGAAGAAATTGATGGAAAAAGTACTTCATTTTTGGGATCTGAGCAGTAATCATGACAAGTGTATCTTCAAGTAAGCACAGGAGTATGAAGATCTCCAGATGTATTCCCACCAGCACATCACAGACAGTTTAAATACTGGGAAATTTGAGAGGACTACAGCCTTAATTTGAACGAACAACAGCCAAGAATTATAACAACAGCCAAGTACATACCACATAAACATGGTGATTGATTTTGCTTTCCATTTGTGTTGGTTTAATTTTGGAAACATATATGTATTTTACTGATAAAATGTCTATTTTCATATATTAGCTGTATTTCCTAAATTTATCAGTACTATTTGAAGTCGTCACCAGCATTCATTTCAGTGCACATGAAATTTTTATTTAAATAAGAAAAATTTTCTGAATTCTTACATTTTCTGTATTTCAAAGTATTAGTATACAATGAATATTCATATTTCAATTTTCTTTTCATATAACATCAACCATATGTAACATGCTAAATCGATATGATTTTTCTTTGAAAATGTATTTTAACCAAATAAGGAAAATGATAATTAACAGTAATTAATACAGTTCTGATTATAAAGCGAAACCTAAAATGTATGCATTAGTTTACTTTTCTACATAGATCATATGTAAAATAAATGAGCTGCATTTTCTGGAGAACGCCTTAGAACTTTGAGATTCTACTTCCAGCCAACTTGTAATAGAAGACAAACTTGCTCTCCTACCAACAATAGCAACAAAACCAGACAAAAATATATGAAATAGTGGTTTTCAGGACAGCAGACAACAGGCAATGAATGACACTAATCCTTAACAGATAGAGAACAAATGAGGTTAGTTCGACTGTTGCCCCAGTTCACAGATTTTAGAGAATTTTCAGGCAGTAAGGAAAGAAAAGGCAACAAAAAATATTTGAATAGTGATCAAAACATTTCAAATTGATGCAAACTACAACCTCATAGATCCAAAAATCTTAATGGATTCTAAACTCAAGAAATACGAAGAAAATGACACCAACATACACTGTAGCCAAATTTCTCAAAATAAAATGATAACGTCTTGAAATCAGGCAGAAAGAAAAAGGCATGTTACTTATATAGAACTTAAGAATAATAGCAGATTTCTCACTGGAAACAATGCAAGTGAGAAGACAGTATATTAAAATCTCTAAAGTCCTGGAAGAAAAAAATTTTCAACATATAATTTCTCCATTCAGAAAAAAAAATGTATTTCAAAAAATGAAAGCAGAAATTTTTTCAAATGTAAAAAAGCTGACAGAATTTATTTCTAACAGATCTGCACTACAAAAAATCTTAAAAGAAATCCTTTACGTAGAAGAAAAGCCCACTCTATATTTCCAAAATAAAAGATTGACACACAAAATATAATAATTTTAGCTTTCTCTTATTTTGAAAATATTTAGAAAAAAATTTTGTTTCCCTAAGTTGACACAAAATGTTACATTACTTTCAGGTGTAAGACACAGTGATTAACTTCTCTATACATTATGCTATGCTCACCCCAAGTGTTGCTACCATCTGTCACCAAGCAATGTTGTAACAGTATCACTGGCTATATTCCTGATGCTATTCCCTTTATTCCTCTGACTTATTCATTCCATAACTGGAAACCTGTATCTTTCACTTCCCTCACCCATTTTGACCTCCCCCTTTACCCCCTTCCCATCTGGCAACCATCAGTTTGTTAGGTCTGATTTTGCTTTTTCTTTATTCATTTATTTTCTTTTTTAGATTCCACATGAATGAAATCATTTAGTATTTGTCTTTCTCAGTCTGACATATTGTTTCTCCCTTTGTTTCACACATTCCCCACCTACTTCCAGACTTGTTTTTGAAAATTATTTTCCATAATATTTAAACTGGTGATATGTATTCTATATACTAAAGATATATTTATGATTTTTCATATGAATTTTTTTTCCCCCAAACATGTTTTTTAGATGGCCAAGATATGCTGGAACTTTCACAATCTGGAAAGGCCACCACCATGCTCTGGCACTGACTAAAGCATGCTTTGTAGAGGAAAGGACATAAGCTTGATGTTTCTGAAGGAATCAAATTTTGGTTCCACTCTTTTATAAATAAGTAAATGAGGGCAGTTAACTTAATCACTATAAGCTGCAATTTCCTAAGGTAATAACAAGAGAAGCAAATACATTATGTTATTATTATAGTCGCCTCATTACTATGGTCATTTTAGTTCATCCCTTTAAGTCTGCCTTCAAATATTCAAGTCTGCATTTTGCATTTTAAAAAATTTTCTGTTCTTCTTTCTTATAAAATCCTATGACAGACTTTTGACAGAAAGTGCTTTCACAAAAACTGACAAACTGTGTCTACATAGAAAGTTCACAGTTACAACATCTGGCTTTGTTTGTATTTCGTTGAGCTAAGTGGGAAGACTCAACCACCCAAGGGGTTGTCTGCCTAGTCAGCAGGACAGCAGGAGCCAAAGGCAGAGAGAGGAAGGCAAGGTGTGAAGGAAGAGACATCCTGTCAATCAGAGCACTGCACTGGAGAACAAGGACCTGGAAAGAAAGTGACTGTAGCAACAGGACAACATGAGGAAGTCTGGCACAAGTAGGCTTCCCTGGTACTTTCTGTACGGAGAGAGAGAAGTCAGGGGCATTACACTTTTGGGTTTTCTTTAAAATCCTCTAAAACTGCATACACACACACACACACACACACACACACTCATGTTGTTCTCATGTTTTTCTTGTCATGTTTAAAACTTAGCTACTGAATTACATTTTCTATACCACTGTAAGCTACTGTTTCTCTAGCGGCAAAATAGCAGTTACCTGGCTTTTTGTAATCTCAGAGCAAATTACTTACAAGTAAACTAATAATCACCGATACAGGAAATGTGCCAAAAATATGTGGAGGAGCATACATTAGGACCTAACTCGCATCGCTCTTGGAGGAATAAAAAGTTATTTTATTTATTTATTTATTTATTTATTTATTTATTTATTTATTTATTTATTTATTTATTTATTTTGTATATGAAATTGGTAAGTAGGTAAATACGGGTTTTAGAATCCTTTAAAAGTTGTTTTTTTTTTTCTTCTTCTTCCCCATTGGTCTCCTGAATTGGCTACAGTAATTTCAGACAAGGTAATAGACCTTATTCCAATTTTCTTTAAACTTCACGCATGGAAAATGATGAATCAATACTTTCTTCCCCAAAGGAAAAAAAATGCTAATTTTTAGATTAATTAGTAGAATAAATAGTGGTGTCGACTGTCTCTCCCCTCTAAATTCCCATTCTTAAAACCAGGACGAGTATTTCTTTCCTTAACGACTGTATCTATCTGGCAGTGGACACTGGCCCTTCTGGACCATGGCTTAATCACCTTAGGTTCCCATCTTTGGTCATTTGGGCAGAGGCAGAAGCAAAAGAGTTCAGCTGTAGCTCAATAAATACGTTATAAAATCCAGCAGGCCAGGATAGCACACAGTTTGCCAAGACCAGGAATCAATTCTCATTCAGCATTTCTCCTACCCTTCCCTGCTCCAAGATCGTTAACGTAAGAGATGCCGTTTTAGGTTTACATGGGCTTACTTACACCTAAGTTCAAGTCATTAAAAGTAGCTGCCTAATTCTCATTAACTCAACCATTTTAATTTGCTGAGACAATATTTACTAATCCTTGGATTAATGATGCTCAATACAACATGATTATTGTTTGCTAACCAGAACTTTTATGTAATAACGGAAAACTGACATTTGCTCTTGTGCCTTTTCTCACCCCTGTACAAGAGTGTTTATTGGCAACTCAGGGAAATACCCTTCAGAACTGAAGGAGAAATAAAGACTTTCAGACAGACAAAAACAGCGAATTAATTGCCAACGGATTTGCCCTGAAAGAAATGTTAAGGGAGACTTTCAAGGCAAATGTAGCTTAACACCTGACGGGAACAAGGTTCCACACAAAATATGGAAATGGAGGAAAATAAATAAAACATTCCACTAATTATAACTGTTATAAAAGAAAATGATTTAAAGCAAAAGAGTAGCAGGGTACTATGTGTTTGTAGCACATGTAAAAAAAAATAAGGGACAAAAAATGTACAAAGGATGGAAAGAACCATTGGGACTATATTATTGTTAAGGCCCTTAGCACCACATATGAAGTAGTATAATACTATTTGAAGAAAGATTCTTTTTTTTAAGATTTTATTTATTAATTTGACATAGACATAGCAAAAGAGGGAACACAAGCAGGGGGAGTGGGAGAGGGAGAAGCAGGCTTCCCACTGAGCAGGGAGCCCGATACGGGGCTCAATCCCAGGACCCTGGGACCAGGACCTGAGCTGAAGGCAGATGCTTAATGACAGAGCCACCCAGGCACCCCTTGAAGATAAATACTTATTATTTAAAGATGTACACCATAAACCCTAGAAAAATATTTAAAATATTTATAAACTAAAAATAGTATGATAAAACTGAATTTTTAAAAAATCTAATTAAGCAAAAATGGCAGAAAAGGAAAAAGAAAGAAAAGACAGAAAAAATGGGAAACAGCTATCAAAATTGTATTTTAATCCAACCTTACCAATAATAATATTAAACAATATAGTACCAATTAAAATACAGAGATTGTCGTGTGAGATAAAAGATAAATAGCCCACTGTAGACTCTCGCTAAGAAAGTCACTTTAAAAATAGAGTCATGAGGGGCTCCTGGGTGGCTCAGTGGGTTAAAGCCTCTGCCTTCGGCTCAGGTCATGATCTCAGGGTCCTGGGATCGAGCCCCGCATCGGGCTTTCTGCTCAGCAGGGAGCTTGCTTCCCCACCTCTCTCTGCCTGCCTCTTTGCCTACTTGTGCTTTCTCTCTCTCTGTCAAAAAAAAAAAAAAAAAAAAGAGTCATGAATTGGTTAAAAGAAAAATGATAGAAAAAAATCTAACATGTAAACCCTTAAAAAAAAAAAGCCTAAAACTGTTATGTTAATTCAGAAAAAAAGACTTCAGCCAGAACTAAAAAGGTGTATTACACAGCAATAAAGGGGTCAGCTCTCCAAGAAACCTAAAGACTCAACTCTATAGGCTAATAGGAGCTTCAAAACAAATGTAGTGAAAGTTGCTAGAACTGAAAGGAGAAATTTACCTGTCCACAACTAGAGTTGGAGACATCAACCTCTTTCTCTTTCTCTCTCTAATTGATGAATATGTACACCAAAATTCTCTGCCAGGAAAGATTTCCTATTCTCACTTACTCAGACATAAAATCTCCTATCTTCTCTACCTTTCCAACATCTCATCTCTACACATTTACATACTGTATGAGCCCACTTCTACTTACTGGAGGAACAGGTGTCTAACCTCCAAGAATCATATAAAATTGGAAAGCCACACCTGTGTATTATCATATCTGTTAAAGATTAACAACCGGCAGATATATTAAGCAGCAATTATTAAAAAACAAGGTTATATGGGGCGCCTGGGTGGCTCAGTGGGTTAAAGCCTCTGCCTTCGGCTCAGGTCATGATCCCAGTGGGATCGAGCCCCGCATCGGGCTCTCTGCTCAGCAGGGAGCCTGCTTCCTCCTCTCTGCCTGCCTCTCTGCCTACTTGTGATCTCTGTCTGTCAAATAAATAAATAAAATAAAATAAAAATAGCTCAAAAAAAAAAAAAAGAAAACAAGGTTATAACTTGGGGGGGGGAGCACATTTCTCTCAATCTGTTTCACCAGTTTGATCATGCAGAGTCAAGCATATGAAAACGTTACTCAGTCTTCATCATTGAACGATTGCTGATGGCTTGGGAAAACGTCATGGAAACTCACTAATACTAAAATTGGAAAAGCTACTTGTATTCCAGGTCACTTTGAACTGTTCTACTGACATCAGCATTGTGTTCCCATTAGAAATGTAAACCTCTTCAGCTATCTGTAATAGCATGTCCTATAAGACAAGAACGTGGTCACTTTATTTTTCTTAGCTGTGTATACCAAAAGGAATGGAAGAAGTTTAGATTGACTTGTTTTCCTTTAAACACTTGAGTGATGAATCATCATTTTGTAAGTTTTTGTTTTTTGGTTGCTATTGCCTTTTGGAAACAAACTAGTAACCTAACTTTCTTTATGACAATATGATTTCTTCTGGGTTAAAACAATGTGATGAATAAAGGCAACATATCTCTCTGAACTTATTTGTCACTAAAAGATTCCAAAGAAAATCTTGACAAATGAAATTTTTAAGAAGTCCTACAACATTTTTGGGATCTTGAAGAGTAGTTTACTTCTGAAAAAGAAGTATACACAGTCCACACAGAGATCAGTAAGAAGAACAGTTTATCTCTGAAAGCAGAAGTATGGAATGGCTAAAGAACAGGAGAGTTCATAAAAACCAAGTCTGTTGCTAACCTGGATAACAGACTGACAATGGGCTAACAGAGAAATCTGACTCTTACTTAAAAAAAAATAAAGCCATCTGTGATTTCCCCTCTCTTTCTCCATATTCCTTACTTCATTCTTCAATTCTCTCCTGATTGATTCAAACCCTGAGCTGCAACTCTTCTGTTTATACACAGTATCGTTATATATTAACTTTCCAGCACTCAGATTGAAATTAACACTCCTTATCTGCTCCTGCCCTCATTCAGATCTCATTGAAAACTTCTTAGTCAGTGGTCACACACTTCAAATAAAACACTTAGGAAAATGTCACACTTGATTATGTGTCAAAATCTGTTCTTTTTAAAATTCTTCAAAGATTCTATTTATTTATTTAAGAGAGTGAGCAAGAGAAAGAGAAATGGAGCAGGAGGAGCAGCAGGGGGAGAAGGAGAAGCAGACTCCCCACTGAGCAGGGAGCCCTACATGGGGCTTGACCCCCGGACACTGGGATCATGACCTGAGCCAAAGGCAGATGTTTAACTGACTGAGCCACCCAGGCGCCCCTGTTCTTTTTAAAATTTAAACTCTTTAAAGTCTAGGGTTCTTTCATTTGTTTATTGTTCTGGAACAATACCTAGCATACAGTAAGTACTTACTAATATCTGTAGAATGCACTTAACATGTAGTCAAACAAGGAAGGGGGACTGTTGCTTGGAAACAGGTATTCTGAGACAGAATACAGGATGTTGGGAGTACAAAACAGGTACCAACTACCTTGATTTCATTGCAAAATGGAGGGGTTGGCATTTATGATATTTAGAGTTCTGAAGTTTTAAGTCTTTATGTGTTTCCTTATATACCCATTTAAATATGCACCTGGTAATTTGAATTTACGAATCAAAAAAACAATATCATAATTTTTAAAAGTACAATATAAAAATACAAAATCAATATATAGAATAAAAATACTTGGCATTTTACATTTATATATAACACAAATACTGTCATGTTAAAATTAAGTTGAATTTTATTCCATTCAATAAACTTTCTTTCACTCAGAAAAGTGTCCTAGCTATAAAATAACTTGTAACTTTCACCTACACCTGCGATGATGTCTAATTTTATGAGCAAAATCATAGCGCTACTTAAATATTATTTCCATAGAGTCAAGTAATGTTTAAACTTAATGGTATCATTTTATATATATCATGATATAGGAAAGGTTTACATTTCACATTATTATTACGATGATATGGTTCTCAATCTCCTTATTATATAATGTTTAAAATCCATGACATTTCTTAAAATAAATAGGCTGGAGTTCCCATGCCTCAAGTTTTACATTAAAAAGTTTATCTAACATATCGTATTTTTAACTACCAGTGTCCTATATCTTATCTAAGCCTCAAGAGATATTATCCACACATTACCACATTTGTGTTCATAAAACAGGAAATGTCCAAGGACAACTTTTTAGACATATATGCATGCTTGACTGAACACTGGCGAGTAAGAAAGCCAATGTGAAACAACAATTGTGTTGTTCTGTTGTAATCTGGTAAAACGTGGCTATCCAGAAACTTCAGTCAATAGAAAGCTTCCCTTGCAGTAACAAAGGTTTTCTTTTGATATTTTCATACCTAAATATTAACACCTTCAATTGTTTTAGAAACATTTTCAGAACATTATGACCCTTGGGAAAACATGGAGATGGGTCCGATATTTTAATATTCTGGTCTTCTTGCCTTTTGTTTTCTGGCTCTTCTTCAATTTAAATTGTTCAATATCTATTTTAAATTTTTAAATTTCTGGCTGCACATTCCACTGAATACAACTATTCTGTCATGTTTAGTGAAATGCTTATCTTCCCTCATTTTATTTATTTTTAATTTTTATTATTTTAAAACTATCATTTCCAGTGGTAGTGATAGTTGCAAAACTACACCAACTTTTTCATTTATAAATTACTCTAAATAATTAATAAGAGACTGCCTGCTATAAGTAACTTTTTTTAATAAAAAAAGACTATTCCTAATAATAATGACAATAATAACGCATACTATCAGTAGGTGCTCTTCTAAGTACTTTCTATGTTTTTCACAATTTCAGCTTCATAAAAACCCTATGAGGTATGTACTATTATCAGCTCCATTTCACCTGTATGGAAACTGAGGCATGAAGCAGTTAATGACATAAGCGTGAGATCACCCAGCTGTGGACCCATAATCTATCCTCATTGAAATTTAAGATATAAAAGGTTGACAGCCATATAGGAAGCTTTCTTCTAATACTTAAACATTTCCCCAAGTTATGTTTTATGGATCAGCTTAATTTTACAAACATCGTTTATTTCTCATCGAGAACTATATTTGTCTATGCGTGACAAGTGTTTTGTTGGGTCTCTGTGATGGTTGATTGTATACATTGACTTGGCGTAGGCTATGGCACAGCTGTTTGGTCAAATATTAGTCTAGATGTTGCTGTGAAGGTAGTTTGTCTAAGTGATTAACATTTACAATCCAGTTACATTTAAGAGGATTACTCCCCATAATGTGAATGGGCCTCATCCAATCAGTTGAAGGATCCTGAGAGGAAAAATTGCTATTTCCTGGAAAAAAAAAAGGAATTCTGTCTAACAGAAATCTTCTCTGAGTTTCTAGCCTACTGATCTGCCCTACAAATTTCAGATGTACAACCCTCATAATCTTGCCCAAAATCTCTCTTTGAAAAACCCTAACCTGGAAGCCTTCCTTGTACATACATAGAATCAATCTTCAATCATTGTTGAGTAAATATTACCTTTTGACCAATTTTAGAGTTAAAGCAATACACCATGAAGATGTACTGTGAATATTTCTATATTTGTACTTAGAAATTCTGTAAAGTATCGAAATGAAGATTCCTCATTTTTTTTATTTTTTATTTTTTAAAAGCACTTTGTATTTAAGTTATCTCTCACCCAACGTTGGGCTTGAACTCACAACTCTGATATCAAGAATCACAAGCTCTACCCACTGAGCCAGCCAGGAACCCCTCATTCCTCATTTTTAAATCCTGAGTTTGGATTTACTAGTATAGTTTTTTTATAAGGCTAGAAACATCATCTGATTAAATACTGGAAATAATAATATACTATGAAAATTAATCTAATTGTGAAATCTATTTTCTTTGATACAAATTAATTTGAATGACTTTATTTTTTCCTCAATTATTTCCTCTGCATGTGATTATTTATAAAAGTTATGAGAAAAGGAAGCCAGGATGGCAGCCAACAAATTGGGTTCCAGACTTTGTCTCCTCATTCTTCTTTTATTCTCATCATTATTATCACTAGGAGGTAAGTTTGATTTCTCTTTCTGGATTGATTATCTTTTTCCCTTTATAAAAATAGCATTTGTGTGAGAGTTGAAAGTTTTATTACTGGATAAAATCTAGGGTGGAAAAGATAAGCATAGCTGACCATATTGGTCCCCTAATAAAGTTTTATTAGGTCTACAGCTTCTGCCTGTTAAAATAATGGAGTTACCCTAAACAGGGAGCATTCCAAATTTTCATGCCCTCACTTTTTTAATTTTTCTGACCATGAAGGGAGATTTTAAATCTAGTATGGAAAAATTTTAATTATTTCTTAATAATATGAGTCTTCTCAGTGTGCATCAATTTCAGGGGACACTGGCATTAGTGTTCTCATAGGGTGGAGTATTCTCTACTTTACATAATTGAGCTATCCAAAAACTCACACAAGTAGCGGTATTGTTATACACATACATGGTAATGTATTTTAGGCCATTAAATGTGTGTTGTAGATAAAGTAGAGAAAACAAAAAAAACTTAAACATACCGCCACTGGGGCGTCTGGGTGGCTCAGTAGGTTAAAGCCTCTGCTTTTGGCTCAGGTCATGATCTCAGGATCCTGGAATCGAGCCCCGCATCGGGCTTTCTGCTCAGTGGGGAGCCTGCTTCCCCCTCTCTCTGCCTGCCTCTCTGCCTACTTGTGATCTCTGTCAAATAAATAAACAAAATCTTAAAAAATATATATATATACTGCCACTGTCCTAAAAATAGCCAGTAACTTTAATTTATTGGCTCATGATTTCAAATAAATACTGCATATGGAGAACAAACACAAAAATGTCTTGACATGTTACAAAGGTATAGCAAAAGGGTTTATAATGAAAAAAAAAAAAGGAGTTTATGTATACTTGTTAAGAAGAGTTTAAAAGGAAATCATGACCCTGCATGACTGCTAGAAAAAGAATAGAAAAGTTCAGGTGCCTCTGAAGATGTGGATAGTTGCACCCAAAGTCAGATAGAGGTATGTGTAGGTCTTGGACAGAAGCACAGGAATGCAGGTTGCAAAGGGAGTTTGTGGGGAAATCTGCGGTTCCCAAGGCAAAGGCAGACTGGAAGCTAGAGGGCAGGTCCCAGAAGCTCCCACATTTGTCACGTGGGAATTTGTGAAGTAAACAGCAAAGCTGCCTAACTGATGAGGCCTCTAGGAAATCACCGCGACCTCCCAGTGGTTACTGTCTCACTTCTGCTTTGTGAATCCCGAGGAAATTCCTATCACTGGGCATCTCTAACTAACAACTACACAGAAACAGTGCCCAGGGAGGGATGGAAGTGGTGATCACGGTGCCAACTTGACCATGGGTAGCCGGCTACAAAGAATCTAGCTGTCTTTGTTTTTCACTTGTTTGTTATTTATTTATTTATTGCATGTTGCAATAATTCTAGGAGCACCAGAGTTATGAAAAGTCTAACACAAAATACAAAGCCTGAATAACTACACCAAACAGACTTGGAGGTAAGGCTAATGGGAAATCACAATTAAAGTCCCTATGGAGGAATGTTTTGTTTTGTTTTGTTTTACCATAAGAATTAAATGAGGCTGAAACCAAGAGAAGCAGATACAAAAACCAGGTTATACTAGAAGGAAAGGAAAAGGGTAGGACTAGTGTCTCACAGGACTTGATTGGAAATTGTGCTCTGCAACCAGATACATTTTGTTAGACCCCTGCAGCACATTCCTCTACTTGTTTTATCTGGTAAATGTGGATTTCTGGTACTTGCAACAAAAGGTACATTGACTAAGGAAATGTCCTGGCTAAATTATGTTCATTTTCTATCATGCAATTAAAATCACTGTTCTGTTTGTTAAAGGAACTGATAAATCAGCGTAAAATGTAAATGGACAAACCACAGAGACAAACTATATGGATTAACATCCCAACTCGGCCACTTAGCAGAGTGACTCCGGAGAGTTATCTACTTATCTTACCTGCCTCTGCCTAAGTTTCTCATTTATCAATTGAGGACACCATTATTGGAGGGTACTGAGAGGCTCCAATGATTCATTATTAGCACAGTTCTTCTAAGAGTGCCTGGTGAGCTGTAAATGATTTTTGAGCTAATATAGATTCAGATATGAGCCATGAACTCATTTAAAAAAAAAAAAAAAATTCCATCTCTGAACACACCAGAGACCTGGATCCTTATCACAAGTATTCCAGAAAAGTCAATCAAAAAAAATATTGAACAGTGGAGGACCTCACAGTCACTATCTATAATTCTTCTTTGCCATGTTGATGTGCCTTTCAAGTGTGACGTGTACATCACTTAGAAACAAACAGGCCACTGAAAGACACCTCAGCCAATGAGCGTCCTCCCCTCCTTGAATCACTATGGACCACCAGTACTACATGTTATCAAACAGCAAAACTGATCTCAACATTAGAAAGCTGGGTACTTAAAAGATATTAGAGATAATAAAATAGATTTTGTGGACTCCTGTATTTCATAGTAGATCATTCTTTTATAATGTTATTTCTCACGAAGCTCTAGATTCTAACTGAATAATACCATCTACGAACTCTTAAACATGTGCTAATTAACACTAAAAACTTAGTACAGATAAAATTATGAACTATAAATCAACATTTGTTAATATGTCCTTGAATCAATGCACATGCACACATTCAGTAAATGGTACAATTAAGACTTTATGTTTTTGCTAGTTTATCAGAGGTTTTTTTTTAAATTATTATTTTTCAAATGTTTTATATAAGATATCTGGTTCTCGCAGTGGAAGGACCCACTCTTCTATCTCACTTATTATTGGAACTGGAATAATTTACTTTGTTTCTTTTTCTCTCTCCTTTTTTCTTCTTGATCTGTAAGACTGCCAAAGAGATAAAAACTTTTCCCAAGTATTTGTAAACTTGCCAATGTATTCCAATAAAATACTTTTCACCTTATAGGTTGATCCTATCTTGTTAGTTGATCTGCTTTTAAGTACATTATGGATACATTATTTTTTGTGTAATGTTTGAACATTTTCTGTTATTCTTTTACTTTATTACTATTCTTCATGTTAGAGTTTATATTATGATATTATACTGGCTTTCTTCATTTGCTTCAATTTCAGATTTTTAATTCTTATGCTTTTTATCTATTTTTTTTTTAATTTGGCCCCTGTAAAGACCACAAAGATTTTTTTTTCTCCTTTAGAAATCTAACCTAAGGATTTCTCATTTTTAGTAATCTGGTTTCTATTTGATATCCCAGAATGCACAGAGCAGGCGCTGCTACCCTGCATTGCCAGCACAATGTGGAGTACTAAAGAGACTATTAAGAAATTAGGGGCTTAACCTTTGCTCATTTACCAAAATTATTCTATTCATACTTAATCTCTTAATTCTCTCACCTTCTTCACTTCTGTCTCAAATAGAATGAACCTTTTTGTACCTCTTATGTATATTAAGAATGTGAGCTTAATGCACATTCATTTTTTTGCATTTTTTAATATAGTTGATGCAATACATTAATATCAAGTGTACAACATAGGGATTCAACAAGTTTACACACCACTGTATGGTCACCACAAGTGTAGCGACCATCTGTCCCCATATATCACTATCACCATACTACTGAGTGTATTCTTTATGCTGGGCCTTTTATTCTCAGGGCTTAGCCCTTCCAAAACATTAACTTCTTTTCTCTAAAAAAATCTCCACGTATTTATTATGGGCCTATGGGTATGTTAGCATATTAAGTTAAGAAAAACAGAAATATCTGTACTTCCTGGAGTCTCAGACTGGGGGAAGAAACTAAAATAAATTGCTACAATTTGAGATACGTTCTGCAACAGAAGAAGCTTCAAGTTACTTTCAGCTTCAGGACGGAAAAAAAGACAGCTGTGGTCTCTATGCTGCAGGGGAATTTAATGAGGTGGGAGGTAAAATGGATGGGGAAGGCTTCACAAGAAGGCATTGCCTTCGTTGATCTGTAAATGATGAGTGCAATTCTAGCGGACAGATAAAAGGAGCTCTCCCTGAGAAAAGGCCAGTATATGCAAACAATATGAAAGAAACCAGGGAAAGATGTATAAACTGCAATTGGAGACTTAGAAGTTAGATTAAGGATGGTCTAAAAGCCACATCTTTGGGGATGGAATCTGTCCAGTGATGTGCTCGCATCAGTTTGTGAGACACCACTCTGTGTACATCTTTGTCTTTCCAACCTAAATTTCAGTTAGGTCAGGTTAGTAGCATGAAATAGGCTATAATTTGAGCCGTTGTAACAGTGAAATTGGCAAACACTACACACCAGAGCTTTTTATCCCAGAGATCTAGTTGTTAAACATTTACTAGCACACTAATGACTTTATCTAAAATGTAATGAGGAATCACTAAACGACTCTAAATTAGGGGCCAACATCTAGTTCGCTACTGTAACAACTTGCCACACACTTGGTAGTTTGGAACAACATTCATAATCATACAGTTCCAGAAGTCAGAAATCCAAAATGGGTTTCAGTCAGCTAAAATCAAGGTACCTGCAGGTCTGCTTTCCTTTGGGAGGCTCTAGGAAAACACTGGTCTCCTTGCCTTTTCCACATTCTAGAGGCTGACCACATCCCTTGACGCATGTCCCCTTTTTTTAATTCAAAACCATCAAGGTCTGGAAGAGTCTTTCTTACATCACATCACTCTGACATTCTAGTCTGCCTCCCTGTTCCGCTTTGATTACTTTGGACCTGCCTAGATAATCCAGATTAACGTCCCTGTATCAAGGTCTACTGACTAGCAAACTTAATTCCAGGTGCAACCTTCACTCCCTCTTGACATGTAACATATTTATAGACTCTGGAGATTTGGGGAACCATTCTACACCTACTGCTACATTCCATAGTTTGTTCTGCAAGTGGTATGGAAGATGGGCTAGATGCTAGTAAGAAGCGTAGGACAATACCTCAGGGAGATAAGATGAGATCTTGAATGAAGTTAGTGGAAGTTAGAATAAAAATGGTGAGGGTAATTGATGACTTCTTTGTTGGACATAATGCAATAGGGGAAATAAAAGAACCCAAAGCTTTAACATAATGCAAAGTTGTATCAACAATGCATGATATTGTTTCCATTTCCATTACAAATAAAAGTTATCAAATAGAATTTATATTTTGGTAAAATTGCCTATTTTGTATTAGATTGCAAACCAAAACAGCACTGTAATAGAAACTGTGTGCAATTTATCAAGTCCTAGCAAATACAATGCAGTTACCTTGACTCTTCAGATTTTTCTTCTCTTTCCTCTTATTCTATAACATTCTGTCCACAGCTTTGAAATAAGTAAGGATGGATTGGAGAAACAAATATTGTTTACTTCTTTATACATTTATATTCTAAATACCACTCTCAAAGAATTCACAGCAACTTTAAGTGGTTCCTAGAGGGGGCATATATGTTTTGCTTCTCCAACACATTAGCACAAACTACCTATGAAACAGTTACAGAAATGAAATATTCACCACTAATATAAGAAGGCACAATTATATTTATTCCTAAAATAGTAAGATAAAATAACTTACATCAGGGAAAAGAAGAACTTGTGTCTGGCTCTTACCATTTAACTGAGGGAAAGACTGATTAGGTATTGTCTATTGTTTAGAAGCTTAGATGAGTTAAAAACAAAACAAAAAAAAAAACAACAAAAAAACTTTTGATTAAAAAAAATGCCAGTTGTAGTATTCCTAAATCTTATAAAAGTGACTAAAAAGGACTAAGATGCCAGCACAAAGTAGATGTCCAAAAAATACTTTCTGAAGATATAAATTAACATAAAGCAAAAGAAGTCTTTCTCAAAAATCTTTAAAGCTCCAGAAATATGCACTATCTGTTATAATACCAAATATTTATATTTGTGGGCCTTAAAATTTGGCCAGGGAACACTAATCCAAGTCACTGTCATATGTACAAGTGTCACACGTTTCCCAAATTTTCTCTCTGCTGCCATTCTTGATCCCTCCTTAAACCACACACATGTAAAATCATTATTGGTAAAATCGAAATACCATCGTTAATTCTCCTGCATGAAACTCTCTAGGGGCTTCCCCGTTTCACTGGAAACAAAATTCCTAACCCTTGCTCTCCAGGGATTATCATGGCTAGCACCCATTTAGATGGTGGACTTCAAATCTGCTTGGAACATGCTACCCCAGATCTTTGTCTCTTACCTCTGAAGAAAGGCTCTCCCTAACCACCTTAGCTAAAATAATACCCCTTCTCATCCTGTCAAGTTATCACCTCATTTCATAATATTTATGGATTTTAAATTTCTTAAACCTATTAGATTAAATCTATTACTATTTAGCTTTATTTACATTACCTTGTTTATTTTTGTTTTACTTCCTCCTCCTCCCCATTAAAATATAAGTGCTATGACTGCAAATTGTTTGTGTTTTTGTTCATTGCTCTATCTTGGTGAGCCCTCACCAAATATTTTTGTATGATTTAATGCATGTATTACCTTTAAGTGTAATGTATACAACCTTACGTAATTATCAATTCATATGATTCATATTGCCTGATGAATTTACAACGGACACCATCTCATGTATCCATCTCCCTTAAAATTTCAAATAAATGAGACTCCCATTCACAGTTCAGGCAAGAAATACATAAAGCATGGTTTTGCTCATTTAATTCTCTCTCTCCACAGCATCTTAACCTTCAGCAAATTCTGTTGGCTTTGTTTTCAGACTCCCCCTATACCTCTAGTACCTTAATCCAAGGAGCATCGACTCTTATATAGACTACCATAAAGAAAAAATAATAATTTTAGCTTTGTGAAGTTTGAGAGGGCATTTGCGTATACATATCACATAGGTAGAGAGTTATGTTAAAACAGGTTTAGTGGAAAATATATTAAAATATAAAATTTGGAGTTTTTATTCTGACAGGTGTAAGGTGATTTTTCATTATGGTTTTGATTTGCATTTTACTGATGATAAGTGATGTTGAGTATCTTTTCATATGTCTGTTGGCAATCTTTTTTTTTTTTTGGAAAAATGTCTATTCATCTCTTTTCATTTTTTAAATGGATTGTTTAGTTTTCTGGTGCTGAGTTGTATAAGAATGAAAAAGACAAGAAATAATAAGTGTTGGGGCGCCTGGGTGGCTCGGTGTGTTGAGCCGCTGCCTTTGGCTCAGGTCATGATCTCAGAGTCCTGGGATCGAGCCCTGCGTCGGGCTCTCTGCTCTCTAGGGGAGCCTGCTTCCTCCTCTCTCTCTGCCTGCCTCTCTGCCTGCTTGTGATCTCTCTGTCAAATAAATATAAAATCTTTAAAAAAAAAAAAAAAAAAAGAAATAATAAGTGTTGGCATGGATATGGAGAAAAAGGAATGCATTTGCACTGTTGAAGGGAATATAAATTGGTGAAACCACTATGGAAAACAGTATGAAGGTTACTCACAAAGTTAAACGTAGAAATACCATGTGATCTAGTAATTCCATTGCTGAGTATTTCCCCAAAGAAAGTGAAAATACTAATTCAAAAAGATATATGCACCTCTATGTTTACTGCAGCATTATTTATAACAGCCAAGATATAGAAACTACCCAAGTGTCCACCAACAGATGAATAAATAAAGATGATGTGTGTGTGTGTGTGTGTGTGTGTGCGTGCGTACACATGTGTGTGTGGTGGAATATTACTCAGCCATAAAAAATAATGAATTCTTCCCATTTGCAACAAGATGGATGGATCTAAATAATACACTCATAAGTAAAGTAAGTCAAAAAAAGACAAATAGCATGTGATTTCACTTAAATGAGGAATCGAAAAAACAAAACAAATGAATAAACAAACAAAAAACCAGACTCTTAAATACAAAGAACTGGTAGTCATCAGAGGGGATGGCAAAATAGATAAAGGGGACTAAGAGGAACAAATTTCTACTTATAAAATAGTGAGTCATAGGGATGAAAAGTACAGCATAAGGAATACAGTCTATAATGTTGTAATAATGTTTGGTGATAGATGGTGACTACACTTATCATGGTGAGCACTGAGCAATGTATAGAATTGTCCAATCATTATATTGTACAACTGAAAGTTATATAATATTGTATGTTAATTATATTTCAATAAAAGAATTGGAATTTTTCAGCATATACATGGTGTCAAAGCCTTGAGTCTCTCACTTAAGACATTTAGTTCAGATTGGATGAAATGCTACTACACTTGGAATTCGAAAAGGGGAGGAAGTCCCAGGAAAAGAGATTAAGAAGTCAGAGTCAGTAAGATTTATGGAACACCAATAAAATGTATTCACCTAGAACCAAAATTAGCAAGAGTTTCAAGAAGGAGCGACTAATCAACCACATTACACACACTGACAAACCAATTAAGAGGAGGGCTGAGAGTTGAGCATTGGATTTAGTAACTCTGACAAAAACAACTTCAGTTTAGTGATCAGAATCAAAGCTTGGATAGAGTGAATTCAGTAGCTTAGTCATTTTGCATAACCGACAATTTACATCAACTGAACAGCAACTCCCCATTTCCCAATTTCTCCAGGCCCTGGCAATCACCATTCTATCTCTTCATGGTCCTGATTTCAATTTTTCTGAATATATATCCTGAACAAGTTCTAAAGATCTGTTGCATAAAATAGTATCCACAGTTAACAATAGTACATTTGCACTTAAAAAATTGTTAAGAGAGTAGGTCCCATGTTAAGGGTTAACAAGCAAACAAAAACAAAATTAAAGGGCCATAAAGAAAGATATGATGGGGGGCGCCTGGGTGGCTCAGTGGGTTAAAGCCTCTGCCTTCGGCTCAGGTCATGATCCCAGGGTCCTGGGATCGAGCCCCACATCAGGCTTTCTGCTCAGCAGGGAGCCTGCTTCCTCCTCTCTCTCTGCCTGCCTCTCTGCCTACTTGTGATCTCTGTCTGTTAAATAAATAAATAAAATCTTAAAAAAAAAAAAAAAAGAAAGATATGATGGATAGGTGTAGTCCTTTGATGGTGCTAACAGTTTCACCAGTATGTGCATATGTCCAAAATCATCAAATTGTATTCATTAAATATATGCAGGCTTTATCAAATATATCTCAATAAAGTGAAGGGTGGGGAAGAACATTATAGGAGAGAAAACTTAGGTTATCTAGAAAAATCTTTGAAACACCTTTGCCATAAATGAGGTTATATTTACTCTGCTTTCCTCATTTTTCACAATGAACGGAGAATAATTTTAATCAGCTTTCAAGTAAGGGGTGAAGGGTTTGGAATTTTCACCTTTGCCCTTTCTTAAAATGTAAAAGCCGATAGATAACTATAGAACACCCATTCCCATTCTTTGAAAGTTCTTTAAAGTGTTGTCAATCCTGAATTCATCAGATAATACTAATGTATGAAAACAAGACTGCATATCTTACACTCCTATTTAAAAGTAAGATTTGTTTGAACATTCAAAAATGCAGTTACTAGGAATAATTTGATGTCTCTTTCTTCTTTAGTATAACAAGAAGCTAATTGTTGTTAGCTGAATTCTCATTCAGCCTCTACTCCATATTTAGTGGGGAAAAAAAAAATTTTTTTCCCTAGATTTTTTTTTTTTTTTTAACTTTTGGAAATTATAGTCCTTAGTCCTATAACTACTAAGACGTGCCCTTCTGCAGTGCCTTGGTAGCACCATCAGTTAAATGTCTGATTCTTGATTTTGGCTCAGATCCTGATCTCAGGTTTGTGGGACTAAGCCCCACACTGGGCTCCCAACTCAGTGTGGAGTCTGCTTGAGATTCTCTTCCCCTCTCCCTCTGCCCCTCCCCCACATGCTTTCTCTTGCTCTCTAAAATGGATAAATTAGATTTTGAAAAAAAGATGTATCTTTCCTCCCTACCAAAAAACAAAACAACAACAATAAAAATCACAAATTTTTTGACAAATTTATTCTTAAGAACTATTTTTTAAGAGTAAATCTATTTTGGGGCACCTGGGTGGCTCAGGAGGTTAAGCCTCTGCCTTCGGCTCAGGCCATGATCCCAGAGTCCTGGGATCGAGTCCCAAATTGGGCTCTCTGCTTGGCGGGGAGCCTTCTCCCTACCCCCCACTGCCTGCCTCTCTGCTTACTTGTGATCTCTGTCAAATAAATAAATAAAATCTTTTTTTTAAAAAAAGAGTAAATCTATTTCAATAGTAAACTCATCTTGCATGTTATTGAATCAGAACTAGAATTTAAGTGACTGAAAAACAGGAAATGATTGTTTGATCTTACCAAGAAAAGCTCAAAGTTAAGTAACTTATGATTAGTATTTATCCAAGGATTTTCCCTTCTTCCTGTAGGTCACAGGATGACCTGGATTAGACCTGATGTCTTATGAAGCTTTTCTATAACATAGTTACAGTTATGTGTCCAAGACATTTATTTTCTTGATGGTCTCAATCTTGTTATTAACATTCATTGAAAGGTACTACATTTTTTAACTGAACACAAATGTTAGATGCAATGTCTGGTGTTGACTATACAAATAACTACATAAACTCATAGATAATCAAGATATATTCATGTTTATATGCTAACTATAATTTGTAATATACTAATAGTATTCTAACTATGTAATAATGGGCTCAAAATAAATGAATAATGTCTCCTATATTCTAAAATTGGAAACTACTAAGTCATGAAATAATAGGACATTCTCATCAGTAGTAATCACTTTCATAATTCTCAATTACATTAAAATGGGGTAACAAATATTGTATCTTACTATTTTTAAAGATAAATTCACCTAATTGTTTTTCCTGATGGGTTGGGCTTTTGCCCCTGTCTCTTGTATTTGGGAAAATGAGCTGGGATAGACTTGGCGTCCTGAGGTTTTCCTTTTATATGGTCACCGCCATGTGTCCAAGCTATTTATTTTCTTTATGACATGCAACATTTTTTCATGAAGACTTGCTTAAAATTTTATTTTATACTGAACAGGAAGAGATGTTGGCAAAGAGGTTCTGTAACTGCTAATATTCCCTACTTATCCTGAAAATTAGCAGCCAAAGACTAAGGAGAAAAAAAAAAAATAGCATGCTTCTACTCATCAATGGAAATTTACTCTGAGTCTCAGGAGAACAGAAAGAGGCAAGAGAAGTACTTTCAGAAATGTTGGCAGAGTGAGGAGGGTGAAGGTCTCAGTCCCAGAAATACTTGGGTCTTGATTAGAATTCATTTCAGAAAGATTCCTGATTGGCTCATCCAGCAAAGTGTCCTCTTTAAGGACTTATTAACGTTTCTTATTGATGATTGGTATGATTTTGCAGTCACTATTTTTTTTGAAAAAAATTTCTTAAGATTTTATTTATTTGTCAGAAACAGAGAGTACAAACAGGCAGAGCAGTAGGCAGAGGGAGAAGCAGGGTCCCCACTAGGCAAGGAACCTGATGTAGGACTCGATCCCAGGACTCAGGCATCATGACCTGAGCCGAAGGTAGACACTTAACAGACTGAGCCACCCAGGCATCCCTGCAGTCATCTTTTATAGCAAAGAATAATATTTTACACTGCTATGAATAAGGACTATGTAAGGTAAGTTAAATTAAAAATAATTATGCTGAGCAAAATAAGTCAATCAAAGAAAGACAATTATCATATGATCTCTCTGATTATGAGGAATTTGAGAGGCAGGGCAGGGGGTCATGGCGGGTAGGGAAGGAAAAAAGGATAAAAGATGGGACCGGGGAGGGAGACAAACTGAGGAGACTCTTAATCTCACGAAACAAACTGAGGGCTGCTGGGGGGGTGGCTGGGTTATGGACATTGGGAAGGGTGTGTGCTATGGTGTGCTATGGTGAGTGCTGTGAAATGTGTAAGCCTGATGATTCACAGACCTATACCCCTGGGACAAATAATACATTATATGTTAAGAAAAAAATAGATAAATAAAAATCACAATTCATACCCATTAGGATACCTATTACAAAGCAAAATAATAATAATAGTAATAATAATTCAACTCTCTCTGACCTCTTGTCTGCATCACTAATATCAAAATGGACATCAGTACTGCAATGGATGTAAACAGGATTCAAATCTATTATATTTGGTGTTTCATTTTCTCTTTATGGTGATAGGACATTATAATGTAGAAGATATCTTCACTGTTATCTTCCCCCGTTAACTAATCATGTAATAATTCTGTAATTCCCTCATCTACTCAGTCCATCTGTGCTCCATGCATTTAATACCCTCAAGTTTAACCGTTCTTGCTTTCCTTGCATATGATCCTTTAAGCACCCTGTTAAAAAGTTTCATATTGCTCTCTCAATATTGGTAACAACTGCCTTTCTCACAGTGCAGAACAATTTAGTAACATTCAGCTAACCAGCAATACCACACCTCAAATTTAAGATCTGTATTAATTTCTTTTCATAACTGGTCTTAGCAAAAAAATTTTCTGTAGTTACTACTGGCTATAACTGTGCTACAAAGAAGGATTATAGCATCATCCAATAATCTAATTAAATAAGGGGTTAGTAAATTCTCACTGTAGTATAAAAAGCATGTGAACCTGAGCCCTACTGCAAGACTCTTTTGTTTTAGGACAGAATTCTCTTCATAATGAGGACTTTATATTAGTTAAGACAAGTTAGACTGCAGTTGACAGTGTGGTAGATTGCAAATACAGCCATAATTCTCCACCAATCTTCAGATTATGCTCCTTTCAATTGTGATTTTTAAGTTCTTTGCATCAAGAATTGGAATTTGGGAGATGCCTAGGTGGCTCAGGTAATGATTCCACCGTCCTGGGATGGAGCTCTTTGCTCAGCAGGGAGTCTGCTTCTCCCTCTGCCCCTCCCCCTGCTTGTGCTCTCCCTTGTGCACTCTCTCTCTCTCTCTGACAAATGGAGAAATAAAATCTTTTTAAAAAATTAAGAAAAAAAAGAATTGGAATTTGGGGCACCTGGGTGGCTCAGTCACTTAAGTGTCCGACTCTTGATCTCAGCTCAGGTCTTGATCTCAGGGTCATGAGTTGAAGCCCTGCAATGGGCTCCCTGCTGGGTACTGAGTGTACTGGAAAGAAAGAAAGGAAGGAAGGAAGGAAGGAAGGAAGGCAGGCAGGCAGCCAGCCGGAATTTATTTCTACATCATTCTACGTTAAGCAGCGAAAGCTAACTGAGTAGAAAGAAACCCAAGAAAAGGGGAAAAATTATTGTAATCTTAGTGAGATACAATATCAGCTACGGGAATGTCAGTGAGGAATGCCCCTTGGGAATTATCAGAATCAGGTGTCAGATGTTCTTAGGACTCTTCTGTGTATGGGTCAACTAAAGCTAGGGTTACATTGCACAAAAGACAGCTCCTTGGGAACACTACTGAGAACATCGCCAGAAAAAGAGGTTTAGGAAAGAAAATCACTATCACAAAATCTTGTTCAGGTGTGAGAAGACCTGTGGTGTTGGTCACAGATAATACATTATCCATTAATATCCATCCCTGCTACTATACAGACCACCCCTGTGGTTCCTGATTTTATATATATATATATATATATATATATATATATATACTATTATACCATCCTCTGATGTGAACCTGCCTATGTATCTGCATTTCCTCTTTCACCTAGTTCCATACTTTAATACTCTTCCAACTCCCAGCTGATTTTGGCAGAAGAAAGTTTCTAATACCATATGTGATAATCTTTCATGGTAGCAAAATCTAGAAAATAGAAGGATCCCTTTTTAATATTCAAGAGTCTAGAATCCATGGGACTCAAGAAAATAAAATTACCTACTATGTGCAAGGTAGCCAATTGAAGGAAACATACACATTCTTTGAATGCTATGTCGATTTATGTTCTGGCTTAATCACCTTATGATTAATTTTCACCAAGCGTATGTTCATAAAATTCATGTAAATCCAGGAAAAAAATAAAGAAAAACTTTTAAGTCTAACACCTGAATCACTGACTACATTTTTCCTGAAAATGAGTTAGTTATCTAGCTTGCCGAGATATGACCTAAAAAGTATGTTAAATTGTTTTATTACAAAATATATTTGTTACACAAAACCAAGCAAGAATAGAAAGACATTTTTAAAATTCCCATTATTCATGAATTTTAGATTTGAAAAATTTTAGATTAAAAATGATAGTTAAATTTATCTCTAAACTTAAACACAAAATCAAACCTTTGAATCTATTATGTTTCTGAAAGGGTATGAATAAAGACTGCATTTTTGGTGGCTCCATCAATGTTAATGAATGGTAGTAACTCTTGTGCAACTCAAGGATGGTAATCAATTTTCAAAAGAGTAAGATATTCCTAGATTTGGTGGTTCTGAAAAAATTCATGTTGTGTGTTTTAGCTTCATTTTGGAATTGACTGATCAGTCTAGAAAACAATAAAACCAAGTATATATTCTATACATACTTGTACTCTGGAGGGTTCATTTCATATTATTTTCAAATGACCAGTTTCATCTAATGTCGTTTTTTTTTTTACAAGATCAGTTTTTACAATGTATGGTAATTTCAAATTGCTTAAAGAAAAGATGATGAGAAGTTTGTGACAAAAACTGAATGTATTATGTATGTCGCAAAATGCTACTTCCAGCTTGAGCATATACATTCACAAAATAAATAAAAGGACATAATATTACTTAATATTGTTTTCTTCTTTGTGAACATTTTCTGTTTATGTCTGTTGTCAGTTCATTTATACATCATTATACATCATACATAATGTATAATTATGTATACTTATAAAATTATACACACATATATCCTTTAAGCAATTTGAACAAACTTTTTTTCAAAATTTGAACAAGAAAAAAGTACTTTTTTAAACTAGTGGGTTTTTTCCTTTTTTTTTTTTTTTTTTGAGAGAAAGAGAGAGTATGAGTAAGGGGAGAGAGAATCTTAAGCAGGCCCCAAGGTCATTGCAAAGCCCAATGTGGGGTTTGATCTCACAACCCTGAGATCACAACCTGAGCCGAAATCCACAGTCAGTGGGTTAAGCGACTGAGACACCCAGGCACCCCCAAACTAGTGGAATTTCCAATCAAAGTTATTTCACTGCTAATTTTATCCAAAACCACAGTGTTTAGAAACAGGAATCTGGGAACTACGTGTGTGCAGTGTTGCTGAGAGCTACTGTGATCATACTCTTACTCTCTTGGAAGCCAAACTCTGCCTTTTTGGGCAATTCTTATGTAAGAGAGGATTTCTTATCTTTCCTTCAGAAGTAGAGATTCTCCACATTTTCCTCCCCTCAGCCCGTGGCAAACATTTTCTGGATTTTGTTTTGTCTTACTTTCCTCTCCTCTAGCCACATAGGATCTTCCCATGCACTCACAGAGATTGCTGCCCTTTCCCGGTAGCTTAAAGTGTTTGTTCTGTAGAGAACTGTCCTTCTGGGCCATTTTTCTTCCTTCAATGTCAGCAAATTTTATTCTTTAGGCCTTTATCATTGAGGGAGGCTTTCTTCAGTGCCTGTCTCACCCCTAACCATCCTCCTAAGTAGCCAGTAGAGATCTATGAAAAAAGCCTGCCAATGCACCCTAACTCCTTTTGTGTCTGAAGTTCACAGGGGTTCTACTGTCTCCACACTCAACGTTTAGCACCTTTTAAAGTATTGTGTCTACATTATTTTCATCCAATCACGTTGTGCTTGGTATCCATGTGGCTCATGCTCTGCCAATATCGGTGTTCCATTTCTCTTGAAGGGGCTGGTTTTTTTGTTGTTGTTTTTTTCCCCAAGAATTCAGGCTACTTGCTTGTCCTGAAACCTCTGTTCTTCGATAATCCAAAGAAACTATTTTTAATCCAGCTTTTTCTTGTTGTGAAGGCAGCAGTGAGTGGTCTTACCAGCTTTCCACATCCTTTGTGGAAGTAAACCCAGGAAGACAATTTTGAGACTTACTCCACTAAGTTTCTTAGAGGACTCCAGTTAGATTAAAACCCTGTTGCCCACAGCATAATACCTACTCTTTGATGACCCTTTACTGATTTTTCAAACTTTCCTGTCACTTTCTTCTGCTTTCTCTACTCCTCACCTCTTTACAGGATTTCCTCCTCCATAAAAAGTACTATCACTGGTGGGTGGAAAGGACTTGGCTTAATATCGGCAGTAAATTAATAAGCTATCTTTCTAACACTGTTCTAAAATCATTTGTTGGATATATTGCCAGGCCCTCCATATTCCTGAACTGTGTATTATTTCTTATAATTCTGTCATAAATTTATTCTCTCTTACTTAAAATTTTATGTATATAAAGACCTATAGGAAAAATGTTTCTGAGTTAAATAAGAATTTCATTTAACTATAAGTACAAACCTTAAAAACAACCCATTCCACCAAATTCACGTATAAATAGCTACGTCAGAAAAAGGCTATGCATTAGGAAAAAATATGTAACATGTTTTCTATAAATTTCATGGATTATGGCAGCAAGCACATAAACCTGAGTTTTGGCGTTGAATTTTTTTGACAAGAGGCTCTTTTATCTGAAGTTCTCTGGCCTTGAAAATATAGTCCTATGTTGTGAGAAAAGAACTTCCCAGAATGTTGTAAATGCATTTTGGCTTGAGGTAGATCTGAAAAGGTCTAGGAATTGATTGTTTGGGCTTTAGAACTCTATCCTTAAAGTTAGATAAAATAAAGAATGAGAAACAAAAATAACTTTAGATTTCCAAAAAATGTTTTTGGGTAAATTATCTCTTCTATCTTAATGTAGAACTTTTATTTAAAACTAAGACTTATTTAGAATGAATGTTTTGAGATTCTGAAAATATCCTACTGATTTCTAATTTTAAATAGTGTATGGCTGGGGCACCTGGGTGGCTCAGTGGGTTAAGCCTTTGCCTTCGGCTCAGGTCATGATCTCAGGGTCCTGGGATCCAGCCCCACATCAGGCTCTCTGCTCAGCGGGGAGCCTGCTTCCTCTCTCTCTCTCTCTCTGCCTCCCTCTCTGCCTACTTGTGATCTCTGTCTGTCAAATGAATAAAAAAAATCTTTAAAAAAATAGTGTATGGCTACAATAGTTTATTAAAATTCTGACCAAATTATGGCTATACCTTTCTTCCATCTGAAGTCTGCCTGAAATCTAGATATAATTTTAATGTAATTATTTATAAGAGAATTAAGAAGAGTATTTGATTTTGTTTTGCTTGGCTTAGCTTAGAAAGCAAATCAAACTTTTAAGTAGATGAACATTTTATTGCTTATATAATCAGGCATTTCCATAATGACCAAATATATTTAGAGTCATAGGGAGAACTGGCAGTTGATAATTTGGGGAGAAGCGGTGGATCTCACTTCCTGTGATTTAAAAAACTAATAAATTTCCTGATTTTTAGGGAGAATTAATTTTTTTTGGTACAACAAACACTATTTGCATCAACTTTTCAGTTGGAAAATTAAAAAAAAAAAATTTAAAGGAACTAGAAGATAATTAACAACTATATTTTATTTGTTAAATATGGCTTATTAGTTTTCCTCATAGTGTACATCCCATTTCACATAATTTAAATATATGATTCAACCATAGGTTAATCTTTCTCTTGAGACTAATGATAAAATCTGAATTGATACTGAACTTTCTGCTACAATAAAAGAAAATCACAGCAGAAGGGCAAAAATAAGTGGCAAAAACAGACTTTCTCATCCTCTATATCAAGTTATTCCTCATCTGAAAACAGATTTTGTAATGTGATTTATTCTTATCAAAATGGAATATAAAATATATTTAATATTATGAATGTAAGTTTCTCAGTGGATATTTAATTTTGCCTTCATTATCCATACAAAATTATTGTACTGATTTTTACTATGTGTGTGTGTGTGTGTGTATGGCGTCTATCATTTGCTTACAGCAGCTTAATATTCAATGACCAAAACAGAAATCCTCAAAGAATGAAGTTTGACTTCTAGCAGATTAAGGAGACAATGACCAATAAACATAATTAATAAGTTGTATGTCAGAACGTGTCAAGTACTATAAAAAGGTAAAGTAGGATTGAGAGTTCAGTACTGGGGGGAAAAGGCTTCGGTTTTTAAAAAGATGGTGAGACAACTTCAAGAAGGTTCATTTGGACACAAACTTGTAGGAAGTGAGGGTGTTAGCCATGTGAATATTCAGGAGGATAAGCCAAGTACAGAGTAAAGCCAGAGCAAAGGCCCCAAGGTGAAAGCAACCATTCGGTAAACAGGGAGGTCTACGTGGCTGGAATTGGGTTAATCAGGGCAATCATGTGGGAACTTCTGTACTTTTTAAATCTTCTGAAATATTTTTCTAAGTTGTTAAGACACTGATGAAAAGAATTAAAGCTATACATTTTCTTTTAAATTATTTCATATTCAATTTTGTTTGTATGTCTCATACAGCTTATAAAACACAGTATTCTAAAAGAATTCAGCAGTATTCTAAAAGAACTTATTTCTGATGTTTCTTCCATAAGTCATAGAGGTTCATATGATTTTCCTTCACAGCATCATGTCTTTTAACTGATATTATCTTCAACCCAACTTACATCCTCCTCTCCCAATCCAAATTTATCTCAGAGTTTCCTACTTGGTGATGGTCATGTAAGAACAGAACAGCAGAGCTGTCTTTCACTTTTTTAAAAGTCTCCCTAATTACTCTCATCAGTTTAACCATCAAGACTTGCTCAGGTATTCTCTAAAAACAGTCTTTTTCGTTCTCAGTTCTAATTCTTTAGCTCAGTTTTTATCCCATAACACTCTACCGTAACAGCCTTCATAAGCCTCCCAGCTTCTAGTTCACAACCCACTTCACACACCACCTTCACCTTCACTGCGGTTGAGTGTACCGTCTTCCATTAAACTATTCTAGCAGGACGAACCGGTAACTGGCAGGAGGTGTTACAGCAGCTCTTAAATCTCATCATCCATCACCGCCCCCCTTCCTTTACTGTCCCGTATTAACTGGGTAGTAATTTAGCCCTGGTTCCAAGTGGGGCTTGTAAGGAACTATCAGCCAGAGCAGCCCTACCCCCGGTTGAACTGCCATTTTGTTGTAAAACTTAAATTAAATCTGAGGGTTTTGAAGGGGCGGGGGGTGGGAGGTTGGGGGATCCAGGTGGTGGGTATTGGAGAGGGCACAGATTGTATGGAGCACTGGGTGTGGTGCAAAAATAATGAATACTGTTACGCTGAAAAAATAAAATATTAATAAAAAAAAAAACTTGAAACAAAAAAAAAAAAGAAAAAAGAAAAAAATAAAGCTAATCCTGGTCAAACGATCACAAAATCAATAGTAATGAAGACTTCAAAAAAATAACAATTTACTTTATCCTCTCCATATAAAAAATTCTAAAGACATCTAATCTACAATGACTCCTCATGTAATTTGTGGGTCACTTTCATTAGATAAAAAAAAAAACAACTTCCATTCTAACATTGAAACTAATATTACACTCTATGTTAACTGGAACTTTAAAAAAAGCTTGAAACATTAAAAAAAAAAAAATCTAAATGTTGGGAAAAAAAACAAACAAACAAAACTTAAATTTACCTTACCCCCCACAGGGGAACTTACTTAAAAGCAAGTCCAGGAAACCAGTCCCAAGTAACAGCCCAAATGCAAGGGTGGGTCAGGTCAGGTGGAGACATTCAACCAGTGGGGGCACATACTGTCTCCAGCTACCAAGGTGATGGGCTAGTTTCCATGGCTACTGTGGGGTGAACTGTAATTCAATTAGCCACCTGTGCGTGGCCAGGCCCAACCACATGGCCTTTGTTCTACAAAAGTTAGTCTGGAAAGCAGGGAGGGGTCGTCCTCTCTGTAAGGGACCGGTCTGTTTGACCGTCGGTCTGATTCTTGATGCTTGGCGCAAAATAAAGCTTTGCTTGTCCTTCGCTTTGTATCAGTCTCGCTCCTTTGACCATGGACCCATTGACCCATTATTGGGGGACCCAACACTGGGGACCCAACAGGGCTAACTGTATGTTAACACACACCAGCATGGTATTTTTAGTGGTTTTTCAATATTCTTAAGCCAAAATGCTCACTTCTAGTGCTGACCGAAGCAGGAGAAAAGTAATGAGAAACCGGATTTATGACCATATTTAAGAGACAAGATTGTAAAGGTGAGAATAATTGTGGGGTGGGAAATCTGCAGGATAAACAGAGTTAGGAAGTAAAGGTTGATGCAACACACCAAAAAGTGACATCATTTCCTAGGGAAACCAAAGAAAAGCAAGGTGCCCAGGTGTTTCAGAAGAAAAGACAACATCTTTTTCCAGCAAAGACTGGATTACTTTTGTTTGCAGTGATTTTATGAATAAGGTATATAAAATATCCCATAGCTTGAAATGTCAAAGATATAAAAATATCAAATCTATGAAAAGGAAAGTCTAGAATGGAAGAGGTATAGCTGTGCCATTGTCATATTCCATTAAAATTTAACTGAACTTGAATTAAATGTCTAAAGAAAAGGTTGAATTAAGAAATAGAACTTAGACAGAGACAGAGTTACTTTCCATTCACATAAAAGAGAAATCAGTTTCCAACAAGTGGATGATTTTTCTTTATATGACATTTTTTTACCCCAAATATTCAACCATTCTATATCTTAGAACTTAACACATGATTTATAACCTTCAAATAATTTGTGTTATATAACCAGAGTTATAAAGTTGAATGACTTGGTAAGCTAGCATAATGTCACAAAGACAAGGCTAAGCCACATGGCCTAGATTTGAGAGTCAAGTAAATGTAATTTTAGGCAAGACATTTTATCTTCATAGGTTTCACTGATTTACATTGGAAGTGATTATGTTGTTTTGTTGATCTCTAGGGCCCAGTCCTGAATAGTGGCCTTGAGAACAAAGAAAAAGAAAAAAAAAAGTGTGTGTCTCTCTGTGTGTGTGTGTGTGTGTGTGTGTGTGTGTGTATTCTTTATATGTATATATTAAAAGCCACACAATTCAATTGGAAAGTATAACACAGCTCACTTACTTCAATTATTTCTATTAAATCAAGGATTTGTGGATCTGTGGTCAGGCAATTCTCCCAAGGTCATTCTTACATGTAATGTTCACTTTATGTGAAACCAAACAGTAATTTAAGGAGCTCCAGAGTATGTGACTCCATTACAAAAATCTACTTGGCTGCATTTGTTACAATTAAGAATGAGAAAAAATTAATGTTGCCTGCAGAACATTAGTTTCTGAAAATGCTAAACACACAAATACTTCTGTTCTTTTTCCTATCCTATCAACATGGTCATAATTAAGTTACTGCCTTAAATTCAATATGGAAAAAAAAATTCAGTATGGATGGCATGCATATTCATGAAAGTGATCTAAATCTCAAAAGGAGCATAGAATATATATCTTATAATTTTTGTCAATTATTAAGTTAAATACATTAAAAATAGACATGTATATAAAGTTTTTATAACGGGGTAAAAATTATGTGCAAAAATACTATGTTACATTCTTGACTATATTACAAAGTTAAAATACAGAATTTAAAAAGATTATTTTAATATAATTTTAATGATTTTAGGAAGCATGTGGTCTGAAACTCTCTCTCTCATTCTTTCAGCTCTCTATGGGGAAGATTCAAACAAAAGCCATAAGGAAAATCTTAAATAACTGGGTAACAAACCCAACCCACAGAACACTTCTGTGGCAAGAAGAATTCTAAGATGGACCCACCCGTGAGCTCCACTTTCTGTTATTACATCCATGATTGGTATACATTATATGATAAAAGATATTTTGCAGATGTAATTACTATTACTAATCAATTGACCACAAGATCAACAGATTATCCGGGTGGATCAAGCCTAATCAGGTGAGTCCTTTAAAAGCAGTATTTTCTCAGGCTGATAATGAAAGAGGAAGTAAGAGAAATTTAAGTTCAAGAAGGATATTATGAGAGAGAAAGAGGGAGGGAAAGAGATTTCATTGCTGGTTTAAAGATGGAGGAGGTTTATGGAAAGAAGTTGAGTCAGTTCTAGAAGCAGAGAATGATCCTAGTTGACATCCAACAAGAAAATTAAGTCCTAGTTCCATGACAGATCTGTACTGAATTCTACCAAATAACCTAAAGTAACTTGAAAATAGATTATTTCCCAAAGCCTCCCAAAGTAAGAGGCTATTCCAGTGACACTTGGGTCTCAAACTTGTGAGACATTAGGTAGGGCACCCACTAATGCCCACTCAGACTTTTGACCTACAGAACTGTGCAGTAATAAATGGGTGGTGTCTTAAGTTGCTAAGTTTGTGGAAAACTGTCAGGCAAAAATAGGAAACTACTATTACATCTAAAGCCTCAGGTTCATACCACTTACAAAAATAATCAGTAAATTAATTAGAAACCTAAGGGGGAAAAAAAAGCTCCATTTAAAAAAAAAGTATGGGAAAATGTCTTATAACCTCAGATTTTTTAAAAAAGATTCTTAAAGAGAAAAATTAAGAAACACAAAAACTAAGGAAAACATTAATAAATTGGAGTACACTGAAAATCTCAAAAAAGTCATATTCAAAGTAGAAAGACAAATTATACTCTGTAAGAAGACAATTTTAACATATATTTAAAATGATCATTTTGTGATTATAATACATTTAAAGACATGACAAATCACTAAAAGTCAATCCAGTTGAAAAATTGGAAAATCATGCAGAAAGAGAAATTATATAAAAACTGAATTGGTTTCTATCTACATGAAAATTGCTCAATATCAAAAGTGGAGAAATGCAATTTTTTTAGAAAGTGATATACTACTTATGCCCACCATATTGACCAAAATTGAAGTCTCCTGATGTGAAACAGTCTGGGTATCAAAGAAAAATTTATATGATATTTTGGAAACTGAATTATTACACTTACTTTGGAATCTAATTTGAGATTATCTAACAATGCTGAAGGTACCAATTTCCACTAATCAAATATCTTATTTCTACGTTACTCCTAAGAGCAACTTTCACATAGGTTCATGTGGAGAATTCCAACTTTGCTTCTAGTGAAAAATTGTTGCCTTCTTAAATTTTGGTCTTCCAGCAGAATGTGTAAAATAGGAATGATATTAAGGTGCAAGCATGAGACACTGTTCATTTTAAGTAAGTCCCAAGCTGCTAAAATTCTGAATACATTATTTTTGAGCATTACCTGGGATTTTTTCCCTGTTTCTCTTTTAAATACAACTTTTCTAACATTAAGCCAGACATGCAAAAACATACACACACGCGCGCGCGTGCACATACCTCTCACCAACGGCGAATTTATTTATCTGGCAAATAAAAATACTTTATAATGCCACATAAATATCATTTTAAGAGGTATTCTGGGAAAGCTTTCCTCAAATCATGAGTCACAGCACCAAAGATTCATCACAGGACTTCCTTCTTTCCCTAACTATTCATGAAGGATAAAGGGTGGCATTGGATATGGGTTAAATTGGTTTTTATTTGAATTATCTGAATTAGAAATACTTTGGACAATGGTCCATAAGAGTAATGGCAATTCTTGCTTAACAATCAACAATCTTTAATAACTCAAATATTACCAAAAAAATATTGTTTTGAGACAAGGTCTTATTTTTTATTATTTTACTATTTTTTTGTTTAAGGGATTAAACTCATGACCTTGAGATCAAGACCTGAGCTGAGATCAAGAATCAGACACTTAAACAACTGAGCCACCCAGGTGCTCCTGAGAGAGAGGGTTTTATTAAGGGAAGGTGAAAAGAGCTTTGGAAAGAAATTTTGAAAAATAAGGAGACTTTTAAAAATAAAGTTAAGTGTAGGATGAGAGACACCAGGGACTCAGGAGAGACATGTCCACTCCTCTTGTTGCATGCTTTTTCAGGGCGTTTGCACGCTTTCTTCCTTTTATGGCCTCCTTTACCCACGTTTACTCCAGTGGAGGTATTTTGCTCTTAATCAACTCCTACCTCTTCATACAGAGTATAACAAGAACCAAAGCTGAATACTCCTATGTCAATGCCACCAAACTCCTATTCAAGGGAACCAAGGCTAAGAGTAAGAAGAAAAAGAGTAAAGAGAAGAAGAAAAAAGAAAAAGAAAAGAAAAAGATGAAGAAACTCAACTTGGTATTGTTGTAATCTGTTGGACCATAACAAACTTCAGTGAAATTTCAGGGACCAGAGCAACTGAAATGGATAAAGGAATGAACATACAACACTTGAGAATGGATTTTTTATACTGGGAGCACCACATAAAGAAAATGATGAGGGCCCTAGTCCTTCAGAGCAGTTTACAACTATCATCCTGCCTGATTCCTGAATTACACTGAAATCTGGCTATGTCTCCATTGATACCTTGGTATCAATTCATGTGGACTTGTTATGGGGTTTTCGGATGCAACCGGACCAAGACAACAATGGGAACTGGTCTTTCAGGATGAGAAAAAGGTTTTATTGGCCTCAAATAGCTGCTTTAGAGGATGCAATGAAGCGGGCAATATGGAGGCAAAAAGTAAAAAAACCAGGAGAAGAAGATAAAGCTTAGATCCTGTGCTGAAAGAAAACTAAGAAAAAAGATGATATTCCAAAAGAAGACAAAAGAAATGTTGATAATGTGAAAACAGTTGTGCAAAGAAATGTCAGAGTTTCTAAGACCACAAGCTTAAAATAAGTAAAGAAGACAGTAAAATTCTCAAAAGGCCTAGAATGATGGATTTTTCATCAATCACTTCTGGACAGAACAAAACTGAAAGCTGATAGACACTGCAAATGACCAGAATTTTTGTTTGTCTCTTTCTGTTTGTTTTTCTCTGAATAAAATAGTCAGTGGAAGTGTTTTACAGGATACACACACACACACACACACACACACACAAAATATAAAATTAAATGCAAACATTTATATTCACCCTAGAGTATTTTATTAGCTGGCTCCAAATTTTTCAAGTTATCCTAAATAAAATTCAGAGTTTAAAACTTGTTTTCTTTCTTTCCTCCACCCATGGAGGGTTCTTAGTAAGGTACTTAAGATCTACTTTATGAGAACTCATACTCTTGGAGTAGATAGATTTCTATTTCTCTTGATGATTATAGCTAAAACCCCTGAAGACACATTTTTTTCCCTGTGTTTACATAGGTTTTAAATATATAAAGGAAACCTAAAAAGAATTTGAAAGATGGGAAGAAGGGAGAAAAAGCTAGGAATCTTGACCCTTGAGAAATGATATATGATGATTTTCCTAGGATTTCTTCATAACAAGTATAAACAAGACTGGGTGCTAGAGAAACTGGCAACATAGAAAAACCAAGAAACATAGAAAAAAAAATCTCTCATGGTGTTACTTGAGTCATGTGAAAAGCAGAGATTCTACCCCCACCCAATAGTAATAAAATGCCCCTCTTGTCCCCACTGGGGTGATATTAAGGAGGCTGACTGAAAAGGTGGGACTTTCCCCACATTTTGGAAGTAATGATCCCCATTCACACAGCATCAGTGGAAGCAGTGTCAAGAGCAGTAACAAAGGAGTAGTACTGAGAGAAGCCTAGTCGGGGGTCTAAACTCTTAACCTGGCCCAACAGTAATGATGGTCCTCTGCCCACCACCTCAGGATATCAATGGAAGCTGAACAGGAAACCTGGACTTCCATTCACATGTAAAAGTCACAGGCATTGTTTTTTTCCTTCTTGAAACAACTGTATTAAAAATTATAGTGTCTCATAAAATAAACAGACAGCCTTATTAAAGAAATAGAAGATATAAACAAGAAACAAATGGAAACTGAAAGACATAAAACCACAGTAACAAAAATTTTAAAACCCAATGGATGGATTTCACACAATGAATAGAACAGAAGAATAATTATTAGACTGGAAGATAGAATAGAAATTACCTAACATGGAGGACACTGGGAGATGGAGAGGAGAAGTGAGTTGGGGGAATCAGAGGGGGAACAAGCCATGAGAGACTGTGGACTCTGAGAAACAAACTGAAGGTTTTGGATGGGGGAGGGGTCGGGGTGTTGAGTGAGCCTGGTGATGGGTATGATGGAGGGCATTTATTGCATGGAGCACTGGGTGTGGTGCATAAACAATGAATTTTGGAACACTGAAAAAATAAATAAATAAATAAAATTTAAAAAAACTTAAAAGAAAAAGGAATTACCTGGCCTAAACAACAGAGAGAAAATGTACTTTAAAACAAAATAAAACAAAACAAAAACAAAAAAGGGACAGAGCCTGAGGGACATGTGGGACTATAACAAAAGATCTAAAATCCTAGGAGGAAAGGAGAAGAAAGAAGATGGGACTAAAAAAACATTCAATAAAATAATGGTTAAGAACTTCTTAAATTTGGCAAAAACAAAACAAAACAAAAAACCCTATGGATTTAAGAAGCTGAGCAAACTCTAATAAGGATAAATCACAGCAAGATGCATTAAATTAAACTTCTGAAAAATTAAAGACAGAAAACAAATCTTGAAAGTAGCAGTGTGGGGGGCAGAAAACCCACCTTAACTCCAGGGAAAAATTAATCTAATGAAAACAGAGAAGAAATAAGGAAAGGACAGTAATAAAGAGGCACTGTATTTCCAAGTTACGAACAAAAGAACCATCAATCCAGAATCTTATATTCAGTGAAAATACACTTTAGTAAAGAAGGGGAAATCAAGATATAATTGGATGAAGGAAAACTAGAACTTGTCATATATATGTATATATATGCATGCCATACACACATGCACACACACACACACACTAAGAATGGCTAAAGAAAATTCTCTCAACAGAAAGGAAATTATAAAAGAATGAAACTTAGAACATCCAAAAGGAAAAAAAAAGTGAAAAAAAATGATAAAACATGGATAAATATAACAGACTTTCAAAGTCTTGATATTTATAACTTATACTTGAAATATATATATATATATAATATAGTAATAGATTAAATAAGTATGTATGTGTAACACCTAGAGTAATTACTAAAAGAGCTACACAAAGGGATACACTCAAAAACAATAGTGCTAAATAAAAAGGGAACTGTAAATTTTTTTAAGGAACCCAAAGAGAGGCAGAAACAATAAAACAGAAACAAACAAGCAAACAAAAAACATCAGAAACAGAAAACAAAAAAGTGAAATTGTGGACTTCAGTCCTAAAATTATCAGTTATTATATTAAACACAGATGTTCTAAATACAGAAGGTAAAAGACAGAATTGCAGAGTGGTTAATGACATGAAACTAACTAAATGTCTATCTAAGAAACTCATTTCCAGAAAATGATACAGGGATGTTAAAAGTAAAACTATGGAAACGAATAGATCATGAGCATATTAACCAAAAGGAAGGATGAATGGCTATATTAATGTCATATAAAGTAGAATTCAGAACAAAGAAAATTACCAGAGAAAGAGAGGGACATTACATATTGGTAAGAGAATCTATTTACCAAGAAGATACAGCAATCCTAAATGTGTATGCACCAAACAGAAGTGCTGCAAAATATGTGAAGTAATCACTGATAAACAGAGAGAAGAAGTAGAAAAATGCTCAATTATAGCTGGAGATTTCCCTCCTCTCAAATGTTAGAAGAACTGGAGAGAAAATTAGTAAGGATACAGAAGAAAACAACAATACCATCAACCAACAGGATATCATAAACATTACAGAAAATTCCACCCCGCAACACCAGAATATACATTATTTTCAAGTTCCTATACAACAAATACCAAAATATACCATACCCTGGGCCATAAAACAAACCTCAGTATATCTGAAATAACTGAAATAATTCAGAATATATACAACTACAATGGAATCAGTCTAGAAATCAATTGAGAATGATAACAGAAAAATCCCCAAACACTTGGCCATTGAACAACATACTTCTAAATAACCCATTCATCAAAGAGCAAATCTCAGAAGAAATTTCTAAAAATGCGTCAATGAATGAAATTGAAAACACAACCTATACAAATTTTTAAGACACAAAGCAGTGCTGCAAGGGAAATTTATAGCACTAACTGCTGACATTAAAAAAAAAAAAGTAAAATCTCTAAATAAGAATCTAAACTTTCATTAGAGAAACTAAATATAAGAACAAAATAAACCTTAAAATAAGCAGAAGAATGGAGTAAGAGCCCGAATTAATGAATTTGAAAAAACAAAAATTGAGAAAATCAACAAAACAAAGAGCTGATTCTTTGTAAAGATCAATAAAATTAACAAGCTTCTAGCAATATTGACAAAGAAGAGAAGACAGAAATTGACAATATTGACAAAGAAGAGAAGACAGAAATTAGCAATATCAACAATGAAATGGGTTATCACTACAGACCCCTCATTATTAAAAACACAAGATAATGATAAAAACAACCCTACACAGATAGATTGGACAACTTAGATGAAGTGAAGTAATTCTTAAAAAAAAAATAATAATAACTTGGGGCACCTGGGTGGCTCAGTGGATTAAGCCTTTGCCTTCAGCTCAGGTCATGAGCTTCAGGGTCCTGGGATGGAGCCCTGAATTGGGCTCTCTGCTCAGCAGGGAGACTGCTTCCCCCTTTGTCTCTCTGCCTGCCTCTCTGCCTACTTGTGATCTCTGTCTGTCAAATAAATAAGTAAAATCTTAAAAAAATAGTAACTTATTAAGTCACCCATTATGAAACAGAAGTTTTGAAAAGCTTTATAATTACTAAAGAAATTGGATTCCTAACTTTAAAATCTCCTGAAAAGAAATTTCCAGGTCCAGATAATTTCCCCAAAGAATCCTACCAAAATGTGAACACTAATTCTACTTGATCTTCTGAAAACAGAATTGAGAACACATCCCAATTCATTTTATGAGTGAATATTACCTTAATACACAAATTAGCCAAATAAAGAAGAAAACTATGGACCAATATCTCTCCTGAATATAGATGCCAAAGCCTCTAATAAAACATTATCAAATACATTTCAGCAATCTATAAAAATAATTACATACACTGTCACATGAGGTTTATCTCAGGGATACAAGGATGGTTCAATATTTGGAAAACAATCATTGTAATCCACCTACCATATTATTGGGGTAAAGAAAAAGTAAAAAGTTCACATTAACTGATGTACTGGACAATATTCAACACCTATTCATCAAAACAACAACAATAACAAACAGAAAGTGAGAATAGCCAGGAATTTCTTCGACTTGATAAAAAATACCAACAATCATATAATTAACGGCATATTTAATGATGAAAGACTAAATGCCACCGAACTGCTTTCTACAGTGGTTCCATTACTTCACCTTCTCACCAACAATGTATAAGGATTCAAATTTCCCCATTCATCATTGTCAACACTTCTTCCCCATTTTCTGTGTTTTCTCTACTTTTTATTAGTCTTCCTTTCCTATTTTTTACTGCTAATCAAAAAGTGCTACCTTGTGGTTTTGATTTTCATTTACTTAATGACTAATGATGTTGAGCAAGTTTCCATATTCTTATTATCCTTTGTCCAACGTCTTTGAAGAAATGTCTTTGAAGAAATGTCTGTTCAAGTTCTTTGTCAATATTCAGCTGAATTTGTTGTTATTGTTATTGTGAAGTCATGAAGGCACAAAAGGGAATGAAGCCTTGATACATGCTACAACATGAATGGACCTCAAAATATGCACATTAAGTAAGAAAAGAAAGACACAAAAGGTCAAGTGGTATATAATTCCATTTATATGAAATATCCAGAAGAGGTAAATCCATAGTGACTAACAGCAGAGTTTAGTGGTTACTAGATGCTAGAGGGAGAAAAGTGGGAAGTGACTACTTAGAGGGTATGGAGTTTTCTTTTGAGGTGGTAAGAATGTTTTGGCATTTGATAAAGAATGATTTGACTTTACAACATTGTGAATGTACTAACTACCAGTCTTGTATTTTTTAAATGGCTAATTACATGTTATTGAGTTTCACCTCAATTTTAAAAAGTAGAAAAAAAAATAATAGTAGCTAAATTTAAGAGGTGGCAGAGACTGAAAAGGAGTATAAGAAGGGCTTTTAGGGTGTCAGTGGGTGCTCTGTTTCTTAGATTGGGTAACTGGTTTTCAGAGGAGTCAGTATCTGAAATGCTCTATATTAATAATAGGTACACTTTTATATAAATGTCATCCTTTAAAAGTCCACTAAAAAAAAAAGAAAGAAGGGGCGCCTGGGTGGTTCAGTGGGTTAAGCCGCTGCCTTTGGCTCAGGTCATGATCTCAGGGTCCTGGGATCGAGCCCTGCATTGGGCTCTCTGCTCAGCGGAGAGCCTGCTTCCCTTCCTCTCTCTCTCTGCCTGCCTCTCTGCCTACTTGTGATCTCTGTCTGTCAAATAAATAAATAAAATCTTAAAAAAAAATATTCCAAGGAAGTTAGGTCTCCTTCCTTTTTTTAAATATTGAAATAGCCATGTACAGTATCATACTACCAATAAGTGTAGCACCGAAATTTTGGCATAATACCTAATACCTAATACCATTGGTATAATACCTAATTCCTAATACCATTTGGCATAATACCATAATACCTAATACCATTACATTACTCTAGAGCTCAAAACAGATTCCTGTGGCTATGTTATCATCTATAAATTTTATACTGACTATTCTCATTAGGCTAGTTCTCAAAAGCGATAGCAGTTTTGTTTTTACAGTTTTCAAGTCACTAGTAAGTTTTGCTTATGAAAAATATTGCATGAAGATACATCCAAGTGTGGGTATACACCAAGTATTATGGAGTTAAAAAGAAACAAAGATAATTTAAAATAAAGTACAATATTGACTGGCAAATTTAATGCACTAACTGATCTTTTATCCATTGTTTCAACAGAGCTAGAGAATATGTAATTTCTTTCCATAATGGATTATCACCAGGCCTCAAATGCCTTAATTTTTTTTTTTTAGTTCAATTATTCTATTACTTTTGTCTGGTTTTTAGGGAACAGAATTGAACAGTTTACCTAATTAAAATTCCAAATGCAAAAAAATATCTCCCCAAAAGTGCACTGCCACTCTTCTAATTGAGCACTCTACTTTCTCATTAATGCAGTTGGTTTAGATGAAAGTGCTATTGTATTAGCAGAACCCTCTTTGTTTCCTTTTTGTTGATTCCCACAACCATATTTTAGTTGGTAATTTCTCTTTTTCCCCTAAGGCTGCTCTGAAAAAAGTAAGAACAGCTGACAACTTCCTTGAATTATTTGTATTAAATCCATCTTTTCTCATTTCATCTGTCATATATCTGCCTGAAGGAATGCAATTGCAGCTTTCTTGAAATGCTCTGCCTTAAGCCAGCACTTTTGTGTGGTGATGAGAGGAGTGAACCCCAAGAAAACTGGTAGTTACTAAATCTTTAATTTCTGCACTTACACCATCGGCTTGTGGGACACACACACAAACACATACTCACAGAGGTTGTATGTGTACACGTGTGTCTGTGACTACAGAACCTATCATCTGTTTTTATGAACATTGTACTTTTAATATGGTATTGATGCCCTTGTAGGTTTCCACAGTGTTCCTGACTATGTACAGATGTGCTTGCCTCGGTTACCCACAAATACTACCCACAAAGACAGGTTTCAATGTGGATTTTAAGCTATTAAATACCATGCTGATGTGATGATAAATAATTCACAATGTAAGACCAACAATGTTTTACCTGGTTGGCTCAAGCAGTTCAATTTTACCTGGAATTAGAACAATTAAAAACTGTTCATATATACGCAAGAGTGCAATCATTTGGATTCTCAAGGACTCAACAATCTAAATCCTTGAGGACAGAGATTATTTTTTTTTCCCTCTTTTACTTACCAGCATATCCCAAGAGCTTGAAACAAAGCTTGGAACATAGTAAGGACTTAATATGAAGTAAAAATTGTTTTTGTTGGGTGCCATGGTGGCTCAGTGGGTTAAGCCTCTGTCTTCAGCTCAGGTCATGATCTCAGCGTCCTGGGATCTGCTCAGCAGGGAGCCTGCTTCCCCCTCTGTCTCTCTGCCTGCCTCTCTGCCTACCTGTGCTGTCTGTCAAATAAATAAAATCTTTAAAAAAATTGTTTTTGTCATGTTATATCTTCATATTTTACTACTCTTTTTTTAAAAATATTTTTTATTTATTTATTTGACTGAGATAGAGATCACAAGTAGGCAGAGACGCAGGCAGAGAGAGAGGGGGAAGCAGGCTCCCTGCTGAGCAGAGAGCCCGATGAGGGTTTGATCCCAGGACCCTGAGATCATGACCTGAGCCAAAGACAGAGGCTTAACCCACTGAGCCACCCACGCACTCCCATATTTTACTACTCTTACACACAAATAAAAATAAATAAAACTTAATATTGAAGGGATTTCTAAATAATGCTGATTCAATTATACATAAAGATACATAATTCATATATGATTATACACATTTTTAATTTAAATTATATATTATAAATATATAATTGATTGATCTTGTAAAAATACCACTGTTGTTTAATGCCCTCATGTCTCTTTATTAACTCTAAAAGAGTCTTGAAAGTCTTTAACACCCAGTATGTAGACTGTGCAAAGATAGGATGCAACTATACAAATTAGTCCGATCTTTACTTCACTTAGGGTCATGCAAATATGCCTGGCTTCTTCAGTCTGAGATATAAAAACTGGGGTGGGAGTTTATAGCACCTGTTTCTATCACCAATGGAATTTAGAGAGGTAAAAGAAGGATGAAAGACAAAGAAAGCAAATTATATTTAAGTGAAAACTATAGATACGTAATGTTTTCTCACCTGTAGCTATAACTAAATTCCAACACTACAAGAGAAAACAGATGTGTTTTATTTTATACTTTTATTTAATCTTCAGATTCCTCAATAGAGTCATTTTCATAGGTAGTGAATTTTATTCATGGAAAATATACATATAAAATTCAGTATCCGTGAATGACTCACTCCATTCATTCAGCCGTATTAACCAAAGAGAACACCAAGAACAGTATTACCCACAGTAGATTTACTGTCAGTTCAATTTAATAAAAGTGTTATGAAACTTTAAACATTCTCCTGGTTGTTTAAATACTTGACATGGTTCATCCCTGTTAGAAGTTACAATAGCTTGTGATGAAAAAAAAAAAAAAAAAAGTAGATATAAAACAAATATTTGACATCATTCCTCCCTGCAAGAAGTTACACTATTTGGAAAAAGATGACATGTCAGGTACTTTCAACTTAGGAAATAATGTAAAAATACAGCAAGAAAAGTGCTAAATGGAATATAATCAAATGCTAAGAAGAAATCACATAATCCAAAGAACAGCCACAAGGAATATAAATGCTGATCTGGTTGTGGGAGGAAGCTTCCTGAAGGAGGTAGAAAACTCTGATGAGTTTTAAAGAGGTTGAAGAATGGAGACAGAACTCCATGTAAATCCTGTGCTAAAGAAGGAGAAGATGGGTATTTTTAGCTGTGAGAAACAATCTTTTTCAAACAAACTTACTTTTGAAACCCAATTAATTAGCAGTCCCTGTTGGAACTCTTATCTCCTCAAACACTGACTTATCTGCTCAAACACTGCCGGCAAGCCACCCCGGAAAGGCAAATCCTTAACTACACCACCTTGCTCGGCCTTGGCAGTGGTATGAGCAAAGCAAGATCTCATTTTGTTGTGGCTGAAGCAGAGCTTAAAGCAGTTAACAGCTGGGAACTATCTGCTAACGCCTCCCTTCTCACAGCTGGCTTAACATAAATATTAAATATTTCCATAAATTTTAATAATCCTTTATTTGTAAACAAAAAGCTATCCATTAAATACCTATTTCAAAAGTAAAAATTCCTTCCACTTTTAATTCAGAATAAATCACCCTTCGTTTTAGTTCTTACATCCTTTGAAGTCCTATTCTATTAATCTTTTATTCATTATATTTTTTTAAAGATTTTATTTATTTATTTGACAGAGAGTGACACAGCGAGAGAGGGAACACAAGCAGGGGGAGTGGGAGAGGGAGAAGCAGGCTTCCCGCTGAGCAGGGAGCCCCACGCGGGGCTCAATCCCAGGACCCCAGGATCATGACTGGAGCCAAAGGCAGACACTTAAGGACTGAGCCACCCAGGAACCCCACATTCTATTTCTTTAAAAATACAACTATTTTAGATTAATATAAATAAGGAAGAGGTGAAAGACTGGGGGGATGGAAATGATCTTGGAGCACCTAGATGGTTCATTCAGTAAGCACCCACCTCTTGATTGAGGCTCAGGTCTTGATCTCAGGTTTGTGAGATCGAGTCCTTCATGGGGCTCTGTGCTGGGCATGGAGCCTGCTTAAGATTCTCTCTCTCCCTCTTCCTCTGCTCCTCCCCACCCACTTGCTTTCTCTCTCTCTCTCCCCCTCCCTTAAAAAAAAAAAAAATCGATCTAGCATACTAAAAAAAAAAAAAAAAAAAAAAAAAGAAAAAAAATATTCATGCATGTAAAATTCTTTGAGCAGTACACTGACTTTAATTGTAGAAAAAGAAAAAAAAAAAAAACTGTGAAACTATTTAAGAATAATTACATCAATCACCAGGGAAGAAAACACGATCAAAATTGACAAAATATGTGAGTGATGGTTGTAACAAAGTTTTCCATTTCTTCTATTGGGAAAGTCTTTGTAAATTGGCATGATCTTTTCAAGAAAGGTCAGAAGCTCAACAGTATCTTCAAAGGGCAGCCTGTTGTTAACACTGGCTCTTCTATTTTCTGTGAACGGGCAATCATATTCTCCAAAAAACTAGCCCTTGGAAATTAAATAGCTTTTGAAATTAAATGAAATTAAATGAAAACATTCAAATTTGTCAAAATGCTTTTTTAAAAACACTGCTAATCAAACAAGATCACCAGATCTCCCCCCACCCCGACCAGCCTTTACAAATAGGCCGCTAAACCAGTTGAGAGATGTTAAATTTAACCTCTGATAAAGTATCACAATGACTACAAAAAAGGAATGAACTTATTTACAAGGAAATACAAGGAATATACTATGTTTGTGACATTAGTCTGCTGAATACTACTTTCAAACAATTTAAGAAATAAAATATATGAAAATCTCCAGTGGGAATAAATTATAAATAAAAGTCAAAGGGGAATTTTTGTGAGTTACAGTTACATGCAAACTATGCTACTCAAAATTTCCTTCATGAACCCTATTTAGGGAAATTTACCTAATGGAAGAGGCACTAATATAAGATACCAGTACATAACCTGTTGGGAAAAACCTGTTTTCCAAACACAACCTGTTTGGGAAAAAGTTTGGAAAGCAAACATTTTTATATATGTAGAGGTCAAAGAATTTGTTAATCTACTATCTCTAGGCACCATGCCTAGAGATTCTTTTCTAAGGAAAAGAATGCTGGTTCTGTTCCTAAAGTGTCATTTCTCATTGTTCTATTTCTATGTATTTGTGCCCAAATCACACTGTATGTATTAGTGATGCTTTGGAGTAGGTCTTAGTATCTGGTAAAACATTCTTCAAGATCATGTTTTCATATGAATTCTGCAAATAGTTTTTCAATTTCCAAAAAAGACTAGCTTAAATTTTGACTGAGATTTTACTGAATTTATAGGTAATAATATTGGGGAGAATCAGTATCTTTACATCTTGTAGGCTTCCAACTCAAGAACATAGCAGCTCATATAAACTGTATTGTTTTTTGCAGTTTACAGTTTTACACTCATGTCCTGTAAATTTAACATTTATTCCTTAGCATTTGAATTTTCTTACTCTAAATGGTTATCTCCATGGACTGGAAGAAAAATATCTACAACACATACAAATAATAATAGTTATATTTTATGGTATATAAAGAACCCCTACAAATCAGTAAGTAAAAAGTAGCTGCAAGTTGGTGCAGCCTCTTTGGAGAACAGTGTGGAGATTTCTCAAGAAATTAAAAATAGAACTTCCCTATGACTCTGCCATTGCACTACTGGGTATTTACCCCAAAGATATAGATGTAGTGAAAACAAGGGCCATCTGTACCCCAATGTTTATAGCAGCAATGGCCATGGTTGCCAAACTGGAAAGAACCAAGATGCCCTTCAATGGACGAATGGATAAGGAAGATGTGGTCCATATACACTATGGAGTATTATGCCTCCATCAGAAAGGATGAATCCCCAACTTTTGTAGCAACATGGACGGGACTGGAAGAGATTATGCTGAGTGAAATAAGTCAAGCAGAGAGAGTCAATTATCATATGGTTTCACTTATTTGTGGAGCATAACAAATAGCATGGAGGACATGGGGAGTTAGGAGAAGGGAGTTGGGGGAAATTAGAAGGGGAGGTGAACCATGAGAGACTATGGACTCTGAAAAACAATCTGAAGGGTTTGAAGAGGTGGGGGGGTGGGAGGTTGGGGGAACCAGGTGGTGGGTATTAGAGAGGGCACGGACTGCATGGAGCACTGGGTGTGGTACAAAAACAATGAATACTGTTATGCTGAAAATAAATTTTAAAAAAATGATAAAAAAAAAAGTAGTTGAGCCATGGGGGGGGACGGACAAGTTATTCAAAAAAGAAATGTTTTTTTAAAATATTTTGAACATCCCAATAAGCATATGAAAAGGTATTCACCCTCATTAGTCTTAATTAAAAATTAAAATTAAAACTAAAAATAGACATGGCTACACATTTGCCAAGATAAGTAAAGTCAGAAAAATACACGATGGCAAATATTTGCAAGGTTATAGGGTAATAGGAACCAAACTACACTGCTAGTCAGAGTGCAAATTTGTACAACCACTTCAGAGAATTACCTGGCCTAACACACTAAGTAGAATTTATACACATGGTTTGTTAGCATCTCACTTCCCATTGACAAAGAGCCCAGCACCATGCTCAGGCACACAAACATGACTGAACTCATTCTAAAATACCGTATTTTAGGGTTTATCTCCTGAGATCCCCCATACCTATCCGGTATCATGTAGAATCTAGTCAGAACACAAAAACCACACCAGTAATCTGAATATGAAAATAAAATTCATATCAAACACAATAGAATAAAAAAGAATTTTAAAGAGCAAGGAAGCAGCAAGGAAGAAAAGGGATCCCCTCCAAAGAGAAGAGTCAAGCCTTCTTGGGCAGGCTGTGGCTACGGCCCATTGATACGGCCCATTGATACTGAGCTGCCAAAGCAGTTAGTCCACCGAGGGGCCAAGTGAGGCCAAGGCTGGCAAGTAAGAAACCAACTAGATGGAGAAGACGGTGCCTAGGTTGTCTCCTGCTAGAGCTGGCCCACAGGTACTAAATAAAGCCTGATGAGCAGGAAGCTTCCTGCCAGACTGCTGGCTGGCTGAGGTCCATGAGCAGGAACCACAGGACAGGATCGCTGGAGGACAAGCACTCCCTGGTGTGCACGCAGCGGCTCAAAGGCTGGGTTGGTGTACAATGCCAGAGCTTGAAGGGGAAAAGCACACCAGAACCAGGAGAATCCCCTTCCTCCTACAGGATCCCTCCAGCGGTCTCACTGACTGGGCTTAACATCTCAGCTGGCCAAAATAGTCACCGAGTCCAGCTCCAGTACCACAAAGCAAGGCAAGTAAGGGTGGACTGGGTCAAACAAATGAATACCTGGCACCAAAAAAAAGGGGGGGGGGGGGGGGGAACAAAAAAAGTTATTTACCATAAGAATTTTGGAAATAAATTAATAAAATTAGAAGAAACTAAGTAAACACGTACGGATGTCGATTTTGAGAAGCCCGGGCTACTGATGATCACATAGGACATGCTTAATAATACTTAGAGATGGACTGATTCATCTTAGTAGCACTACTAACACAGTACAAAAAGGAAGGAGCAGAGAGAATAGTGAGAGAACAGTAAAAGACAATACAACGGAAGTCAGGGAGCAATACATTTTGAAGTCAAAGGGACAATAAAAGTGTCAAAAATTCTAAAGATAACAAGGAGAATGAGGGCTGAAGAAATGCTTCTGGTTTTGAACAGATATAAATCACTGAGGGCTCCTCAGTGTTAGCTGTGAATTCTGGCCAGATTTCAAGTGATTAAGAAAGAAATGACTGGATACTCAGCACAGTGAAAAATGGGAGATGGCATGGAATTAGCATTTAGCATGCACCTCTTAGATCAGATGCTGTACACGCACTGTACAATGAATTTTTTAAATCTTTTCAGCATCCCATAATAATAATAATAATTATTTCCATTTTATAGTTGAGAAAACTGAGGCTACGAGCAATTAAGGAAACTGCTAATGGTTTGGAAGTTCATATGTGACAGAGTCAGGACTTAAATCCAAATTGATTAAACACCTGCCTGAGGGGGAAAATGAATCCAATGAAAGGAAACCTCATTTTTAACATACAGCTGACTGTGACTATTTGATTTTTCAAGGGATGGATTTCATAAGAAAAATAATGAAGCTTCTAAGGGATGAAATGTATATTCTTTTTTTTTTTTTTAAGATTTTTATATTTATTTGACAGACAGAGATCACAAGCAGGCAGAAAGGCAGGCAGAGAGAGGAGGAAGCAGGCTCCCTGCTGAGCAGAGAGCCCGATGCGGGGCTCCATCCCAGGACCCTGAGATCATGACCTGAGCCGAAGGCAGAGGCTTTAACCCACTGAGCCACCCAGGCGCCCCGAAATGTATATTCTTATGCTAAAAAATATTAGTAGTCTAAATAATAAAAGATGAGCCTCAAGGTTGTGGCAGATTACAAACAACAGAAATAAAGAAATTTTATGCTCATTAAAAACAAAACTTTGGGGGGCGCCTGGGTGGCTCAGTGAGTTAAAGCCTCTGCCTTCGGCTCAGGTCATGATCCCAGGGTCCTGGGATCGAGCCCCGCGTCAGGGAGCCTGCTTCCCCCTCCCTCTCTCTCTGCTTGTCTCTCTGCCTACTTGTGATCTCTGTCACATAAATAAATAAAATCTTTAAAAAAAAATAAAAATAAATAAAACAAACAAACAAAAAAAAAACTTTGGTGTTTGCTGAGTGTATATTGGTCTGCCTTTAAATATTTATATAATCTTAGGCAAATTACATCTGTGTCTTCGTCTCCCATCTATACATTTATTTTATTTTGTAGTTCTTATGAAATTAAGTAAATATACATTTACAAATTACTGTCACACAGAAAGTGCTCTATATAGTAGGTTTTTTTTTGGGTTTTTTTTTTTTTACATAACAGGGACACAAGGATATATCATATACTCTTTTCTCATTTTCTTGCAAAATTGATACAATGAGGCAACTTTAAGAATATGTTCAAGGAGACAATTTAATTATTGTTGAGTAAATTAGGATGAGTAAATAGAAGAATCGTAACCCCCTCTAGGCCAGATTAAAAGAAACAAGATTTTTAAACTTCTAACTATATTCTACTCTGTCTTAGCATTCTTGCCAATAAATTAAAACACTACAACCTACTTCACTTTCTTCAACAGTTCCCTGGCCCTCATTCAAATCTGGGTTAACACTCCTCTTTGACATTCATCAAAAACAGGCTATGTCATTTAGCTGTTGCTGTGTAACAAATGGTCTCCAAACCTAATGGCAATAAACATTCTTTTTTTATCTGTGGATCAGGAATCAAGAGTTTAGCTGAGTTCTCTTTCTCTGGGTCACTTACAAGTAGCATTGCAAGACTCAGCAGATAAAATACAGCATACACAAATAAACTTTTATTTCAAATAAACAACAATTAATTCTTAATGTATGTCCCTAATATGGTCTACTTTCAAAAAAATTTCATTATTTACCTGAACTTCAAGTTTAACTGAGCTTTTTATATGACAGCTCTACAAGACTTATACCATCTCAAGGTTCAACAGGAAAGATACTGTTTTCTGGATCACTCACAAGATTGTTCATGAGATTTAATTCCTAGTGTAGTGTTGGTTAGAGGCCTCTTTCAATTTCTTGCCATTAGACATCCCCATAGGGCACCTCACAGTACAGCTGCTGGCTTTTATCAGAGCAAGTAAGCAGGAGAGCAAGAAAGAATTCCAGAAAGGATGGACCAGCAAGACAAAAGTCAGTCTTAAGTAGCATAATCCACTGAAGTCACCCCTCATCACTTCTGCAATATTCTATTAGCTAGAAGCAATTAACTAGATCCATCCCACACTGAAGTGAAGGGGATTATACAGAGAATGAATCCCAGAAACTGGGGGATCCCAGGAGCCATGTTAGAAGTTGCCAACTACAACCATGATTCTGTCTCTCAATCCATCCCTTTTTTCCCTCATCTCCTATTCTAACCCCACTGTCTACACTTCTCTAGTCCCAGTGGTTCCTCTACTGATTCCTTGAACATGCCAAGAATACCCTTATCATGGTGTTTTCTACCCATTTCCTTCTGTCCAGAATGTTCTTCAGCCATGCCAACTCCATCCCTTAATCTTAGACCTATCCCTCTCAGTAAGCCCTGCTCTAACCACTCAATACAAAACAGCAACCCCCCAAAAAATAAAATAAAAACAGCATCAATACAAAACAACATCCCTCCTCACCTCTAAAGTCTCAAGCACTCCTTTTCCTGTTCTTATTTTATGCACAGCTGTACCCCATTCTAGCCCATCACTTCATTTACTTATTAATTCCCGTACTGTTTATTGTCTATCGCTGCTTGCAGAACAAGCTTCTTGAAGGCAAGAATATTTGCTTTGTTAACTAAAGTATCTCTAATGCCTAAAAGTGTCTGGAATAGGAAATGTATTTTGCCAACATAAACTGTTGAATAAATGATGAATTAATAAGTGATGTTGAATAAATTATGAACGCATAAATGTTGCATTTCTTTTCAACCTTACGAGATTTCAAACGCACTAAGGGTAAGCTCTGGAACTTTAATTATTTGTATTCCTCTTACTACTTAGCATGGTGACATGAAAAGGACCGTAACTACAAAATCTTTTTTAAGGTGATCTTTGCACATTGACCTAAATTTGCAAGCACTGCAGAATCACTTATTTTTTTGCCTGTAATGATCCTATTGACTTCAAAGTTAGTTTATCAAAGTTCTATAATGGGAAAATTTGGGCTATCAAGTGTTTTAGGCATATCAGCTGGAAAAAGCCAATTTAGAAAGCTATTATAAAATGAATGAATAAAATTTGAAATTCAAAGTCATGGGTTATGAATTCAATTATTTAGGAAAGGAAATCTTTTGATTTATGCTTCAGTTCTGGGATATTATCTAATGGCAGTCTTTGGTTTTATCACACCACTTAGTTCAAGCACTACCTTGATTCAAATATGTAACATTTTTTCCAATAGAAAAATAATAAGCTTTAGCTTGGAAAAGAAAAATCACCAACCAGAGGTAAGCTTAAACAAAATGAATATATTTTTCATAGGTCATCTCTTCCTCCTTCCCCCTCTCCTGCTCTGTCTCCCTTCCTTCCTCTTGGAAATCTGCTCATGTTGAAATACCAACATGTGAATCTCCCTGGTGCAAATGTCTTACTTCTAGAACCTTCCCTAAAATTTGACTGTGTCTTGCAGAACACCCTGTTTGATATCAGAATTTTGGTTCAGGAAGAATATTTTGTCTCCTCATTGTTTACCCCTATTTCACCTTCTTCCTCATGACAACATGTACATCCTAGTGATTTTATCTTCACCATGCCCTGCAGTCATATAATTTCAATAATTTTTATCTAACTCATTCAAGGATAACACTGATTGTGAACTGAACTAATTTTTAAATGACATAAATGTGGGAAAAAATAGCAAAAAATAAAAATCCAATACAGATTGAAATAAGAGGACATTTAATGGGGCAGCAAAAATGTCAAGCGCAAGTTGGTAAGGTATGACTTCACAACATGATCCATGGAAAACAAAATGTAGGGAATTTAATTCACTGTGTATTAAATATGAGTCAAAATAGTATGGAAATGATAAAAACAGAGTGTAGACCACTTTCAAGATTATAAAGTATACAAGAAGAGAAATAATCATCCCTCTTCTTTGGAGGGATGATTTAGCTAGTACTTTACTTAGTTTAGGCTTAGAGACCATACCTGTTAAGAGCTGTTGGTATAGAAGATTTAGACCAAGAAAAAAAAAAAAAAAAATGAGTTAATTTGTGTTTTTGGAAGGACATAATTAAAAAATAGCTGACAAAATGGGAAAGATTTATCTTGAAAAAAGAACACTGGGAGGAAACCAAAGAGCTCCAAAATACTTAAATCTTTTTAACATGAGAAAGAGTAATATATTCTAGGCTGGCCCAGACAATAAAAGTAGACTCAATGAATTCAGGTTACAGGGAAAGCAAATATAGCTTCGTATAATGATCAAGCTAGGTCCTTACCACTTCATATTGAAAACCTGTGAGCTAGCCTTTCTATCAGGTGGTTTCATCCACCAATACACTAATAAAAGTTTAGATGGTCATTTGTTTAGGGGCAATTTTCTTAAATACGGTAAATGACTAGATAGTCCCATAAGACCATTTCAACTCAAATATATTCTGATGCTATGATCTCACACTGAAAACTTAACTTTAGCCAAAACCCTTACCTTCTACCTTTCCTACTCCTCTGAGATTATGACATGCACACTTTCAGGATCACTCTGGCTTTCCATTTCTCAGCACCATTGCCATTCCCTCCATCAGTTTTTTGCAATATTCACATGCTTCTCTACTCATCCTGGGCTAGCTGATCAGAAACATACACTTTATTCTTACTAACTATGCTACACTATTTCCCTATTTTAATTTTATTGTCTTTTGTTCTTTCCAATTCCAATGACCTGTACCCTAACTCCAACAATGCTGATAAAAAATTTATGGTAAGAAGAATGAAGACAGAATTTGTGAAAAAGAGTATCCCAGGATTTTGAAAGACCACACGATTTTCCTCTATACTATGGTTGCAAACCATGTCTCAGACAAAGTTCAATCAGGCTTTTATAAAGTTGTTTTTACTTCAAAATAAAAGTAACTTTCTAAGTAAACTTGTGCCAAGTTCAACCCTTTCCCACTTCACTTGAGCTTCTACCTTCAGTGGGGGGAGGACAGGTGGAAGGAATTTGATTGGATGAGGCAGCTTAATGCTGCCCGCCCAGTTCTTACCCTCCAAACTAAGGGGTCCACTCTCGTCTATACTCCATGTACGCCACAATCACTTTTCCTAGAGCTATGCCAACTGTGAATACTTGTAAATATATTTATTGGATAGAGAAAGCACAATAAACCTATGCACTTGACATTTTACAAAACCCAGAAAGTAGCCCAATCCTGTTTGGTCCTTAGGTTCATGTGTTTGGTTTTTAATCACCGGAAATTTTCTGTCATTCATATATAGATTTTAAAAATTTCTTCTGCAGATATGTGATAACTTGAAACTTCTATTATTAAATAGCCCCTGGCAGTAACCAAGAGAGGACAATTATTTTATATTTTCTGGCCCTACATAGTTTATTACTATGATTTCTTTAACCAGAGACTTTTAAATGAGTAAAGTTTTTTTTTTCTTTTAATTAACATATAATGTATTATTTGCTTCAGGGGTACAGGTCTGTGAATCATCAGGAGTAAAGCCTTTTATCTCACCACTTCTGCCTCAGCCTCACCAGTCTTTAGACCCTGGTAAATCTACTTGCTTCTGCCTCTCGCCTGCTTTGGGATTCTGAGCTCTGAAAAATGTGCTGTTATAATGATACTAAATGTCTCCAATCACTCTAACATATTTTTACACCAATTAATCTCTAATTTTTCTCCCTGCGCTTAGTGAATATTAGCCTGCACTCCCCGCTGTTACCGACTTCTCACTAATTCTGCACAGTTGTCATTCATGTACCAAGCGTGTGTTCTCTTCCTATCAATCTACCCACTCAAACTTACCTTAAGAAAACAAGGCTGCATTCAAGTAAGACTTCCTTCAGCCGCCCTTCATTCCTAAGCACCCGCATCTACATCTCTCTCCTCTTTTCCTCATTAGCCCTCCTGCCAAGCAAAACACTTGCACTTTTTCAATTCTTCAGACTTCAAGGATTTTCTTCTGGTATTGTTCTAGGATTTTTTTTTTTAAAGATTTTATTTATTTGGCAGACAGAGATCACAAGTAGGCAGAGTGGCAGGCAGAGAGAGAGGAGGAAGCAGGCTCCCCGCTGAGCAGAGAGCCCGAAGCGGGGCTCGATCCCAGGACCCTGAGATCATGACCTGAGCCGAAGGCAGAGGCTTAACCCACTGAGCCACCCAGGCGCCCCGTTGTTCTAGGATTCTATTTTAGTATAGGCCCCTGCAGTCTGTCACTGAATTAAAAAAAAAAAAAACAAAAAAACGTTCAAATCTTACTCATATTCAAATTCTCTTGGTCCTTTTTTTTTTTTTAAGAATGTATTTATTTATTTGACAGACGGAGATCACAAGTAGGCAGAGAGGCAGGCAGAGAGAGAGAAGGAAGCAGGCTCCCCGCTGAGCAGAGAGCCCCATGCAGGGCTCGATCCCAGGACCCTGGGATCACGACCTGAGCTGAAGGCAGAGGCTTACCCATTGAACCACCCTGGTGCCCCTCTTGGTCCTTTTTATATTTTTTTAAAGATTTATTTGAGAGAGCAAGAGAAAGCAAGTGGCAGGGGGGAGCAGAAGGCAAGACAGCATCGAAGCAGACTCCCTCCCTGCTAAGCTCAAGGAACCCAAGACCCTGAGATCATGACCTGAGCTGAAATCAAGAGCCAGACACCTAAACCAATTGAGCCATGCAGATAGAAAGAGCCTTGGTCCCTTTCATTTACTTCTTTTATTTCATTTACTTCTTTATGCTTCTTCCCTGCCCGGTTACAGAGTAGGAAAATGTGTATTTTTTAACTCCTGTTTAGTACAATAAGGAGAACAGGTTATGTTGTTAAATTGTCTGTTCAGTATTAACTCTAACATATATGTATTCCTAAATACTTTAAATCACTGAACTAGCTTTTCGCTTGTAAGTGAAATAGTAACAGTATTTTGAAAATTAAATCAATTAACACATGTAAGAATCTTAAAACATTTGGAGCATATTAGGGCTAAGATTGTGTTAGCCACCATTAACTTTATTAACACTTTTTAAATAGTTTTTTTATTAAGTCTTCTAATAGGCATTAATATGTATAATTGTAAATAGTAGTCTTTTCTTTCTAAAATCTAAATTCTAGGGAAATATTCAGACAGTGAGAATTTTGGCTTTTTATCATACTTATTTTATCTTTAAAAATATAATTCCTGATTATATAAAAGAAATATGTTAATTCTACAAAGCAAAGTTCTATTTTGAGTGTCTAAAGAATGGATATTATTTGAATATTGTTAAATAATTTCCATATAGGGACCAGGAGCAAAATATCAAAGAGCTCTTCACTTTCTAAATATGTATCTCTTCATAGTTTTAATGTTTCACTAGATCCTAAAAAGTAATTTAAAATATAGCTAGGTTAGTTCTTGGAAAACAGAAAGTGAATTCTCTAAGTATTTAAAATTTATACGATGGAAATCTTATTTTTTCATAACATATAACAGAAAAATCCAAAATCTAAATATATATAGACACAACATAGGCATATATAAATATATATTTTTCTTCCATTTCATTTAGAGCATACAATACCTGAGTTATACTTTCAAAATTATTTAAAAATGCATTAAAAATAAAGAAACATCTATAAAAAATTAAGAAATAATGAATATGTATATTTTCATATATCCATCTAGTTTTTAGTAATTTTATAAGGCCATTTTAATCTTTGAAATCTAAGTGATTTAGCTGCATTGTAAACTCTTTCCCATATATGTATTTTTTGTTAATATTTTCATTTCTAACTTTGTTTATAATCTTTACATTAAAAAAAACTTTAAGTGATACTGATATTTTGAAATGTGTTCATGTGTATATTATTTCCCTGTATTTCAATTAGATATTGTCATTTTATAGAGTCCCTTTTTAGGTTTCTCCACCATTTTTTCCTTCATTTTACCTTGTATTTTTACTTCACATTTCCTTTTGAAATCTTTTTTCTTTTAAATTCTTGAAGTACTTTCAGAATTTTAAATAGTAATGTTCTAAATGCAATACTGCTCTTTGCAGGAGGGGGAGAGATTGAGAGAGAGCATGAGTTGAGTGGGGAGGGGCAAAAGGATGGGAGACAATCTCAAGTAGACTCCCCCCGAGGGTGGAGCTCAACAGGGCTCAATCTCAGGGTCCTGAGATCATGACCTGAGTTGGGACACTTAACCAACTGTGCCACCACGGTGCCCCTGTAATACTTTTATTTTTTATTTTTTTTAAAGATTTATTTATTTGACAGAGAGAAACACAGCAAGAGAAGGAACACAAGAGGGGGGAGGAGGAGAGGGAGAAGCAGTCTTCCGGCTGGGCAGGGAGCCCGATGTAGGGCTCCATCCCAGGACTCTGGAATCATGACCTGAGCTGAAGGCAGACACTTAATGACTGAGCCACCCAGGTGCCCTAATACTAAGTTTTATTGTATATATTATTTGAGAAGTTTACTTCATAGTTTTTCTTAAATGATTTTGCGGACTTGAAAGCTATATTCTGTCAATACAATGTTTTGATCACATTCCATTTCCTCATGGCTTCATTTGTTCCCACTGCACGGTCTGCTGTAATTGTCAACTCTATATACTTAATCTAGCTTTCCTCCCTAGCCACTCTGATTGTGTGTGTGTGTGTGTGTGTGTGTGTGAGATCTGAAGTTCCACTATCGAGTGTCTGTGTTTAGGTATATGTTACTTTTTATTGTCCTTCTTCAGTTTTTCCTTTATCTTAGGATTCAAGTTTTTATTAATTCTAGAATATTCTCAACTATACTGTTCTTGAACTTTTTTTTTCCATTCTCATTTTTCTTTTCTAAAAGTTTAATAAATCCTTTATTTGTTCAATTATTACATATTTTATTTTATGCTCCTTATACATTCTACAATTTCTATATATATACATATATATACACATATATAAATTTCTACAATTTTTACAAATTCTACAACATTCTGCCATATTTTCAATCCAATTTTCCTTCTGTGATTCACTTTGAATAATTTCATGTGTTCTACTTGCTACAACAATCTTTTTTTCCAGTGGGACTCTGAAATTTTAATGTCAAAAGTTTTTTCTTAAAGTCCCCTACTATTATTGTAAGTTTAAAGAAAAACTGATGGTTACCTGAGAAGAGGTGGAAGGGGAAGGGTTAAATACATGATGGAGATTAGAGAGCAGGCTTGTGATGAGCACTGGGTGATGTATGGAAGTGTGGAATCACTATATTGTACACCTGAAACTAATATTACACTGTAATAACTAACTGGAAATTAAATAAAAACTTTAAAAATTTTTCTTGCTTTAAGTATTGTTTGAATCTTTTATAATACACTTGCCTGTCATGCCTTCATTTTCATTTAAGATACTCTTATTTATTTAGACATAATTAAAATATTTTCTATTTCTCAAAGAAAATTTTGGTATCCAGAATCTATAAGGAATAATTCAGTTCTTTGTTGGCTTACTTTTACTCATTGAGGCTTACTTCATCAAGTACTATGATTTTTAGTGTGTGTGTCTGTGTGTGTACCTTGTGTTACAAGTTAACCATATATACCCCAGAAGCTTATACAGCTATATTTTTTATAACATGGTAGCAAGGTCTATCTAATCTAGAAGTGTAATTTATGAAAATACATTTAAAAACTGCTTCACACAAAAAAAATCTGGGAAGTCAAACTGAAAAAAAAAAGGCATTTGCAACTTAGAGACAAAGCATTAACATCCTTAAAATATAGAGCAATATTAAAAAATCAAGAAGTAAGGAGCCTGGGGTGCCTGGGTGGCTCAGTGGGTTAAGCCTCTGTCCTCAGCTCAGGTCATGATCTCGGGGTCCTGGGATCAAGCCCCACATCTGGCTCTCTGCTCAGCAGGGAGCCTGATTCCCCCTCTCTCTTCCTGCCTCTCTGCCTACTTGTGATCGATCTCTCTCTCTGTTAAACAAATAAAATCTTAAAAAAAAAAAAAAAAAGAAAAAAAGGAGCTTGTTAAAAATAAACGTATGAACAGATAATCCAGAAGATGTATATGCAAGACCCTTAAACATAAAATATGCTCACCTTTAGTAGAACAAAAATGCACATTTCAGCTATATAGTACTTTTCATTACTTGACTAAAATACAAAAGTTTAAGGATACATTTTTTTGACATAATGAATGGAAACACAAACACTGTTACATTGCTGGTGGGAGTAAAAAACAGTTATTTTCCCATATGGATAGAAATTTGGCAATATACAGCATGATTACTGACACATATGCTCTGCCCTATGTCAGGTATTATCGCAATAAAACTGCTTCAGAAAATATTGCAAAATTTATCATTATATTTTCTCATTTGCTCTTCTTAAAAATAAAATGCACTGTGCATTTGCTGTGTACATTAGCTGTGGCTGTTCCCACTTGTTGATTATCTCAGTTCAGCTGTTGGCTGTGAACTGAATGTACTTCTGTTCTACATACGCCTCATTTCCCTTTAATTACATCCTAGCTAGGGCTTATTCTCATTTTAAATCAAGGATCACAATAAACAAGATGGGCCATATGAATACATTTAAAGCTTCTGCTTGTACATCTGCTCTATTCCACTGACCACAACAAATCACCTGGCCAGCCCCAAAGTAACAGGGTTGGGAAAGTATACTTTGCCCCAAGGAAAATGAAAAAGAGAGAAAGAGATGAATGTGTATTTGCTGGAGAAGACTTTGCTTTCTCAAATTTTGCCTTCCTGCTCATATATATTTACATTCATTCCTCCTGCATAGAAAGAATCTAGTCTATGGCAGGTCAATTGGCACCATCTTGTATGCCAAGTAGCAAGACACTGCTTAACGACTAAGGGGTTGTGAAAGGAAACAGGTTAGCATTCAGGAATTCTCACTGGGCCTCCAGATAATACGCAACATTTTTAAGTTTTTTCTTGCCCAAGGTACACCAGACTCTAATCAAGTCTGTATAACTTCTAGTTTACGGAAATTTAGGGGATAAAGGAACAAGGTAAATGACAAAAATGAACAAGCAAGCAAACATATCCAGTATTTGTTATAAATTATAAGAAAACCGATCTGGACTCAAAAAAATCAAGGTTATTGAAAAGTTTTTTAAAGCATGGGTTTACAGGGTGCTTGGGTGGATCAGCTGGTTAAAGCCTCTGCCTTCAGCTCAGATCATGATCCCAGGGTCCTGGGATGGAGCCCCGCATGGGGCTCTCTGCTCAGCAGGGAGCCTGCTTCCTCCTCTCTCTCTGCCTGCTTCTCTGCCTACTTGTGATCTCTGTCTGTCAAATAAATAAATAAAAAAAAAATCTAAAAAAAAATAAATAAAATAAATAAATAAATAAATTTAAAAGAAAATTTAAAAAAAAAAATTTCTCTCTCCACCTCCCTCTGTCCGTCCCAAACCCTCCCCACCCCTCCCGCAACTCACACTCACTTGCTCTCTCTGAAATAAATAGTAAGTCTTTGTGGGGGGGAAGCATGGGTTTGCTTGTAGAGTTAAAAGTTGTAGCAACCAAATGAAATACGGATCCTTGTTGGGAATGGGCACAATAAACTGTGGGGGCACGTAATGTGAGAGATTTGAAAATTGACTTAGATATTACTGGCAAATTACCAATTCTTTATAAAGATAAGAAGTATTCTGATAGTGTAAGAGAATATTCTATTTGTAGTAAAGTCAAGCCAAAATATTTAGAGGTGAAGCTCCATAATGTTAGCAAATTATTTTTAAAACGGTTCTCTGCAAGAGAGAAAGTGAGACAGATGAAAAATGTAGGAAAACGTTAGCACTTTTTAAATGTAGACGGGGGAATACAGGTGTTTATTGAACTGGTCTTTCTTCTCCCTTTTTGAAAGATTTCAAATAAAAAATTGAGGTAGAAATAAATAATATATAGTCAGGCTGTTCCACATCACTGTCCTAAGTATTTTTAAGTATCTTCCTTGATCGCTTATAAATAATGTTCAAGCTTTAGGGAACCTTGGCCCACTTTAGACTGCACAGCTCATGAAATGTTTCTTCCTAGTTAAAATGTGTTTATAAACCTATAGATTATTTGGATCATGACAAGCCATCTTAGTACTTTTTTTTATGGTATAGCTGATATATCTTATTTCAGGTTGAGAAAGAATCTCAATAAATTCTGAATTTCTTTTCCTTCTATGTTCCATCCATGCAACATCTTGATGACCCATAGAATACGGATTTACCTAGTTCTCACAATTTTTAAATTAAAGTTCTCTTGTTTCCATGTATTTATTTATTTTGGGAAATTCTTTGCCATGAAGAAGAGGGAACTGTTAATTCTCTAGGGAGACATAATCTCTCATTTTCAATCCTTACTGGTAATTTTTCAGAGTCTTCCTCACCTATGTGTTAACTCCTCAATTTTTTTTTCCAAAGAAACGTAAGAACATCCAGAAAACAGCTTTTCCATCCTTTTATATATTTTTTTTAATTAAAAAAAAAAAAAGCCCTGTCTTTTCAAAATGAAGTCAAAGAGTGACCATGATCTGGGTCCCCGTGACATACATAAGTAATAGACCCTATAAAAATGTGTACCTCAAAATATAGAGTAATTTTATCATTGCTGCAAAAATATAAGTGTCAAAAAAATGTATGTGCCGGGGTGCCTGGGTGGCTCAGTGGGTTAAAGCCTCTGCCTTTGGCTCAGGTCATGATCTTGGGGTCCTGGGATTGAGCCCCGCATCGAGTTCTCTTCTCAGCAGGGAGCCTGCTTCCCCCTCTCTCTCTGCCTACCTCTCTGCATACTTGTGATCTCTGTCAAATAAATAAAAATCTTAAAAAAAAAAAAAAAAAAAGGCAAGTGTCCCTCATACATACCCTACGCTTTTTATTAGAACTATTCTACTTACTATGAAAACATCTTCCCACTGAAATCAACTGGGACAACTCTATCCAAAAATCTTAGGAAGTCATTTTCAGTCATTAAAAACAGACATTTATTTCAACACCATCACTAAGATTAAAGTTTTTAACAAAATAAAGTGACAAGAAAGAATATTATTCCCAAAAACAAAAAATATTTTAGATACAGAATTAATGCGATGCATAAATGTAAGAATGTAGAAAATACTCAACAATTTCAATACATTGCAATTTATGTACCCAAGTCACCTCGTAAAATTCTAAGAACTCTCCACCATCTCATTAAAGTAATATAAAATGAAATAATTTACCTTTTAAGGACCAGCAGTACATGGGTACTATACAGTATCGATGTAAATATAGTTATATCAAATAACCACTTGAGAATTATTTTACTCATTTGAAAACATTTTTGAAGAAAAGGAGGAGGAGGAAGAAAGGAAGGAAATGTATATCTACAGCTCCTGGTGGATGTGGCACAAATTTGATGTTATCAATGACGAAACTTCATGCTACCTAACTCTATGCTTCAAGTACATGGTCTAATAAAAATAGGATATTGCTTTACTTCAATTTCTTAACAATTCTTATATACACTGTAATAGATCTGACCAATCTGTTGTTATTCCACAGCAATACTGAAAGATTAATAAAGTCACATTTGGAAAATAATCAGAGCTCACTCAAGACACAGAATACATTAAATATTGCCAAGTAGTCTGTCTCAGATTTCAGTAATGAGTAGAAGTGTTAAGACTCCCTTTAACATCACTTTTAATGCTAAGAGTGTACACTATTCTTCAAACGGTGTCTTATTCATAAACAAAAGCCAAATACTTCCAAATGAGGCAGATATTTAATATCCACCTAGGCCGGTGCATCTATCTTTAGTAAGTAGTCGTAATTTAAAAAATCTGTTTGTGTGGAATGAACAGCAAATATTTTCAAGTGTCAAAAAAACTGAGAAAAGTCAGCTATTTTTCATGTTGAAAGAGTATTTGAAAGAGTATTCCAATTTAATCAAATGTCCTCATAGGATAGCTGCAAATACTGAGGCTCAAAGAAACTGAGAAATGAACATGGCCTGTGATGAGACAGAAGTGTCTTGGCTTTCAACTAGGTTCTCTTCATTAAGGTAATAATCAGTCCTATTAGATGAGCAGTATGCTACAGATGCCAGAATGACTGGGTACTCAAAATGCTCACAGTTTAGCAAAGGTGAGCTCATTTACAAATAAACTGGATAATGTGTGACGAGCGTATGACTATATGAAGTAGTACATGTCTGAGTTTTGCCTTGAGGATGGAGATGGTATCTCAGATACCTTCACAGAGACACGCTTATGGATGCAACTTTGTCTTAAAAGAATGTCAAGGAATGACAAGATCCTCCAGTGGGAAACAACACAGGAAAGGCCATGCCCAAACTAACACCAGTCTTTTTTTTTTTTTTTTAAGATTTTTTTTTTTTTTAAGATTTTATTTATTTATTTGACAGAGAGAGATCACAAGTAGGCAGAGAGGCAGGCAGAGAGAGAGGGGGAAGCAGGCTCCCTGCTGAGCAGAGAGCCTGATGCGGGGCTCGATCCCAAGACCCTGAGATCATGACCTGAGCCAAAGGCAGCGGCTTAACCCACTGAGCCACCCAGGCGCCCCTTTTTTTTAAGATTTTTATTTATTTGACAGACAGAGATCACAAGTAGGCAGAGAGGCAGGCAGAGAGAGAGAGGAGGAAGCAGGCTCCCTGTGGAGCAGAGAGCCCGATGCGGGGCTCGATCCCAGGACTCTGGGATCATGACCTGAGCCGAAGGCAGAGGCTTTAACCCACACTAACACCAGTCTTAATCTGTATGGATCATGTGAGGGAGGCTAAGATTGAGATTAGATGGGGGCCAAAGGATGAGGGTTCTCGAATGTTATGAAGAGTTTATCCTTCATTCTGTGCACCAGGGGAAAAAATCACATGATTTATGCACACGATAATAAGGTGGTAAGGCTTCTAATTTAGGGGGAAAATTCTTTCATAACAGGAAGGGGAATTGGTCTCAAGACACAAAACACATTTCCTAGTTATAAATAGATAACCAAATGCAGTCCTATATTATCGCAATAAGGATGAGATTTAACAAACAAGACTTAAACAAGCTGGAGGAGAAAAAAATGAACTAATTGTTAATATTTGTGAGTTGCATGTTAACTGACCGGGTGAATAACAGAAATAGACTAGGAAAGGAAGTTTTGACAGAAAATGCGTACATTTAATGCTATATATGTATTTGAAATTTCTTGGTCACATTTATTTGGGGAAGCCTGCTGGGAAACTAAATATAGCCATCCAGAACACAGGGGAGAGGTCTGAGCTCCAGGCATATATATCTGAAGAAGTTAGAACATGACTAAAGATAAAAATCCTCTGAAGAAAGGAAGATGAGAGAAAGGGAAGAAAGACAGTAAAGGAAAGAAGAAAAATTATAGCTACTTAAAATTTTTTAAAAATTATTTTCTAATACAGAAGTGGGAAAATTCATTTTAATCAAAAAGTCAATTTTTATTAAAACTCACATCATGTTTTCCAAATTGAAATATATGGCTAAATCTGGAGCCTGTCTTTTCTTTCACTAAATCTAAATGCGGAGCTAACAAAGGGAAAAATTAAGGGATCATACGTGTATCTGGAAAACAAATTAAATGAGTATCATATTTTTAAATGTTGGATGGCAGATTTTATTTTTAAATCAAGCTTATTAAGAGCAAAGCTCATTTCCTATTTTTTTTTAACAAACACCCTTCCAGAACAACAGAAAATGTTTTTTTTACTAAGAGAGGGGAAAAAAAAAGAAAAAAAGACCTGTTAGAAAAAAGAAATTGCTATTTGAGTGCCTTAAGTCATCTGATGCATTACCCCAACAAATAACAAATTTATCTGCATCAAATACAGTTTTTCATTACTGATTTATTACAAGGCATCTTTTTTGGTAGGACACATGTCAGAAACCAATTAAAATGCATGAGTAAACAGAACAAGATTGTCATATCCGATATTCTCTCTTCTATGAGTACACTAAATGAATTATTTCAAGGACAAATAAGTTTATGTTATTGTTTGCATTATATACCATAAATATTCCCAGGTTAAAGAAAATCTTATCCCTGAACATACATAATTGAAATGGCAAAAAATATCTACCATCTTATCTGTTTTTAAATAGAAACATTTGTGTAACTTCTCTGTAAATTTCTCTGTCATTTGTTAGGGTACCACCACCTTCCCTGCACTGATCTTCTGAAGAACTCTTACAAAATTAACCTGAAAATTACAGACAAAAAGACGAACGAAATTAAAGTGATTGCCTAATAGTCAGTATTCTCAGTAGTGGTCGAAGTTACGAGGCTGGGAACCCCAACACTTACTTGCCTGAAAACTTATTTAGATTCATATTGTGCTGAGATGGGACAGAACTCCAGTCTGAACGTCCTATTGTCACATCTTACCGGATCTATCACCACGTTCCTCTCACTTTTAAGATCAACTCAAGCAGAATCAATGATGGGAGCCCAGGGATGCCATTTTATATACCTGAATGCCCTACTTTCCCACTAGATTTTAAGTAAAATGAGAGAAGAAAACATACAATTTTCTGTTTTCTTGCGCCTCTGTCTTCCCACCTATCACCTACCACACCACCGCTGGTACTGAGCCCACGCCCCCCAACTGAATACATGCAGGGATAAATGAACCGCTGACCAGTTTGGGGCCCTGGAGCATCTAAGTGATCTCTCCGGGCCACAATTACTAATGTCAAGCAAGGCGGTTGGATTTTTTCAAAATGGGAAAGCATCTCCCACGCTCAGAAATATAATTATGGCTCTAGCTATGAATTCTTGGTTAGTGTAAAATTTAATAGAAATATTTAAAGAAAATTATAGTCTAAATTTCCTTCTCCATGGGAAATAAAATGCATGACAGAAAGAATGTTAAAGAGTTAGGAGAAAAATGCCTATTAATAAATGGAAACAACCATATCATTTTTCCACAATAATTCCTATTTTGCCCTGTTTTCAAAACTTGGAAAGCACAGATGGAGGAAAATAAACTGTAGACATCCCATTTCGGGCTCCTACTGAAATAGATCTCTGTTGAAAAGTTTTATCTATTTGCAAGTTACATCACTGAAAAGGTTAATATTCCTAATACAGAAAGAGCTCCTATAACTAGAAAAACAAAAAAATACCCTGACCGAAGTGGGCAGGAGGTAAATACAGTATGTGCATACCCTTATTCAAAATAAATTCAAACGCCCATGACATTGATGATAAAATGATTAACCTTGCTACAGTAAGGGAGAAAAAAATGTAAATTTAAACACCCTGAGGCCATTATCACCTATCAGATTAGCAAAGTTCGTATATTTGACAAAACACACAATTGAATAAAGCTGTTAAAGCTCTGGCAAAGTAGGCATTTTTTTCAAACAACGCTAGTGGGGTTTCAAGATAATGCAATCTCTACGCAGAGGAACTTGGCAATAGCCAGCAAAATTAATGATTTATGGACCGTTTGATCCAGAATCACACTTCAAGAAATCTATCGTAAAGATACCCTGTTAAAACCATTATATATATATGGTTTTATATATATATATATATATATGCATATATATATAAAATGATGATACATACTGTTTGTATTAGTGAAGACAAGAAACCCAAATGTCTATCAATAGGGAATCTATGCATTTATAAAATGCATAATTAATATAACGTAAAACAACCATTATCATGCAGTCTTCAAAATGAAAGAAAAATATCTATACGGCCACGGAGATCGCTCTATACTATATTGCTTATTAAAAAAGCAAAGCCAAGACACTTCCAGTTTCAGGTGCAGCGTGTAAGGACGCTGGAAGTCGCCAGTCTGTACCGACAACCGGTCAAATGCTGAACTGAAAAATCAACAGTTTTTCTTAGAACCACAGAGAAGGGCGGACACGCGGTTAAGTGGTTCCCCGTAACCGGAGAGAATGAAACAGGAGAACACCGAGAAGAGAAGCGTGACTCACCAGCAGAAACCCAAGCAGCGGGAAGCTCTGCGGGAAACAGCGCCCACGGAGGGAAACCGAAATTTGCAGCGAGAAACTGCTGGAGGTCAGTGTAGACAAGCCTGAGACTTGAAACCCCGGAGGCCCAGCTCTCAGAAGGAGGGAAGAAGACCTCTCGCCTTCTGGGGGTTTTATCTCCCGGAGCTCTACCAGGTTCCCTCTGTGGCCGAGAAGAATCCCACCCCCTACCCCGTGCTTCTGAAACCCACAAGGGCGTGTAGTTCTTCCAACAAGGCTCGCCCCCAGGAGAAACTATTTAACTGCACTGTATCCATCCCGCTGGGTATTATCAAGCCTAACCCGGGAGAAGCGACACACCCAACCCAGCTGTCTCTAGACTTCCACTTGAAGGACAGGAGAACCAGAGCCGCGGCCGGCTCTAGCCAACCTGTCCCTACCCCACCCCCCCACCATGGGGAGAGGGAAAAAATGAGAAGTACTTGCCAAGTTCACCGTCCAGGGGCCCAGGCTACTAAAACCTGACCCTTCCTCCTAGGCCTACCCCCACAGCTCCTCACATTACTAAAGACCTAGCCACAGCACGTTGCGCAGCATATCATGCCTGGGTTTTCAAATTCAAATGAATTTCAAGCATAATTATTCTTACATCTCTTGTGGAATACCATCTAAAAAGAATAAAAACCCTAACATATTAAAAACATGTGACAAATAATATAATTTGTGGTTGTATGCTATTATTAGTCTATAACTGTTACAAGTATATTATGGGGTAAAAAGAAAGGGTTAACTATGGGATTTGTTCCTAGGAGAACCTAGGAATTCTTCCTCAGAAAAAGCTGATACAATTTAATGTGATAAAACAAATAGAGTAAATTGTTAATAGTACAATTTAGGGCGTCTGTATATAGGTTTTTGCAGTAAACTTTCAATGTTACTGTATATTTGAAATTTCTTATAATATGATTTTGTGGAAAAAGGAAATTTTTTCCTACGCTAGGTCATGAAAATATTGCCCTATGTTTCCATCTGGGAACTCTTTTGTTTCTTTTTATCCTTAAATTCATAATATATCTTGAATTAAACTCTGTGTAAGGCATGGAGGTTCAACTTTCAGGGTGGTTTTGTTTCATTTTGTTTTGTTTTTTAACCATGCAGACACCCAGTTAATTAACAGTTAATTAACACCAGTTAATCTGGCCCACTTACTAATATCACCATTCACTCTCACTACATTGCCTCATTGGTGCCATTGTGCTCAATCAAACCTCCATATATGGGAGGATCTTTTTTCTAGAATCTCTAATCTCTTCTACTGTGTTCCATTGTTCTGTGTGTTTATCCTCATCCCTGTATCATACCATCTTGACAACTTTCACGTTATAACTCTTGAATCTGGTAATGTAAGTTTGTTAGACTTTACTTTTTTTCTCTAGATTCTCTTAATTTTATTAGGTCCTTTGCATTTTCAAGTTAATTTTAAAGTTGGCCTGCCAATGTGCTAGAATTATGGTTCCCAAATTAAGTGTGTCTCTACTACTATGGTTTTAGCAACTTCAAAGAATTTGCCGGAACTTTATTTTCCCAGTTGGCAGGATCTGAATCTGGGCCTTCTGATTCGGAAATCTTACCCTGGATATGTTCCTAGTCTTGTTGAGAAGCAGCAAAGATCTCGGTATACAACCTAAGCGTGGAAGTAGGATACCCACACGGCAGGCTGTTAACCATAACACTACATATATGGAGGAAACAAATTAGTTCTAATGGCCACAGAGGGACAACGTACTTTTGGGAAGGGGAGAACAACCTATATTTCTCTGTTAATTCCTCCTCTTCAGTCTTGTTTAATTTTATCACAATATTTTTCATTTGTTTTCCCGTTTCTTCCCCTTGCCAAATTTTTAAATTACCTACCTCTTTTTTTGTTTTCTACTTTCTTGATTTTTGTACTTGTTTTATATTTTAGTTAAACAACTCTTTTTCTTACTTGTGTTCTTTATCTTTTTAATTTTCCCCTTAACATTTTTCAATTTTTCTTCTCATTCCTTTTATTTATTAGCAAATATTCACTTAAAAAAATCCTATACATGAAAACCACACAAAAATAATGGGAGTACATATTCATATTCAAAGAAAACACAAAAGTTAAAAGGTAGCACATATGATAATTCTTTTTTTTTAATGTCTTATTTATTTGAGAGAGAGAGGGAGCACAGAGAGGGAAAACCAGACTCCCTGTGGAGCAGAGAGCCCCATGCAGGGCTGGATCCCAGGACCCTGAGATCATGACCTGAGTTGAAGGCAGACACTTAACCCACTGAGCCACCCAGGCGCCACATATAACTGTCTTAATGAAAAGTGCTCTTATAAACAAGAAAGAAATAGGGGCACCTGGGTGGCTCAGTCGTTAGGCGTCTGCCTTCGGCTTGGGTCGTGATCCCAGACTCCTGGGATCAAGCCCCACATCGGGCTCTCTACTTGGCGGGAAGCCTGCATCTCCCTCTCCCACTTCCCCTGCTTGTTTTCCCTCTCTCACTGTGTCTCTCTCTGTCAAATAAATAAAATCTTAAAAAAAAATAAAATAAACAAGAAAGAAATAAACTTAACAGTTTGTATTATGATGATCAGCATATTATATGATATTCATAGAAAAAATGCAGAAAAGGAAAAGAAATCCCATGCTGTGCTTTGATCTGTGCCTGTGTGCCAGGCACTGTTTTAAACTTCTGCATCCGCTTGGGCTAGCTCATCTAGGACTCAAGGACAGCTCAGTGTAAGAGAGACACATGCCTTTAAATGGGCTAGAAAACAAGAAATGGTTACAATCGATACACCTGACATTTCTGAGAACAGATGGAATTGTATTAAATGAGAACCCAAAGAAGATGAAACAACAAAAAAAAATAAGGCAGGATATACAAAAGAGACAAAAGCAACTTCAGAGCAGGAGGAATACATGGGAGCTTTACAATTAAAAAAAGGAAAAGCTGAGCAGATGCTCCCTCCCCTTCAAAATAGCCAATAAACATGAAATTGCGCCAGGTAGTAGTCATGATTGGAGAAATCTAAAGTAAAAGAAATCTAAAGTAAAATTTCAACACTTTTGAAACAGGAAACAGTTAACAGTGTTAACAGCGGAAAGCATGGGGTTGCCGGAACACCCGTTCTTTCTTGGAGCTAATGTAAATTAGCACAAACTTCAGAGAACAATTTGGTAATACAGATCTAACTTAAAATGTCTTGTGTCCTTTAGCCGATCAAGTCTATGTCTTGGATTTATAGATAGAGCAGAAGAACTTGGCAAAGAAAGAGACACATGTCCATTACTGTGAATTGTATATAATAGCCAAAATACACATATTTTAAAAAACATAATGTCTAGCACAGGGGAATAGTTAAACAAATCATGGTGAAACCACTCAGTAAACTGCGTTTCCTTTTGGATGGCTTAAGTTTAATTGTAAAATGGTGTCATTTCTCGATACCCACACAGTTGAATTTTTGAGAAATTCACCTCTAAAATTTATATAATTTCTAACACAGACACTGGGCATTGACAAAGCAAGGTAATAAAATGAGAACAATTCTATTGCCTCTCCCTTTCTCTGAAATGACAGAACATATTTAATAATAACAATAACAATACTAAGAACATGTATTCAGCTATGCCAGACTCATGTTTCTATCAGTATTACCAATTCATATAATCCTTATACCAGTCCTCTGATGTCAGCATTTAGATCCTTGACTGTCCTATAAAATAAGAAAAGGAGCCATGCAATATACGGTTATTTTTGCATCAATCAGACGGAAATGTATTAATAGAGAACAAAAGCCCGGATGTCAGTATAAGAGAAAAGCCCCAAATCTGCAGGGTAGGTAAAAACAATCCTAGAAACACTCCAGGCTCGAAATCAGCAAATGTAAAGAGCAACAGGGAGCCCTTCAGGAATCTTCCAGAAAGTAAATAAAATAAGTAAAATCCAGCTGAGGCACAAAGGAAACAAGGCTAAATTGTTGGAATCCAGCGGACAACTACTGAGTAATTGTTGGTTTAAGTAAAAGAACAGGTTTATCAGAGATCCCTAGTGCAGCTTGCCACACATTTTAGGCTCAGTCTTCCACTAGCTTGAAATAAACACATGACAAGATTTGCAGAGGATAGCTGAAATTAAGATTATTTACTTGGAACAATCTTCTGTTACTTCCAAACTAAAGGTACCGTGGTTACTCTATTCATTTTTCTTTATTCTTTTTCCTCTTGAATGCACTATATAGTTTTATTCATTTCTGACTGGCAGAAAGAAATCTCAATAAATTATGATTGCCACTTTATGAATTTTCAGAACATCTGAGTAATGTAAAATGATATATTTCAACAGAGAAAATGTTTCAGGTACTGTGGAGACATTTTCAATAGGTTTAGAGGGTAGATGAAAAATGATATTTCAAAGACTTTTCACGATGAAATAGCCTTCAGAAAATGACTGCTCGAGTGAAAATTTCTCTCCATATAACTAAGACAACTTTCTTTAGGGGTCATCTAGAGAAAAAGATTAGCTGGAAAAAACTTGTATGAGATGTAAATGTTAACTATGCTCTTTTTTTTTTTTTTTTTAATGGTTTTTAATCCCAGTAGAAGTCACGGAAAAGAAAAATGGTTTTACTTTTCTCTCCTTGGTCATCTGCGCTAGCTATCATTATCTATGTCCACAATTGTTCAAAAGAGGAATAGAGGAGACAGGGCGAACCTGGATCTTGCTGCCTCGTATTATTGTGCCAACTGTGCCAGCACAGCTGAGAACTGAATATCTTGTGTGACCACATTTAGAGATAAAAATCAGATGCGATATTGCACTAGGGTTCTCTAAGCTAAGTGGATACACCACGGCACACTGCTCCCAGACAGGCCGAGGGTTATGCATCACAGTCAGTGCTAAGAAAGAATGGAGGAAAAGCAGCAGTGGAAAATTTTGGCAGGTCACTGGCTTTATAATTAACTCATTCTTGAACATACTACAAATAGGAGCCCCTTGTAGTCATAGTGGATTTACTAAAAACCTTCCAAGGTGTAGTTTATATACAAGGAAAAAACAACATTGCATCAGTGACAGAGATCTAATCTTTAAATTAACGTAAACTTAGAATTTTACAAATCTGTTTAAAGTGTGCCTCTTTGTTTTCTCAATGATTTCTCCCTGAATAAGAAGTTCCCAAAATAAAAATTTAACATTTCTAGGCCCTTCAAAATCCCACCAGAAGTTATTGTACTATATTGACTTATATTACAAAGGCCAACTTCTTATATGAGTCATGAAAACGAGGAGTGTAATCTTTCAAGAAATTTTGGAAATAAGACAACTTAAAATCAAGGGGGGAAAATGAAGAAATATGGTTACTATTATTTAGCTATCTGTGTATTGAATTATTCCATGGTTTAACAAATCAACTGACAAACCAGCAATACATGTGTCAACTAAAGTGTGTTGGGTATGCAAAATACAAATAATACATATGTATAGTAACCTTAAGTCTGCAGGGCCCCTGCTGTTAGCCCTTATGCTGCCTATGGATAATTGTCTTTTTCAATATGAGTTTCAAGAAATCTGCTCGAATATGTGCTGCTGGGCTTCTAACATACGATACGTGTTCATATTATAGACAGTTCTTGGGAAAAGATGAACTCACTTTGTTATATTCTTTAAGTTTTTACCTTGTAAAATTCCCTCCAAATTAAAACTTGGCTATGTCTTCACAGCAGAAGGTGGCAAATAAAATAAGGAAATATCTATTGTGACTTTTTTGCATATTATCAATGGAAAATCTCTCGTTCTGATTTTTTTTCTTTGCTTTAAAGCAATACAATTATTTAAAATAGAGAATGGCTCCTGGTGAAACTCATTAAATCTTATTTGATCTAACCTTAAAGATTAAGTATTTTAGGTCAATAATGGTATAAATGCTGAAAATTTCTAGAATTAAACTTAATTCAAAAGTAAGCAATGAGATTTCCAGACCCGTAAATCATATATAGCTTATGGCTCATTAAACATCAGAGAACATTTAGAAAGAAGAGTGTTAGAAATTTTAAGGATGGAGAAAAACTATTTGATGTGCTCCCATGACAAGCTGAATGATAGAAATGTATTTTGAGAAATAAAAATTGGTTAGAATGTGTCACATTGTCATTTTGAGAAACTATTTCCTTTATTTACGTAGATAAATTAAATGTACCAAGTTAGAAAGAGGGTAGGCCAGAACTTGAAAAATAATCCTAATACCAGGCATATAAAATATAAATTGTAAAGATTTCTCCTCCACTTTTATAAGGTTGAAAACCATATCACAAGAGCAAAACAAGTCCATATGCTTAGGGAATGAAAAGAAAACACTGAAATAAAGAACAGTAACATCGGGAGTGACCTCAAACTTGTACTGTTGAAGAGAAAACAAAGTAAAATCTTTTCTCAACAACTATGGACTCCAGAAAACAAACTGAGGGTTTGGGGGGAGTGTGGTATGGGTTGTCCCAGTGATGAGTATTAAGGAAGGCACATATTGCAATGAGCACTGGACGTTACATGCAAATAATGAATTATGGAACACTACATCAAAAACTGATGAAGTACTGTATGGTGACTAACATAACATAATTTTTTTTTAATTTAAAAAATAAAAAATTTAAAAAAATTCTTTTCTCAAAAGAGAGGATGATGGGTTTTGGAAAAAAAAATAACGTGACTATATGTGTGATCTTTTAAAAGCAATTAATCTTAAAAATGTTAAAAAAAAAAAAAAGAACTTACAATTCTGGAATTCTGGGAAGGTAAGAACTCAAGCAAACATGTCATCTCCTATTCCCGTCTGGGTCTGGAGGAGCCAAACAGGTAGTAAGTCTCCTAGTTGCAGGAGTGCTGGTGCAGGAGGACAGGTGAGGGTTTCAGAGGTCAAGGAGAGGGTCTGCTCTTCTCGGAGCTCTTAGGCCAGTGTTCTTCATTACTTTGCTGCACATTAGAATCAACTAGGGAGCTATAAAAAGAATGGATGCTAGGGTTTCAAGCCTGGAAATTCTGATTTAATAGGTCTTGGCTGTGACCTGAGCCTTGGGAATTTTAAGGGATCCCTGAGTTATTTTAATTTGCAGCCAAGTTAAAGTGAGCTACTGCTTCGGGCAGAGCTGATGCTTTGCTGGTTCCCAGCAGAATCCAGTGGCAGAATTTTGCAAATCCTCTTAGGAAAGAATCCCAACATGATTTTATTGCTGGAGCTTCCAAAACAAGTTGCCAGTTCTACCAACCCTGGGATGAGGAACTGCCCAGAAGACTAAAAAGAAGACTTATTTCATGTTTCTGAGGTGGCAAGAAAACTTGGCCCAACAAAGCCTGTCTGTTACTGGTAATCCTCAATAGAGCAAATCATTGCGCTTTTAGCACCAGCTGGCTGAACTCTGGTCAAGAGACTGTAGCAAAATGATAAAGATGGCCAAAAACCCAACAAAATGAAACAAAACAAAACCTTACATCTAAGAGAATCAAAACCTATAGGACAAAAATCAAGCTGGATGTGTAGAAAAGGTTCCCTCAGGACCAAAGGAAGAGTCAGATTAAAACCTAAAATACAGTACTCCCAGAGATATGTGATTAGAGCCCAAAAGAAAGACTTTACAGAAATTATTTTTTTAATATATTTCACGTAAAATTCTATAGATGAACCAGAAAGATGCTTGTCATTACTGAAAATATAATTAGTGGTGGATTGAAGGTGGGCGAGATATCAGAAGGGAAAAAATATGAAAGCTGAAAGAAATCTTGAACAGACCAATATGGACATAAAGTGAATTTCCAAGGGGGAATTCCCAAAGAGTTCTCCAGAAAGAAAATAACACGAAGAGAAAGAACAGGGTAATAATCAACAGTCATCGTTGGATCCTTCCCTGAGCTGCAGAGGAACCCTAACCCTAACAGAATTAATAAGTATTAATTAATTATTTAATTAATTCTTATTAATTATTTATTTAATTAATTAATAAGAATTAATAACCCTAACAGAATTAAATAATAAGGCTCATACAAAATCAACATATTCTGGGCAAATTCCAGACATGGAAAGATAAGGGAAAAACATGTTACAGGTTTCCAGACAGAATGTAGAAATACTTTTCCACATACAATGGAAATAGAATCAAATATGGTTCTGACTCTTTACATGCAACATATGGAACCAGAAAGCAATTGAAGAGTCTGAAGGAGAATGAAAGTTGTTCAAGAGAAAAACATAAGAACTCTGCAGTCATCCAAGAAGAACTCATCTCACCAGGTGTTTAGAAAGATATTTCGGTCTCTTTAAGAATTTAGAAAATGTTTATACTCACGTTTCATATCTTCAGAGTCTATTTGAGGTGGAGTTGAGTAAAATGATAACTGGATCCACAGAGACACCTGAAGACAAAGGAAGAAAAACCGAAGGGGAAAAAAGCTCCTTGAGGATAATATAACTGGGAAGTTGTACGAGTTTAACTAAGAGTTAAAAACACATAATATTGTCTATTTCAAGACAATCAGATGATCTCACAAAATCCCAGGGGTTGGAAGGAAGTGTTTGAAGAAATAAGAACATTCCCCTTCGTCAAGGGGTTGCCAGAGTGGAAAGAATTTGGTGGTGTATTAAGCAGTGGACTGTAGCCACCTTTTGGATAAAAATATTTCTAATTACTTTAAGTATCAAAAAATATAACTTATCAGTGAGTAGGGCTTTTAAAGTCTGTTGATTCATAAAAAAAAGTTCAGAGAAATATAATGGCAATTGTTCTGGGAAAAAGAGGAAACTATTTTTTTGAGCTAGTGCTTAATTTTCAAGTATGTTGGCATATATTATTTCAATACCACACATATCTGTGAGGGAGACACGATTATTATTGTTTTTGTTGTGTTGTTTTGCCAGAGAGAATACTATAAATAAGTAAAATGATTTTCTGAACATTACAAAAGCTAATATTTAGCAACTCAAGAATATATACTGAATTCCATATGACATCTAAAACTTTAATTGCTCTAAATCTCTACTAATTCCTAGGAGGCCCTAGAAAGAGGTCCTAAAAGACTAAATACTGTATTTTCTGGGAAAGAAGCAAATTAGAAAAAGCATGACTTATATAATCCCTTAAAACCTAGTTCTCTCAGGAAGGGAACATGTCAAGTAAATATAACACAATTTTAGCCTGAAAAGAAATTTTGACAAATGTCATTGACCTGATGCCTTTGGTCCTACTTTAGTTTTTAATAATTCATTGTTTTTTTATTTTTTTTTATATTTAGTGTATGTGTAGCATGCTCTAGAAGTGACTTTCCCATTCACTCCCTGATTCAAGGTTAGAACCACTGTTATGGACTAAATTTTGGTCCCCTCGATTCACTGGAAACCCTAAACTCGTGTGACTGTATTTGCAGATAGGGCGTTTAGGGAGATAATTATGGTTAAATGAGGTCATAAGGTGAAGCCCTCATTCAATAGGATTGTACCCTTCAAGAAGGGAGACCAAAGCCTGTACTCAGACGCCCCTACTCCATCTCTGTGTTCTCCCTCTCCACACACCGAGGAAAGGCCATGTGAGAAAATAGCAAAAAGGTGGCCACTGAGAAGACAAGAGACACATCACCAGGAATCAATCCTGATGGCACTTAGATCTCTTTGACTTCCAGCCTCCAAAACTGAAAACATTTCTCTTATTTAAGTCACCCAGTTTATGGTACTTTATTATTGAAACCCAAGCAGATTAATGCAAACACTAGCATACCACCGGAACAGGGATCTTCAAACTTTTTCTACAAAATGATAAATAGTAAATATTTTCAGCTTTGTTGATCATAAGAAAATGTGTCAACTATCCAAGTCTGCCATTATATTGTGAAAGCAGCCATATATGGTATGTAAATAACTAGGTATAGTTGTGTTTCAATAAAACTTTATTTAGGAAAAAAAAAGTCAGGGCATGCCTGGGTGCCTCCGTTGGTTAAGCATCCGGTCATGATCTCCTGGTCCTGGAATTGAATCCCGTGTCAGGCTCTGGACCTTCTCTCTCTCCCTCTGCCCCTTCCATCCTATAGTTTGCCAAACCCTGGCCAAAAAAAAGGAAAAGAAAAATAAAAATAAAAAAATCTTTGAGTAACAATACCTTGAATCAATAAATCCCAAGCATCTGCTTCTGGAAGACACCTAAAATCCCATTACCAATATTACCAAGGGAACTTGAATATTTTCCTTCCAGTAAAGTGTGTGAAACACTGAGGGACTGAGAACATTTTTACTGTGGTCCTCCTGTGTTCTTATTTGCAACATCTTTTCTTCCATACCTGCTTTTTCACATCTTTAACCTCTAATTGTTCTCTACCCCAATGATGGCTACTAATCAACAAGTGTAATTTCTCCATCTTGAGAAACATCCTTGGACAATTACATACAAAACAAGCTAAATTTTGCTTGAATCCCTACTTCTATAGCTCTATAAAATATTTTTGCTTGCCTTCCAAGTTAGAATGCTCCTTCAGAGGCATCTCCTGCCCGGAATTCTCAAAAAAAGTTTAGGCTATCTTCTCATAACAGGGACCCACAGCTGTTTTTGCAGTAATGTTAGGTCCAAACACCTTCAAGTGCATTTTTTTTTAAATTTATTTATTTGACAGAGATCACAAGTAGGCTGAGAGGCAGGCAGAGAGAGAGAGGTGGAAGCAGGATCCCCACTGAGCAGAGAGCCTGATGCGGGGCTTGATCCCAGAACCCCAGGATCATGACCTGAGCCAAAAACGGACGTTTAACCACTGAGCCACGGAGGCACCCCTCAAGTGCATTTTTTAAAGCTGACTTAATTTTCTTTAAAATAATTTCTTCTCAAAGACTTCTCATTTCCGGTGCCAAAAACCTAACCTTCTTTCAACACCCTCAAATTCCTGTACCTATGACCTGAGCTAGGACAGATGGAGAGAGGCAGACTAGCAGAAAAATCTGGGATTGGGAGATACTAAATTTGTCTTTTCTATAGGTTAATTATGCTTATCATACATACCAATCCATCAGATCTCCTCAACATAAATCAACCGGAACCATACCAAGTCCTCAATAAATATTTATTGAATGAATGAATTGGAAGCACAATTTCATGTTTTAAATGATGGAAGATTTGTAGTCTAGGAAAGATCACTTTGTGCTTTGAAATAACTCAAGAACAATTGCTGTGGAAAGAGGAATTCTTAACACAGAGACAGGATAGATCTATAGAGAGGGCGAGACTGTCAGATACCTTTCCACAAACGTTTACAAATCACTGCCTTTATTATTACTAACAATGCTGCCACGAATAACCTTGTATATATCTCTTATCATCCACGGGCAGGCAGGCATAATCTCCAATGCTTTGCTTCCTCCCTGTAATAGGATTAGACACCCAGACTTCTGCCCACGTGACTTTGCCAGGCTTCCCTGGTGGGTAGAGTATATTTCACTGCCCTGATGACTTTGGTCTTAATCGCATGACTTCTTCGCGGGCGGAAGTAACTGCGCGCTAATGTCAAGTAAGACTTTAAGAAGTCTTGTGCGTTTTCCACTACACCCTTTTAGTTTGGCTCCGCGATAAGAACAAAATGTGCCAGAGAGTGGGAGCTCTTTCAGCCTGGTTCAGGAATGAGAAGCCACCAGACAGAATAGAAGCTGACCTGCGGCCTCGGTGTAATACAAGCAATAAATACATGTTTTTGCTGTAAGCTACTGAGACTTCCAAGTTGTTTATTGCTGCTACGAAAACCAACTTAGCAGAGTTAGGCTAATTCCCAGAACTGAGATTTCTGGGTCAAAGGGTAAATGCAATTTTTTGTTTTGATAAATATCACCAAATTTCATTTCATAGAAATAGTACCATTTCACAGTCCAAGAGCATATCAGTAGGTCTATTTCCCACCACCCTATGTAACCACTGATGTTAAATTTTTGGATTTTTGCCAATCCGCTAAAACAGAAATTATATTTTAGTCTCATTTGTATTTGCATTTCTCCAGTTAAGAATGAGACGAGCCGTCTTCATAGTTTAAGGTCCCTGCACTTCGGAGAACTCTCTTTTAATAACTTCGCCCATTATTCTGTTGGTTTAATAGTGTTTCCTTCTCCATTGCTAGGTGCTCTGTGTGTAGTAAGATTAGTCCTTTGCAGTATGTATGATTGACACATTTTCTTTATTTGTCTCTTGTCATTTGACTTAGCCTAGAGGTTATTTATTTATTTTTTTTAGTTTAGAGGGGTTTTTTAATATAAATTCAACTATGTCTTATTTTACTTTAAATACCTGAATCTGTGTTATCTTCTTATGTAAGTGCAAATGGGGCAAAAGTCAGTTGGATTTATCCAAGATGTCACCAAGTGGTAGAAGAAGCACATGCGGTGACGTATATTTGGTAGAACTATTTGCTGGGTATATTCTACTAATGCTAGCCCATTTAATACATGAGTTATATATTTCACCATATAGCAATATTGGGGCTTGGTAGGTCCTACTTGACTATTATAATCAAGATTCTTTGTCTCAGGATAGTCAAACCTGGTTAAAAACAAGAAACACGGACATGTTTCTTACGGAGTGCTTAAAAAAAAAAATAAATAAAACAACCATAGTCCTAGTAGATTCTAAGAAGAATTAAGTAGAATAGGAGTTATGTTATAGAGAAAAACAAGAACAAAAATAGTCAAAAAGTCACAAAAAATCTTCCAAGTAACACAACGTAACTGAATAATCTGATTAATAAGTATGTGCACCCAACTTTTTGATACAGTTTCATCATAGAAGAATGGAAGAATTTCCCTGTACCTCTTTTCTGCTCCACATTCCCATTTGTAGATAACAACCCAGTTTCCATTTTCCAGAACAGCAGTTTTTCAAAACTTTTTGCTAGTTTGTACTTTAAAAAATTGTACTGTGTGTCTTCTTTAAGTTGGAATCTAAATTTATCCATCATTGGCTTAAATAGTTGTAATATATTTTTAGTTTTTAATAAACAAATAGTTTAAATAATCTTATACAGACAGTTTTATGGACAAGTTTAAATTATGTTGGACATAATTTGTAGAAACTTCTACTTTATCGGTAAATGAATTTATTACTTTGCAGTCATCCTGCTTTCGATTTCTTAAGATTATGCAAAAAAAAAAAAAACAAACCCTCACAAACAAAAATTTTACTGAGACTTACCAAATGCCTCTTAATTATATGTTAATATTTAACACTGACAATCCTCAATTAACCCTATATGCTCAGAAATATTTGGGAAGACTGAAATATTATTCATTTTAATATGTCTTTGCCAATAAATGTTTTGGATAAAATGTTTTAATCTTTTTTTTTAAAGATTTTATTTATTTGAGAGAGAGAGCATGAGTGGAGAAAGGTCAGTGGGAGAAGCAGACTCCCCGCTGAGCAGGGAGCCAGATGTGGGACTCGATCCCTGGACTCCAGGATCATGACCTGAGCTGAAGGCAGTTGCTTAATCAACTAAGCCACCCAGGCACCCCTAAAATGTTTTAATCTTATCACATTCTTTATTATACATGTTTGTCAAAACCTGGACCTACAGATTTACCTTTTTCAATTTGGAAAATGTCAGCCATATAACCTAATTGACAAAGCCAGTCAATATTTTCAAAAATATTGCAATTTCAAAAATATTTCAAAAATATTTCAAAAATATTCAAAATTTTCAAAACTAATCAGTCAGATCAGAATTTTTTTCTGTCAGAAAATCTGACTCCATTTTTCAATTCAAATAAACATATTAAAAATGCATTTCTATGACAACCATCTAATTTCTGAAGTTAGTTCTGAGATAGATAAGACAATCTTCCCATGAATTTTTTTGGATGGATGAAACATCATACTACTTTAGTATTTCTTACTGAAATAGTATTAGTATTAGTATTAGTATTACTATTACTATTATTTAGTATTTCTTACTGAAGCTCCCTTGCTTTTCTTCATGGGATTCTCCCAGGAGAACTTAATTTTTTCACAATAGTTGTCGGTGGAAGAGGCAAGTTCTCCAAATTAAAATTGTCATTGTTTCTCCACTGTCCTGCTCTAATACATATATATATATATATATATATATATATATATATATATATCCAACAAAATACACTGTTCCTAAGGCCACTTTAGAAAGAGAGATTACATAAGATAGGGGAAAACAATCATGCCTTAATTAAAGGAATCCTTCTGAAAAATAATTCTTATTTCAAACTATTGCTTTGTTTTATATTCTAGCAAATCCTTTCTTTTTTCAAGTAGAAATAAAGAAAGAAAATCACCATTACGTCTCTTTGGATAGTACAATCAGGCTGACGAATTTTAGGAAAGAACAAGTAGGGAATTTGAATTTCGGGAATGTAATATATTTAAAATACTCTTGTCTATAGACCCCTTGGAATGTTTTTGTGTGCAACAAAATGGTACTTCAAAAATCAGTGCCCTAGTTTGCAGTCTATTATCCTAGAGGGTGATTTTCCTTTACTCTAGCAGAAATGTAGCAGAATTTTTTTTTTTTTTTTAAACTTACCTTTGCAGACAGACAAAATTATCCGAGAAGGGGAAAATTTCCCGTCTTGAGCAGAGAGAGACTGGGAAGTGCAAAGTTATGGAATAGTTGGATTTCCCATATACTGGTTTGGAGAGTGCCTCTACAAAATTCACATCTATGCAGAACCTATGAATGTGACCAATGTGAGCTGGAAACAGGGTCATTTCACATCATATTGGGTTAAAATGAGGTTACATGGAAGTAGGGTGGGCCGTAAGTCCAGTATAACTGTTTTGTTTATAAGAAGAGGGAAATTTGGGCACCAAGACACAGATACCCAGGAGAAGGTGGCCACGTGAAGATGCAGGCGGACTGCAGCTTGTTGCCACGAACCAAGGAATACCAGAAAAAGCTAGAGAAAAGCTAGAGAAGACAAGGATGCTTCACTAGACCCTTGAGACAGCACAGCCAGACCATCACCTCGGTTTCAGACTTCTGGTCTCCAGAGCTGTGAGACAGTAAATTTCCATCAATGTAAGCCATCTAGTTTTGGAAACTTTTTTTTTTTTTTTAATTGTAGCCCTAGGTAACTAGTACACACTGAGATAAGGATCTCTTATAAGTTATTAAATTTTGAAACAGGTGGATATATGCACCTTTCAAGTGGCAGGATTTCTGATAGTCTTGTTCGCCTTGAAAAGCAGCACATACTAGTGGCTGAACAACAAGTATACAATGTGTATTCTTTTTTTTTTTTTTAAAGATTTTATTTATTTATTTGACAGAGAGAAATCACAAGTAAGCAGAGAGGCAGGCAGAGAGAGAGGAGGAAGCAGGCTCCCTGCTGAGCAGAAAGCCCGATGTGGGGCTCGAACCCAGGACCTGGGATCATGACCCGAGCCGAAGGCAGCGGCTTAACCCACTGAGCCACCCAGGCGCCCCTGCAATGTGTATTCTGACCAATATAATTATTAAATAGACCTTGAGGATGTAGATAATAAATGCTTTAATGGCAATCATAGCTGACCCAAAAGCAAAGGACAATTCTCAAAATTGGGGGATTATTTAATGCTATAGGAATAGTAGAAAAGTAGAGCTCCCACTTTCATGACCCAATTCCCAACCACGTGAACTTCCCAGACAGGAAGGTTGATACTGAATCAAGTTATTTGTTTTAGAAAATTAATAAGGAGATGTTTTTTACACATTTGTTTTATGGCAGAGATCTATAGTGTTTACATTAAGGGAGGGGAAGTGTTGTCTTAGATTATGGACAAACCGGGGCGCCTGGGTGGCTCAGTGGGTTAAAGCCTCTGCCTTTGGCTCAGGTTATGATCCCAGGGTCCTGGGATCGAGCCCCGCAATGGGCTCTCCGCTCAGCAGGGAGCCTGCTTCCTCCTCTCTCTGCCTGCCTCTCTGCCTACTTGTGATCTCTCTCTCTGTCAAATAAATAAATAAAATCTTAAAAAAAAAAAAAAAAGATTATGGACAAACCATGAAGAGAAAGTATCTGGCATACTTACTAATGCCCAGGACTTAAACCAGGTGACTTTGTGATATAGTAGATTTAAGGTACATGGAAAACTGAATTCAGGAAAAATACAAAGGTTCTCAAAATCTCATGTTTGGAGAAAACAGTAGGCTCAAAGGAAACTGAATTTGAAAGTATACTAATATATGCTTCAAAAATCTTGGGAAATTTCAGAATAATTAATATTCATTTAAAGAAATAAGCAAGGGCCACTGCAGTCATAGTGAAATTTGCAAAATTGCTTTCTCAGGGACTCCTAGAACTTGAGAAATGACGGCAATTGAAAGTGATTTTAAGACCCTTATCTCGGGGCACCTGGGTGGCTCAGTGGGTTAAAGTCTCTGCCTTTGGCTCAGGTCATGATCCCAGAGTCTGGGATTGAGCCTGCTTCCCCCTCTCTCTTCTGCCTGCCTCTCTGCCTACATGTGATCTCTCTCTGTCAAATAAATAAATAAAATCTTTAAAAAAAGAAAAGACCGCATAACAAATAGCATGGAGGACAAGGGGAGTTAGAGAGGAGAAGGGAGTTGGGGGAAATTGGAAGGGGAGGTGAACCATGAGAGACTCTGAAAAACAATCTGAGGGGGTTTGAAGCGGTGGGGGCTGGGAGGTTGGGGGAACCAGGTGGTGGGTATTAGAGAGGGCTCGGATTGCATGGAGCGCTGGGTGTGGTGCAAAAACAATGAATACTGTTATGCTGAAAATTAAAAAAAAAAAAAAGACCCTTATCTCTGATTTTCTAAAATAAGTGAAATTTCTCCTTATAGTGAAAAGAGTACACTGTGGCTAATGATATCCAATCTGACTCAGTCTGATTACAGAAAGCCTGTAATATTGAGTCGGGCTGTGGGAAAGGTTGTATACCTTCCAGAAACAGAAACAATGAATTGTCAGGTACAGAAGATGCTTTCCAGAAATTAGATATGCAAGTCATAGGCATTTGAGTGCCAGGTAAGACACAATACCAAGAAGCTTTAATAATAATACTGCTTTGATGTTCAGAGGGTTAAAACCTGAAGAAATGGCCAACTGGCCTTTTTAAGGTCTTGTGTTCACGCTAGGTGAATTACATCTCACTGTGACTGCGTATCTGAGACATTCAGAAAAGCTTTTTTTTTTTAATCAAAGGGGAAGATTTACAGATCACCCTTGTGAATCTCTTTCAGGGTTGAATTTATACACATACTGGAAAATTGTTACAGAATGTGCTGCTTCGGAGATATTTAAATCGAAGGAGGGTGGATCTGAACTATTAAAGCAGGAATATGGAGAGTAAATGCAGAATGGCCCTTTACTCCAAGCCCATTCTGACTACATGTGATTCTTTTTTTTTTTTTTTCACTTTTACCATCTTCTGAAGCTGGCAAAGGCAGAAGAGAAGGAACACGTGGCACCGTGTCTCCATGAGTCACAGGAGCCGGCTGCAAGAACGGATTCAGCTCTGGACCTAAAACAGATTGGGTATTATCCTAATAGTCAAGACTCTAGTTTTGACTTTATGGCATTTCAGCAGGGTTAGTATGAACACCTGCTCTTAGGGCATATGGGAGACACCATGCAGAGAATGAATTCTCTTAATAACCATAGTCATAATATTATACATAATAATAGCAAATGCCTATATGGAGTTTATACTGCACCAGGCACTCTCTAGCAATTTTGCATAAATTACCTCATCTAATCCATACAACGACTCTGTGATATAGGAGCAAACATGGGCAATATGGGCATGTTTCTTATCAGCTGATGATGTGATGGCCTCAGACACAGGCAGAGAAACTGTAACCTGAAATAGATGATTTACATCTGTAGCAAGATTTGGAATATTTTTGTCATGTTAATAAGAGGAAAGATTTCAAAAATAGTCATGCTCAGTTTAAGGAAGTACAAGGGTTTCTTCCTCCTCTTGTCTTATGTGGAAAATGCACATCTTATGGCCTCCGATACTCCAAAGAGAATCTCTTATTAGGCAAAAGGAGGGGCTGTTTAGAACCTTTCGTAAAATGGAACGGGATGGAGGCTACCCTGTTTCCATATGAACCTGGTCTTAGGAAGAATTTTTAAACCTTTTGTGGGACCTGTTGGCCTAGATCTTGGGAGTGAAAGAGAATGATTTCAGAAATACGATGAGAGTACCCAGAAGAATCTCTGGTCTATTGGCCAACCTCAAACCTCCTTTTCCACCACTGTATGGCTGGTGAGAAGATCCCAGTCTATTATTTTAAGAGAGAAAGTTCACAGATGTGAGCAGGAAGATCCTCCCACCCAAACTGTAGAGCCCAGGTAATTAGGAGAGAGTGATGACTATGGATTGAGAAATCAGTTCACGCTAATTTCTAAATTAAACACACATGTTCTTGTATTGAGTCAGATACAGCTGTTCTTCTCCAGAAGTTCTGTCTGCCTTGTTCCTCCACAGTGCCCTATCACATGACAGAATTCCTGATAGAGTTATTTACTAGGTGTGGTTAAGCCTTCAGTGTCACAGAATTCGGAGCCTTGGTGATGGTCCTGTTACAGAGCTGAGCTCAAATGGACAACTTTGCCTTGGGCAATCAGGACCTCATTGACAAGCCAACTGAGCTAAGGAACGGAGACTAATCTGCATTTTTTCTACCCACTTTCACCTTTTCACGAATCTTTGAGAGTCAAAGGCTAATATCACTTTTAATTATTCATGGGAAATTTATAAAACTTGATTAGATACTAGACCAGAAAAATAAATTAATTGTAAAAAGTTTCAATTATTCAGATGACAAGCTTTGAGGAAAATGCAAAAAAAAAAAAAAGTACACATTAAACTACTAATAAAGATATTGCTGCTGAAAGAAGTTTAACTGCAAACTATCAAAGAACAGTATTTCTCTCTAAAATTCAAATACTGAATTCTCTCCAATTGAAGAGATGGAATTTTAAAGTAAATTAATTTAAAGCATTCATATTCATATGTGATAAATTAATACCCCAAATCTAGTAAATAAAATCCAGCGGAGCATGCAATTTGACACCATTTGAAACTTACTAAAGTATTCTTTTAATAATATAGGAGAATACAAGAGTATTCACATAGTGTTCCACTAAAAATGAAAGAAATAAAACTATTTTCTTATTATACACCCTTCAATATAGGCATCAATATTTCAACAAGTATGAATTCTCTTCCCACTATTTTATAGTCAATTTGAGATATAGAGAGTCTCCCCTAAATCATAGAAAAAGACAGTAACAGTCCTAAGGCTAGAATTTTGTTTCTACTCTGTTGATTAAATACTGTATTTCTCCAACTCCCTAACTGGACAATGTCAATTTTAACATGACTAAATAATTACCAGTAAAGGAATTAAGACAACGTTCAATGGAGAGAAAGCACAAGAGAATCAAATACTGAGGAAACTAACATGTGTCGATAAGAGCAGTGGGAAATAAATTGAGGACAGGGGAATATAACGAATGTCATTTCACTAGTTTAGTGGGTGCTTCCTCTTTCCACAATAATCTTGAAAATAGCCCAAGAATTCCCAAAGCATTTTAACTTCCTCATAAAAACTGAAGATCCTTGCTTTCTTAGTTCCGGACATCAAAAGTGAAATAAAAAGCAACAGCACTGGGAAGAAATTGACTACCATATAACAGATAGAATATTGCAAATATTTCATTGAAAGTATGCTGATTTTTTCCACACCAAACATGTTAGTGTGCTATTTTTTTAAATCTCTGTGAGTTTCCCAAACAAGAGTTTGTAATTTGTTTTTAACTGTTTGAATCTCATTTTATTTTTAAGCACTTTCATTGGATTCAGGACTACAAGTATGATAACATATGTGTATTTTTTTACTTAAAATACATAGAAAAATCAAAATAGTAAAAGTAACAAGATTCCATATATTTTTAAAGCACACTACCGAGTCTTCACTTTCACAGCTTTTTCATTTTAGTATTTTGATCATTGCAATATCTGTCATTGAACAAAATAAAGACTCTATTGCTGGAGTTAGCCCAGATCATTTGGGGGCATGGCTGTTACTCTTATTAGCTCTTTACAATATTTTAAACTATTCCATCCATATTTCATATCAATTTAAAAACATTTTAATATTCCAGCAATGGTCCATTTGGCCATTTAATGAGACTAGTCATATCTTCATGCATATCAGCATCTTACAATATTTTTGAAACCAGTAAGAAATTGTTATTCTGACTACTATATATCTCTATTCCCACTCCAAAAAAATACTGCCATGTTTAATTGACACCTATGATAGGCAAAGTCTTTATTCTTAAATAGCAGTCATCTGAGGTTGTTCTGAGAGCATCTCATTACAACACACTTCACTATTAACAGATAGTGTTGAAAAATCAGCTTTTCTTTTTTTTTTAATTTTTTATTTTTTCAGCGTAACAGTATTCATTATTTTTGCATCACACCCAGTGCTCCATGCAATCCGTGCCCTCTCCAATACCCACCACCTGGATCCCCCAACCTCCCACCCCCTGCCCTTCAAAACCCTCAGATTGTTTTTCAGAGTCCATAGTCTCTCATGGTTCACCTCCCCTTCCAATTTCCCTCAACTCCCTTCTCCTAACTCCCCTTGTCCTCCATGCTATTTGTTATGCTCCACAAATAAGTGAAACCATATGATAATTGACTTTCTCTGCTTGACTTATTTCACTCAACATAATCTCTTCCAGTCCCGTCCATGCTGCTACAAAAGTTGGGTATTCATCCTTTCTAATGGAGGCATAATACTCCATAGTGTATATGGACCACATCTTCCTTATCCATTCGTTTGTTGAAGGGCATCTTGGTTCTTTCCACAGTTTGGCGACCGTGGCCATTGCTGCTATAAACATTGGGGTACAGATGGCCCTTCTTTTCACTACCTCTGTATCTTTGGGGTAAATACCCAGTAGTGCAATGGCAGGGTCATAGGGAAGCTCTATTTTTAATTTCCTGAGGAATCTCCACAGTGTTCTCCAAAGTGGCTGCACTAACTTGCATTCCCACCAACAGTGTAAGAGGTTTCCCCTTTCTCCACATCCCCTCCAACACATGTTGTTTCCTGTCTTGCTAATTTTGGCCATTCTAACTGGTGTAAGGTGATATCTCAATGTGGTTTTAATTTGAATCTCCGTGATGACTAGTGATGATGAACATTTTTTCATGTGTCTGATAGCCATTTGTATGTCTTCATTGGAGAAGTGTCTGTTCATATCTTCTGCCCATTGTTTGATATGATTGTCTGTTTTGTGTGTGTTGAGTTTGAGAAGTTCTTTATAGATCCTGGATATCAGCCTTTTGTCTGTACTGTCATTTGCAAATACCTTCTCCCATTAAGACGCTTCAAAGTATAGGGATAGAGGGAACATTCCTGAACTTCATCAAATCTATCTATGAAAGACCCACAGCAAATATCATCCTCAATGGGAAAAAGCTTGCAGCCTTCCTGTTGAGATCAGGAACACGACAAGGATGCCCACTCTCACCACTCTTGTTCAACATAGTATTAGAAGTCCTAGCAATAGCAATCAGACAACAAAAAGAAATAAAAGGTATCCAAATTGGCAATGAAGAAGTCAAACTCTCTCTCTTCGCAGATGACATGATTCTTTATATGGAAAACCCAAAAGACTCCACCCCCAAACTACTAGAACTCATACAGCAATTCAGTAACGTGGCAGGATACAAAGTCAACGTATAGAAATCAGTGGCTTTCTTATACACTAACAATGAAAATACAGAAAGGGAAATTAGAGAATCGATTCCATTTACTATAGCACCAAGAACCATAAGATACCTGGGAATAAACCTAACCAAAGAGGTAAAGGAACTGTACTCGAGGAACTACAGAACACTCATGAAAGAAATTGAAGAAGACACAAAAAGATGGAAGACCATTCCATGCTCTTGGATCGGAAGAATAAACATTGTTAAAATGTCTATACTGCCTAGAGCAATCTATACTTTTAATGCCATTCCGATCAAAATTCCACCGGTATATTTCAAAGAGCTGGAGCAAATAATCCTAAAATTTGTATGGAATCAGAAGAGACCCCGAATTGCTAAGGATATGTTGAAAAACAAAAATAAAACTGGGGGCATCACGTTACCTGATTTCAAGCTTTACTACAAAGCTGTGATCACCAAGACAGCATGGTACTGGCATAAAAACAGACACATAGACCAGTGGAACAGAGTAGAGAGCCCAGATATGGACCCTCAACTCTATGGTCAAATAATCTTCGACAAAACAGGAAAAAATATACAGTGGAAAAAAGACAGTCTCTTCAATAAATGGTGCTGGGAAAACTGGACAGCTATATGCAGAAGAATGAAACTCGACCATTCTCTTACACCGTACACAAAGATAAACTCAAAATGGATAAAAGATCTCAACGTGAGACAGGAATCCATCAGAATCCTAGAGGAGAACATAGGCAGTAACCTCTTCAATATCAGCCCCAGCAAGTTCTTTCAAGATATGTCTCCAAAGGCAAAGGAAACAAAAGCGAAGATGAACTTTTGGGACTTCATCAAGATCAAAAGCTTCTGCACAGCAAAGGAAACAGTCAAAAAATCAGCTTTTCAATAGTTTAAATAGTTTATCCTAAACTGTTGATTGTTAATATCTGGCATGGGAAAAACAAACCGATAAGAATATTGTTCCCTTTGGAGTAGATAAAAGGATTGTATGTCTTCATTACTGAATTGAGTATTCAGCATTAAAGGGATACAATTAAAAGCCTTTATCTATGAATATGCATTGTGAATCTCCAATATGGAGCTCTAATGTGAAAGCACTTTCCAAACTCAAGTGTATGGGTATTGCTCTTTTTATTTACATCCATATATACTTTTAAGTGTATGTAGTTCCAAGGGACTAATGTCCTTGGAACTATACTTTGGAAAACCTAACCTGAAATATTACAACAGGGATTTTGACCTCGATTCAATGAACTCCATCCATAGATGGGATTTAAAGGATCTGTAATACTCCATGTAGTGACATTACCATGCAGTTTTTGTTCTTTTGTTTTTCTTGGATAATTTGGTATAATTACTATAGCTATTGAACCACAAACAACAAACAGAACATAAAATGTGCATATTACACCAAAGGAAGAGAATAGTTGAAGTATAGAAACTTTCTTTGCGTATTCTATGTCAAAAAAATAATCATCTATTTTTTAACTTCTAGAGAAAACAGAAGAATTTCACTCTTATTTCTTCAGCTGAGATAAGGCATTTATAATCAATTGGAACAAATGAATCAACCTCAAATAATATTAATGATTCATATATTATTTTTAACTGGAGGGAATGATGAGTGTAGAAAAAATATTTATCCACTTTTGTTTTGTCTCAGAATGTTATCTCAAGGTCTTGGCTGTGTCTGTCTCTAATTCTATGGCAGCCTAAGGTCCTGAAATTTTTGATCGCAGAAAACTTACTTTTAATGGCAGACTGGAAGAATTCCAGGTAATATGTGAATGTTGTTTAGCAAGGGACAATTAAACTTGGATTAATTTCCTTTTACTAGTGTCTTGAAACTTCCACTTATTGCAGTTAAAAGAATATTCAATAATAGAAGCAACTCCATATTTGCAAATCCTAAAGTACTTAACAATATATGCATAATTTTATTTTAGTGTGCCTTTCTGGCAAGAGGGTAATGATACTCAACAGATAATAAGTCTCAGAAACTCAGGAAAGGCTCAGAAATAATGGGTTACAGGCCCAGTGAAGATGAAACCACCAAGAATGAATAGATCATAATTCGAAGAAATACAACAGGGTGATCAAGTCAATTAGTTGATGTCAGTTCAGCTAAGCTGTGAGAGAGAGCTGGGCTGCTGGGTATCAGAGTAGACAATTAAAGCAAGAGCCAAAATGAAAGAGTTAAGCCTCTAATCACTTACTGCAGTGGTCGTAGGCAAGAGTCTAAAACCAGAGAAGGGGCTAAAGCCTCCTGTTCGGTTTCCCTCATGCATTGGTTCACTGGTCAAGGGTCAGGTAGATCAACAAAGACATAGAGGTCATCTTCCTGTTACAGGAGCAAGAGAATCTGGCAGGTTTTTGGATCCTGTGGTCAAAGGAAAAGGGCAAGAGGAGGGTGCTAGGAGTAGAAAAGTATTGGAAACTGAGTCAGAGTAGGGGAAAGTGTCATCAGAGTTTCCCCTCCTCCTCTCATAGAGATCCTCTGCCCAAGATCTCAAATAAAGAGTCCTAAGGATAAAGTCTCAGGGTTAAGAATGTGAATTTGTGACAGAGCATGACCAGCCAGGGATGCCTGAGTCCTTTACTGCAATTCCCTTCTGAAACTGCAGTGCACTGGCTGAGCACCAAGTGTGGTGTGGGAGTACAGCTTTCCTGCCATGAGGCCCACCAGGTAAAGCTTTTGAAATTGCCTGTGATCTGGCGTGAAAAGCGACACATAGGCTTTTAACCAGGATCTGAACTCCTCAGTTGATTTATGCATTGGGTAACAGTCACATGCAAATATCTACCATGTATTTTTATTGATATAAAAGCTCCATAGCTTGTCTTTAAAATATGCTGAATTGATAAAGACAAACTGATGGTTACCAGAATGGGGTGGGGGTGTGGGGGGGATGGGTAAAATAGGTGATAGGGATTAAGAATACACTTAACATAATGAGCACGGAATAATGTATAGAATTGTTGAATCACTGTATTGTACACCTGAAACTAATATAGCACTATATGGTAAATATACTGGAATTAAAACAATCTTAATATTTTTAAAAATTACATAAGCTATTAATTATTTATATGCTATCATTGAAAGAATAGTTATTTTGACTTGAATTTTAGTAAAAAAAAATACTCTAGAGTACAAAAACTGTGCTAAATTGTTACTAAAATTCAAGTCTACTATACATTTTAAGATGTATAACTTTCTAAACTTCCTTTCTATTTTCATCCATATGTTGTAAAAAATCAAAAAAATTATTAAAATCATTACATGCTTACCTATTACATTAAGTGTTCCAAATAAAATATGTCATAGCCATTTTAAGATGACTTTTTATATAACAACTGAGAGATCTAATTCACATAGTATACAATTCACTTGTTTAAAGTGTACAACTTAATGTTTTTAGTATGTTCACAGAATTGGGCCACCATCACCACGATCAATTTTGGAACAATTTCATCACTCCAGAAGGAAACCATTAATCTACTTTCTCTCTGTATAGATTTACCTATTCCATAAATTCATAGATAGAGAATCAAACAATATGCACTACCATGTAATTGGCTTCTTAAGATAATATTTTCAAGGTTCATCCATATTGTACCAGGTATCAATACTGCACCACTGTTCCAGAGCTGGGATGGGGAAGAATGGCCTGCTTCTTCAGAGTGATAGCCTATGGCCTCCTTGATTTATCTCTCCTAGATTGGAACATCCGTCTCATGAGTGAAGAAGGGCAATCAGGACCCCAATATTCTTGGCCTACCATCTCCCCAAAATGGTGGATAGGTTGAGAAAGGGCTCCTTAGGCCTCTCAGTTGTAGTCATTGGATATTTAGCCTCTACAACATGGAAGTAGGAGAAGATAAAGAAAAATGTTGGCCACCTAGACATCTCAGGGTGGTACTATAGGCCTTGATGGGAACTTTTGGGAGAGGGAGCCCCAACTTTTCAGTCATACTGAATAGAGTCTTCATTCATACTGAGATGGATTGGATGGGAAGGAGTAAGTCATGGCTCAAGCACTACAGATTCTCACTATTCTTCTGAGATTTAGTAGATTTTCTTGAGTGAATGTTTTGTCATTTGCTCTATGTCCCTTGGACAATTTCCACAGACTTCAAATGGTTGATTTTTAAAATAAATTTCACCAGTTATAGTTACTTGTGAGAAGAGGATCCATGAAGTATCTAACACTATTCTGGAAATTGTCCCCAGGTTTACTTTTTTAACCGCTAACAAAGTGTTCACAGTATTTTTTATGTAATACAAAATGGGCCACTATTTGGGCATACTGAAATAATTCATTGAGTGCATTTAGTTTTATTTCATTAATGCCTTATTGTTTCTCTCACATTGTCTCACAATACCACTAAACAAAATCAATTGCTTTAGGACAGAAAGAGTAAATGTAAAAACAGTTCAATCTTTTGAATTTATAACTATTATATTTTCCCAGGATTTAAAAGGTAATCATAATAGCCACAAATTGCAAGTATTCTAAATTCATCATTCTATATTAATGTATATATATCCTTTTGGATTAACAACATTTATCTTTCAGTATAGGTTTTTTCCTTAATGAAAATACAATACTGACATGTATAGGATTTTATAGTCCCTACCAAAATATAGTAATTCATTATCAATCAGTTTTATTAGAAAATCAACAAGTATCTATTAGTATCTGTCATATACTCAGTAACATGCTATAAGAAAAAATATAAGATTTATTAGATGTAAGTCTATTTTCAGGGAGATAAGCTAACAGGAGAAAATATAAATGTGCATTTTTTTAACAAATGTGCATTTTAGAAAAATATTGCATTTATTTCTATTATGTTTTTCTGTACAATTAGGTTTTCCCTATTTTCTCTATTCAAATCAACTATTTCAAACCTCTCATTGTAGTACACACTTCTCATTTTCAGAAAAAGAGCCTACTTATTATAGTCTTAGTCTGGGTTTCCCTCAAAGTTGTAGTCAAAGTCATGTGTGCACACAGTCCATTTGAAGATAACAGAGAGGTAACAGAAATATGAGGAAATTAAGAAAAACCAAAATAGGAATATATTATAAAGTTCCAAGCTGTGGACAACAGAGACTTGACTGGGCCTGTGATCTGCAAATTGTCTACCCTATAATTGAATAAGAAATTTGTTTTTTTTGTTTTCTTTCTTTTACTTTTTTTGGGGGGGGTTCTTAATACATTGACTAAGGTTATTGTTAGGGTTGTTAACAATTCTATCTTTCAACACTGGTCGATGTGCTTGTCCTACAGACTCTAGCCTATGCTCATGGGCATCATGGAGTCCTGGAGGAAAGTAAAGAGTGCATATTTGAGACACTGTCAGTGTAATTGAACCCAATGCCACACATAACTATGTCAAAGCTATGGCTGGGTTGGAGGTCATTGACGGCCTGATGAGAACTGGGGGCAGCAGAGGCATATGACATGCCTTCTATTTAAAAAATAAAACCTAAGCCATCGGATAAGAACTCACTCTACTGAGTTACATACAGCAAGATTTCCTCCTTTGATTCCCACCCTTTTCCTATTCGGTCCTGAGTAAATATAGACACTGTTCTTCTGGCCTTTGAATGCTTAGCATTCCAACTTCACCATGTTTCCCATTCCTCTCCATCCTTACTTAGGCAACCAAGTAAAATAGCTCCCACACTGATTAAAAGTATGACCCCTCTGATTATTGCCCTAATCCACACCTCTGGTGGCCTTTCAAAATGCAAATCTAACCTTATCATTTCTCTACATGAATCACCCAGTATTTTCCCATTTCTGTCAGAAAGACCAAAATTCTTAACATAGTCTAGAGAACTCTACTGAACAAAGTCTCGCCTCTCACTCCAGCCCCACTTCAGAATATCATGCTACTCCTTGTGTACTGAGGTCACACTGATCATGCACATTGAGTTTCTTTACTCTTCCCTTCTCAGCACAGAGACTTGACCACTGTTCTCGATTTTTCAATATTGTTTTCTTTCCTCTTCGCTTAGTTATCTTTGGCTGTAACTAAACTTTCACATATCAACTAACAATTCCTCAAGGAACCTTCCTTAACTCAAAGATGAAGTCAGCTCCAAATTAAAGTGTGTTTATAGCATTATACAATTTTTGAAAGAAATTATCCACTTATGAGTATATACTTATGTGATTATGTTATTAATATATCCCCACTACACTAGATTATGGTATACAAAAGAGCACTGTCAATTTTTTTGTGTGTTTATGCCCACCTTTGTGTCCCAAATCTTTATCTCAATGCCTGTCACGTAGTGATAACTGGATAAACATTTTCAAAGTGAAAAAAAAAACCACATCTATGAAAATTTAGTATTAAGCTGTATTCTTCTAAGTAAAATAAACTGAGACTTTAAGAAGGGTCTATATCTGTTTTAGTTTGAGTAGTAAGGGAAAGCTTAGAGGAGACACTCTACTTAAACTGGGCATTGATTTTATATTCATATATGCAAACAAATGAAAAAAACATTTCACATTTGGGATTAAAAGAATAGCAAATATAAAGATTCAGACATGAAAACACCATATATAAAAATATCAAGTAATGAAACTTGGACATAAAAATACAGACTGATTAAAGTTAAGTTGGTTAGTTGGAACCACATCATTAAAAAAAAATCTAAAAACCTGAAAATCCTTAGAGTATCTAGTAGTATGAATGAGAACAGATCAAGTATTCTGATCAAGAAAAAGGGATAGTTAAAGTATCAGTGGATTAGGATGTTTAATCAAATAATATGGGTAAAATTGAGAGAAGGTAGTAAGAGAAAAGCCAGATATCAAAGTCTTGTGCTGATGAGTGTACGGCTGTGATCATAGTGGAGCAAGATAATTAAAATAGTAGAGAAGTTCAAGAGTTATTTCAAATGGATTTGCCACATTAAATACAGGAAATAAAGGATATAGAGGAATTAAATATGATTTCAAGAATGTTTACATTAGGAGATAAATTAAAAATATTAATTTTAGGAATTATTAAAATGAAAGGAATTTTGAAAACAGTAACAATAAAAATAAAAAAAATTATTGTTACAAAACAGATTAAGAACACCAAATGAAATTAATATCAACCATAAGCAGGATTTGAACATTACCTATTAATTAGTATTCCTATGGATACAAGGAAGTGGAGTTCTGAGAATAAGATCACCTAACGTAAATGGGACATAGATAGATTAAAAATATCCACAAATTCTTTAAACTTCCTCTCTTCAGTAGAGGGGCTTTGGTTTATCCACTACCTAAATCTCGACTGGCCTTTTGACAAGTTTTGACTAATTGAGCAAGGTAAAACTGTGCAGTTTCTAAACTTAAACCTTAAAATGTTTGGAACTTGCACCATTACCGTGACTCAGTAGTACCACAATGTAGCTCAGCCAGCACTCACTGCCACACATGTGAATGAGGCCATTACACACAACCCAGCCCTATGGATGAGCTAGACGGCCACAGCTCCATTTACTGAAAAAGGTAAGACCTGCAGGTGGACAAACCACCATGAGCAAAAAATAAAACAGTGCTTATTAAGGCATTTAGCTTTGGTATAGTTATTACAGAGCATTAGAAAAATGGCTATATATCCCCAACAGTGGAATGACACAATAAAGTCCCAAAACATGTTGCATTGGCTTTGGATCCAAGCAGTTAGAGGTTTAGAAAGTGGCAATCAAACTTCTGGTGGAGGCTGAAAATAAGAGAGGATATTAAAATTGTGGCTTCGATGATTGCTTTGTTCATTTCTGCCTATTTTTCAGAAGCATTGAGAATTGCTAATTTAATAATTAGAGAAAATGGCATTTTTCTAGGGGTTCTTATAAGAGATCAAACTTTATTTTCCAACTAGCATTGTTCTCTGTCCTCCAGGCAAAATAAAAAATGGGGGAATAACTAGGTGGCATGGAGGAAATGTCTTGCATTTGAGAACAAGTTAATTATCACCATAATTTGACCTTCTCTTGAAGCCTGATGATTTCAGAGGTTGGAGTTGCCCTTAGTATTTAATTATGAGATGTGCCATAATTAATAAATAGAATTTTTAAATGTCAATATGTATGAAGAAAGATATTAGTTAACTTATGAACCTTTGGTACTTTATTCCATATTTCTCTGGATAGAAAGTTCCTGAAATGCTAGCTCACAGCAGAGGTGAAGCTAGGAAACAATTGATCATAATGAAAAAGCTTGTGGCTGCCTCCTGTGATGGTAATTAAGTGATCATTTCCACTTGGAGATGATTTTGTACAAAGAATTGTTCATAACATGAGAGCTGTGGTTTACCATAGATCTTATTTGATAATTATGGTGGTATTAATATGGCAATAAGGGAAAGGGTGATTCTAAAAACAAATTTAGGAAAAGAAACTTTTACTGACAACCACAACAAACCCAAATTTGCAAAAACAAAGTAAAAGTACCATTTTGATGATAGCAGAGTATCATATATCAGGCCAACCTCTCTCCTTTTTGCTTTGAGGGCAAATAGAAAAGCTGCGCAAAATGTAAAATGAATTCACCCAAAGATCATTAAAAAGGTAAACTGATGATGAGGTCTTACTAGCATAACATAAGGAGAGGAAAATAACTAAAGTGAGCCCAGAACTAAGGGATTCATTTTTATGAGTGCATTCTCTCTCTCTTTCTGTGTGTCCATGTGTGTCTGTATGTGTTTTAACCTAATTTGTTGTGATAAGAACACTTAACATGAGATCTAACTTCTTAAATTTTTTAAATGTACAATACAATATGATTAACTACAAGCACAATGTTGTACATAAGATCTCTAGAACTTATTCATCTTGTTTGACTTGAACTCATACAACATCTAAGCTTCATCATACATTATTTACCTTTTTGTGACTGTATTATTTCACTTAGCATAATGTCCTCCAGGTTCATTTATGTTGTCATATGCTGCAGATTTCTTTTAAAGCTGAGTAATATTCCATTGCATGCATATGCCACATTTTCTTTATCTGTCCCCACTCAATAAACATTTATGTTGTTTCAATGCCTTGGTTATTGTGAATAGTAATGAAATGGTAGTGTTAATAGCTCTTCAAAATTCTGATTTCAAGGGCACCTGGGTGGCTCAGCCAGTTAAGCATCTGACTTGGTATCAGCTCAAGTCATGATCTTAGAGTCATGAAATTGAGGTCCCCTGGGGCTGAGGCTCCCTGCTCAGCAGAGAGTCTGTCCCCCTTCTCCCTCTGTTCCTCTCCCTCTCACAATAAATCAATAAATCTTTTAAAAATCCTGATTTCAATTCCTTTTGAAAAAATACCCAGAGGTGGGATTGCTGGATCTCACAGTAGTCCAGTTTTTGTTTTTTGAGAAACTTTCACGTGATTTTCACCATTTTGCAGCTACACTATTTTACATTCCCACCAGCAGTACACAGGGTTCCAATTTTTCCACATCTCCTCAATGCTTGCCTCTTGTTTTGTTTTGATAATAGCCATCCTGAGTGGTGTGATGTGACAACTTACCATGATTTTGATTCACATTGCCCTATTACTCGTGACATTGAGTATCTTTGCATATATTTGGCCATTTGAGTGTGCTCTTTGAGAAATGTTTATTCACGCCTTAACTCTAATTTTTAATTTAATAGCCAAATTTTAATGAGTTATTAGGTTTTGGGTTTTTTTTCATTGCTATGGAATTACAGGAGTTTCTTATATAGTTTAGAAATTAACATCTTATCAGATATATGGTATGCAAATATTTTCTTCCATTTCTTTTTAAATTTATTTTAATTTTATTTCCTTTCAGTGTTCCAGATTTCATTGTTTATGCACCACACCCAGTGCTCCATGCAATACGTGCCTTCCATAATACCCACCACCAGGCTCACGCAACCACCACCCACCTCCTCTCCAAAACCCTCAGTTTGTTTCTCAGAGTCCTCAGTCTCTCATGGTTTGTCTCGCCCTCCAATTTCCCCCAGCTCACTTCTCCTCTCCATCTCCCAATGTCCTCCATGTTATTCCTTATGCTCCACAAGTAAGTGAAACCATATGATAATTGACTCTCCCTGCTCCCATTTCTTTTCTTTTTTTTTTTTTTAAAGATTTTATTTATTTATTTGTTAGAGAGAGACAGAGCGTGAGCACAGGCAGACAGAGTGGTAGGCAGAGGCAGAGGGAGAAGCAGGCTCCCCGCAGAGCAAGGAGCCCAATGTGGGACTCGATCCCAGGACGCTGGGATCATGACCTGAGCCGAAGGCAGCCGCTTAACCAACTGAGCCACCCAGGCGTCCCCCTGCTCCCATTTCTTAAGGCTGCCTTTCACTCTGCCCATTGTTTCCTATGCTGTGCAAAAGCTTCTTAGTTTGATGTGGACCCTCTTACCTAATTTTGTTTTTGTTGCCTCTGTTTTTGGTGTCATATCCATGAAATGATTACCAAGTCCAATGTAATGAAGGTTTTTCTCTATGTTTTCTTCAAGGCCCCTAACAGTTTCAGTCTTACCTCTAACTCTTCAATTTGTTTTGATAATTTTTTGTGTATGTTGTAAAATAAGGGTCTAATTTTATCATTTTGTATAAGAATATCCAATTTTTCCAGTACTATTTGTTGAAGAGACTATGCTTCCCTTATTGTGGATTCTTGATACCCTTCTCAAAGAGCAATTGACCATTTATTGAAGGATTTCTTTCTAGGTTCTCTATTCTGTTCCATTGGTCCATATATCCATGTTTATACCACTACCATACTCTTAATTACTGTAGTTTTGTGATATATTTCTTTAAATCAGGAAATGTGAAATCTCTAGCTTTGTTCTTTCAAGACTGACTTGGCTGTTCATGATTTTTTGTGCTCCCATATGAATACACAATTATTTTTCTATTTCTATAAATAATGCCCTTAGAATTTTTTTAAAGATTTTATTTATTTTAGAGAGAGAGAGAGCAAGAGAGTATAATCAGGGGAAGGACAGGAGAGTAAGAAGTAGGATCTCCACTGAACAGGGAACCCAGTGTGGGGCTAGATCCCAGGACACTGAGATCATGACCTGAGCAGAAGGCAGAACTTTAACCAACTGAGCTACCCAGGTACCCCTGCCCTTAGAATTTTAAAAGTATTACATTGAATTTGCAGATTGATTTATGTAGTATGGATATTTTAGCAATATTGTCTTCTAATCCATGAACACAGGGTGTCTGTCCATTTGTTTGTGTCTTAACTTCTTTCATCAGTGTGTTGTGGTTTTCATTGTAAAAGTCTTTTGCCTGTTTAGGGAATTTTATTCCAAAGTATTTTATTATTTTTAGTGCTATTATAGATGGTAAAAAGGTCAATTCACCAGAAAGATATAATTACCATGATATATGCACTCAACTTTATAGTGATTGCCCAATATCTGGTAGTTTACTATAACCATGAAATAATGGGTGTCCTGAAAATTTTTTAGTCAATAAATATGAAATGTGATAGGATAAGACATTAAAAAGAGAAGTGAGGTACCTTAATGTTTCTCTCACTTTATCAATTCTGAGCTTTTTATAGGAAATTATTTCTTTTAAAAAATGAGGTGACAATGCTTTTTTAATATACTCTGATCTTTCCTACCTTGGGTTTTGGATCTGTGTGTAATCATTCCTCTATCTTCTTCTAGAGGTTCTTCTAGGTTCAGTTATTACATATTGTTATAAACTTTATATTGCAAAGTTGTTAGAAACCTGGGAACCCTGGGCTTTAGGCAAAGCCATGGATAAGCAGTGCCTTCCAAGTAGTAAGTATGGAATTTCCATCTTGAACAGAATGTATTGACTGCTTAACACAGAGAATGAAAAGGCATGATAAGGGACAGTAAAGAGTAACCAAGAAACATATATAAGATAAATTAACAACAGGACAGGAGAATTTGGGAAAAGTGGAAAAAGTAATTTAAAAAGCAAGAGGACTGTGTGGGAAGAGCCAAGATGCCCTTCAACAGACAAATGGATAAAGATATCATCCATATATACAATGGAATATTACACCTCCATCAGAAAGGATGAATACCCAACTTTTGCATCAACATGGACGGGATTGGAGGAGATTATGCTGAGTGAAATAAGTCAAGCAGAGAAAATCAATTATCTTATGGTTTCACTTACTTGTGGAGCATAAGGAATAACATGGAGGACATAAGGAGAAGGAAAGGAAAAGTGAATTGGGGGAAATCAGAGGGGGAGATGAACAATGAGAGATTGTAGACTCTGAGAAACAAACTGAGGGTTTTGGAAGGGAGGGGGGTGGGGGATGGACGAACCTGGTGTTGGGTATTAAGGAGGGCACGTATTGCATGGAGCACTGAGTGTGGTGATTAAACAATGAATCTTAGAACACTGAAAAAATAAAATAAAATTAAAAAAAAAATAAAAAGCAAGAGGACAAATTAAATGGATTTAAAGATTTAATGAACATTTGTGATTTAGGGGAAGTGATGGAAGGATCCTACAGAAGAGAAAGAACCCTATGAATTACATAACCTAGTTCCCAACACTGCAATACTGATCCTGAGCTACCTTTAAAGTCATTTTTGCTGTTGGTCCAATTAATCACATGGTAACCAACATTAAGGCAGTTATTTTCAAAGTATCACATTTAAACACTTAGGGCACTAGAAGGTTACTGTACACCTATGTAATGTAATCATAGAGATAAACTTTAAAGTGCCTCTCAGCCTTTCATACTTCTCTATCTTTATCTGTATGTCCGTGTCTATCATGTTATCTCATTTCAATCCAATGAATTATTTTGAACATGGAAAATTAACTGATTTGAGCATATCTATAACAGTACAATACTGGAAAGGAAGGAGGGGTTACAGCATTGCCTATCAGCAACCAAAGGTTAAAAAAGAAGAGGAAAGAGGAAGGAATAAAGAAATGATATAGAGGGGAAGAAGGACAAAAGAAAAGAAGGAGGAAAAGGAGGGAGAAAACCAAGAGGCCCTAAAACTAGTAAGTATTTTAAAAATGTAATTAAATTTTATTATAGCCATTTCTAAGACTTTGGATAAATCTCCAAGTTCTAGACTCTCTGTTCGATTCTATTACATTTGGAGACAAGGTTTTTATTTTTTTCACCTAGGTAACATTTGCAACTATTAAAACATAAATATTTGCTGGCTAATTCATTATGCACATCAAGTCCTACTTAGAATAAATGGTGGCAAAACTCTAATTAGTGCTGGTTTATTTTATGTGTGAGTTGGCAGCATTTTAAAAAGTGAATTTTATGAAATGACTCAGTGTGGTCTTCCCTGCAGTGGAGCTTAAACTTAGAACAAAATCCCGCTTATGCTTTACAACTAGCTGTTGATTTATTTTATGTTGTTTTATTTCTCCTTTAAATTCCTTGACCCAAAGCTTGTTGCCAGAGGCACCTCTCTTGGCTTATGTTTTCCTCATAGGGTTTTGTTCATTTGTCATATCACAAAAACAAAAGGTTATTCTCTAGGAAATGGAAAATTTATGAAAGAGGCAATTTGGGATAGTGGCTAAGTATCCCCCACCTTTTAGGTCAACTCTCCCCAAAAAACTGTCTTGTGGGTACTTCGAGCTTCATTAGCATTCAAAACATACTTTTATTGTCCGTGATATGTGGTAACCATGACAGTAATTTTTGTGGCTGTGCAATTGGTAGTCTAACACTCACCTGTGAAGCCTGAAAGCTGTTTGAAGATGTGAGCAAATGTGTGTTGTTAAAACCAGGAAAAGGAATTGGTCAAACTCTTTAAGTGTCCATTGCTAACCATAGCCTGCTGTTTCTTCCCACTGCTCTCTGGTAGTTCCTGGACTGAACTTGCTTTTATTTCAAAAACTGTCTATGAGGAATAACTGGAAATGAAATATCATTCCTCAAGGTTGGATTGGTTTACCTAAAATTTTTCTCTTAGACTTCTACCTCTGCGAAGAATGACAAGGCAATGTTGAAATCCTTAAGATAAATCTTTCAATCATTACTACTTACAAATAGATAAATGTTGACGATCAGCCTGAGGCAAAATCAAGAAGTAGGTGATGTCAGGGGCTTTTATTTCCCTCTGTAAAGTCAATGCACTGCCTCTGTAGTTGCTGCCAATGCCTGAGGCAGGGCTCAGATCCTAGCAGCAGTGGAAGCATCCTGTGGTCTCCAGTGAATACACTGCATATGCCTTCCAATTTAGAGAATATCCCTCCCTTGATTCACTGGGAAGACTCAGAGTCCAATAGAATGGGAAGTTGACAGAGTAGTGCCAGGACTCTGTATTTCTCAATATCTTGCATTCAGTGAGCTAAGTCTGTATAGTGGATTTGCACTTTTCTGGTCCTTTGTCACTCACTTCTTACTTAATTTCTCCAAGAAGATGACCAAACAGAGAGTTCCCCTAGAAATCATTTTCCTCCCAGTCAATCTTTGTTGCTTTTTTTCATAACTTCATCGGTGGGGAAAATAGGATGGATTTTAAGAAGTTCTCAAGGGGATATGCTGGACCCAATTTTTTGTCAAGTCTTACATGCAATGTTTGATGCAGCTGGCCTGCCAATAACACAGTCTATGCTCCGGATGTTCCAAGAAAAATGTAAGCACTGTGTTGTATAATATAGACTGTGTGCTTTGAAAGAAAAACCCTGGTAAGGAAAGTTTTCATGGAAGGGGTAGCATTTCAACTGGGCCTCTTACGATATTTTAGATTTTAATAGACTAGGGTGCAACCGAAGACAAAGAAAATGAGTGGTTTCAGTGAAAGATAATTCTAAATTTAGCATATTACAAGCATGGTTAAGTTTTTTTATGTAGAAATAACCACTAAAAAACAAAAGAAGAAGAAGAAGAAGAAGGAGAAGGAGAAGGAGAAGGACAAGGAGAAGGAGAAGGAGAAGGAGAAGAAAGAAAGAAATAACCATTAAAACAATTGGAATTACAGAACCAGAATGCTACTATGTGGGTCTCATAATTTTTGAATTATAATCCTTCAATAAAACAAATCCACCAGTCATAAAAAGTTGAAATGTCAGAATATGGTCAAATAAAATGTCACAGCACAATGAATAATAGTTTTCAATGAAAATTAGTGAACTAAGGAATTTAAGAAGTCACAATGAATAGGGACACTTGAGTGGCTCAGTCAGTTAGGCAGATGCCTTCCGTTCAGGTCATGATCCCAGTCCTGGGATTGAGCCCCGCTTTGGGCTCCCTGCTCAGTGGGAAGCCTGCTTCTCCCTCTCCCACTCCTCCTGCTTGTGTTCCCTCTTTTGCTGTGTCTCTCTGTCAAATAAATATATAATATCTTAAAAAAAAAAAAAAAAGAAGTCATACTGAATAAATACTCTTTACTGGGCAAAAACACCACCATAGAATCTTAGATTCTGTTCCATTCCTACCTTCAGAATATCATCCAATTTCCTCTCATTCACAGATTTTAAGGAAAAAGCATTCTGAGATGCCAGTTGCCAGCTTTCCCTTGAAATTGTCTCTAGTGAGAACATTTCTTCTTAGGGAACTAAAACTTCTAAACCATCAGAGGCCTAAGTTGTATTTTATTATGTGTAATCATAAGTGGAATGACTCCTCTCTTTTTATTTTTTAGAACCCAAACCCATAAATTCTATCTATAAAAGAAATAGAAATATATATTAGTATAGGAGATTCAGAAATAAATCCTAAGATATAACATAAGATACTTGCAAAGTGTTCTAAATAGGTCTTCAGAAACCCATTCTACCATTCTTTTGGGCTACTAGGTCATCCCTACCATTCTGTCAGGCAGGGAAGAGGTATAAGGAAGGAACCATGAATTGCATTGGCCATTGGTCTATTGTTATATTTTATTTGCTATAAAAGTAGGTTCTCGTTCACAAGAAATGCTGTGGAGAATTTCTTGACAGTGATATAAAACAACTGCTAAAATCATGAAAGGTAGTTTGGACAGGATAACTATTGGCAGTGAAGGCAAATCTATCTCCAGAATGTGTCTATTCCAAAAAGAACAAATTGCTTTCCTTTCTGTGATGGAAATAATTGAACACAATCAAATTGTCACCAGGTGGCTGGCTTGCACATTGGGAAACATTACCATATTGTTGACTCAGTGTCATTTTCTGTTGTTGACATGTTGGGTACTCACCAATAGTTACAGCCACATCATCTGTAGTGAGTAGAAGCCATGTTGTTCAGTCCATGCATGACTGCCATGCCTGCTTCTATGGCCAATTGGTTCATCAGCCTTTTTAGCAATGACTAGAATGGCCGAGCAAAGTGATTCACGGACAACCACATAATGGGTTACCTTGTCCAGATGATTATTGGGAGCCTTGTCTGCTGTGTTTGCTGTTTGGTGAACATTTACACAAGACAAAAATACCCTCACACTTTGAGCCCATTCCATGAGGTCTGCTCAAGTTGCCTTGTCACCAATTTTCCAATATATTTCTAAGTTCGTAACCACTCAGCTAAATCATTAGGCACTGTTCAAAAAAACAGTGTGAATCTGGCATTTCTCTACCTCTTTTTACAGAAAAAATAAATAAACAGGTACACTCCTCTACCTTCTGCTTTCTAGAAAATTTCCCTTCACCCATGTTCTTATGTATCACACCAAAGTGGGAGACTGCTATAGTCATCCACTTTTAAATGTTCCTATTATATCATGTAGAACCATCTATAAACTAAATAAAAATTTTTCTTCATCAAACAATTTGTCATAGTTGCTGACATGACAATTCCTCATAAAACCACACATGTGGGTTCATAAAAAGAAGGCAGTACTTTCAAAGTAGATGCATAAAAGTTTAAACCTCTTGCTCATGTAACTTGACTATGTCTTCAGAATCTGTTCAAGTCCAATATAATCTATACTTCTTCCACTTAATGATAGAGTGCTACTGAAAATGCCAAATTTTATGGCTTCTGTGGTCAGAAAACATCCAGATTATGATAGGCATTTCAGATGGAAGATACCTTAGGGGTCCTGGTCAAATTTTCTTCTTTAGTAGGACTAATATTAATCCATCAGTTATTTTGCTACTTTTGTTATTTTCAAACAAAGAAGAATTATCTTCAAAATATGGAGTGGATTTGCTTCAAATTATAAAAATATGTGCTATAGTTTCTATAAAATAACCTAACTGCCACAGACACCTAATATCCTAAGTGCACCTAAATATCCTGGTTCATAGTTCTTACTGGTGGTGCAACTTTTTTTTTCAGAATTCAAGAACCTTCTATTGTTCCGATCCTAGTCAAAACAGTAAGTTTTAGGGTTATTTGGTAAATGTATTGTGGCAGCATGCTGTTAAATATTTGTGTTATATGTTGCCTTTAAAATACAAAAGGCATTATGCTATTTTCCTGGTGGTAGGAGATTCCAGATAGTCCCTTGTCATTTGCTTATTGTAGGTATCTTTTCACGGCTCAGATCAAGGAAAATCCTGAAACTTAATCAAGGGGTCAGAACCTGAATTTTCATGGGGTTTTATTTTGCATCCTTACGCAGGCATGTATCTTACCAAGGTTTCTGGGGGCATTCAATGCATCATAATGATATCCTTCATAGAATGGACCAGCATGATGTCTTGTGAAATGGTAAAATCAAAGAACTCCCTATATCCTACATTTTAAGAAAGATATGGAGAGTTGATAGATCCCTAAAGAAAGTGAACACAACTTTTTTCCTCTTTCTATGTGAAATCAAATGGGTCTCATTCTTTATATTTATAGGAAAAGAGTTACACAAGCATTCATTGGACAATTAGTTGCCTGCCAGGTACCAGGGACTCTCTATATCCTCTAGAAAAATGGCTACATCTGGGACAGTGACTGATTGGAGTCTCCAGTTGTATGAATTTATGATAATACATGGTTATTTCAAAATCCATCCTAGTTACTTTATCCCTAGTCTACATTAGTTGCTACCTTTTAGTCTGTGATATCATTCACTTTGTATTCCCGTCATATCATTCACTCTGTTTTACAGTCTTTCTCACCAGACCATGAACTCCTTGACACTAGAACATATGCCATATCTGTATTTTCCATGTTCCTAAAACATAGTAAGCACTTAAAATCATCGGTGGATTTTAGCTTAATCTAAAGCTTGCTTTAGTAAGCACTTAAAATCATTGGTGGATTTTAGCTTAATCTAAAGCTTTTAGCTTAATCAAATGCATTTTATTAGTAAAAATGTCTGTTTTAAATTTTTTCCCTTACCTGAAATGTTTAAATATATAAAATGCTTTGTAAAATATTTCCAAAATGTCAGAATCTTTAAGTATATTATGACCTTTAGATAGTCAATATTTTTATAGTATGAGTATATATAAGATTGAAATGAATGTTTCCTTGCTTGCTTTGGGTTTTCCAAATAACTGCTTAACTATAAAAAATCATGAAGTGTTAAGATATAGGTCTATTAGACAGTTTCCATAAACTAATGTAACACATTTTTAAATTAGTTTGAAAACTGAGAAAAGAAATGTTTAGTTCTTTAGAAAACTTTCAAGCTTCTAAGAGTCAAGTGATGCATTACTATTCCTGCAATTTTAATTCTATTTTAGATATATTCAGGTAATAATACCCATATCAAAGCATCTAATTTATATCTAGGTAGTATTTTTGTACTAGTAGCTTCTGGCCACTAATTTTTATGACTTCAACCATGAATATAATGCCCTAAACATTAGTATAGGAAAAGGAACTATACCTCAAAATATTCAAACTATGATAGTCACCAAAAATGCCCATAATTTTGGGGACATTTTGATATATATCTAAAGCCATTTGAATATATATCATAGTACTTAAGCTTATGCTTCTCCCAATTTTTTTAGAAAATGATGAATATGACTTTGAGTCATAGAAATCTACCTTGTAAGCATTAATACAAAATCTACTTTCAATATCAAGATGGAAACTTACAAGAATGTTGATATAAACTTGGAATTGTATTAATTTATGTGAACTATATATAAATATAATCCCAGATTTTAAAGTATATTATATAGGTATATATGTATTGTTTATCTATCTAGTACTTTTCAATCTCTCTGCTTCACAAAGATAACCATTTTTGAAGCATAGTAAGTGAGGTTTTGTTAAATTGAAAACAACAGTAAACAGTTCTCAGTGAATCAATACTTTATTTTAAAGTATAGCAGGCACAGTTAATCATTTATTAAATATTTTTATCAACTTTTATACCACTGCATTTGAACTAACATGTACAATCTTGGGCTCTGTCATTACTAACAGTGTCAATAATATTTGTTATAGTGTTATAAAAACTTAGATATATATGAATATCTAACTTATATTTTAGAAATAAGTTGTTATATGTAACCCCAATGGTAACCACAAAACAAAACCTACAGTAAATACCCAAAAGATAAAAAAAAAGGAATATAAACATACTACTAAAGAAAGTCATCAAACCACAGAAAGCAAGATAAGAACAAAAGAACTACAAAAACAGGTGGAAAACAATAAACGAAATGGCAATAAGTACACATCTATCAATAATTATTTTAAATGTAAATGAACTAAATTCCTCAATCAAAATATGTGGAGTGGCTAAATGAATAAAAAACAAAACCCATCTAAATGTTGCCTAGAAGAAATGTAAGGACTTTTAAATGCAAGAACACACACAGACTTAAAGAGAAGAGTTGGAAAATTATATTCCATGCAATTGGAAACCAGAAGAAATTTGGAGGAGCCACCCTTATACCAGACAAAATAGACTCTAAAACAAAGACTCTATGTAATAAAAGGTGAAGAAAGGCATTGCATAATGATAAAAGGGGTTGATCCAACAAGATGATATAACATTTGTAAACATTTATGTACCCCACATGGGAGCACCTAAATATACAAAGCAAATATTAACAGGCCTAAAGGAAGAACAAAAACATAATAATATTAGGGCACTTTCACCAATGAATATATCATCCAGTGATAAAATCAATGAGGAAATATTGACCCTAAATGACTTGTTAGAACAGATGGATGTAACAGATATTTACAGAACATTCTATCTAAAAGAGGAATACACGTTCTTCTCAAGTATACATGGAGCATTCTCCAGTGCAGATTGTATGTTAGTCCACAAAACAAGTCTTAATAAATTTAAGATGATTGAAATCATATTAAGCATATTGTCTGACCACCATGGTACAAAAAATATCTATTGCAAGAAGAAAACTGGAAAATTCACAAATATGTTGAGTTTAAGCAATAGGCTATTCAACAACTAACAGTTCAAAAAATAAATCAGAAGAAAGGGAAAAAAAAATCTTTAGACAGTGAAAATGGAAATATTATATACCAAAATGTATAGATTCAGCTAAAGCAGTTCTAAGACAGAAGCACATAACAACACAGGCCTACCTCAACAAACAAGAGAAGTCTCAAATAAACAACCTAACTTTACACCTCAATAAACTAGGGGGAAAAAAGGACAAATGAAGTTCAAAGTTAGTAGAAGGAAGGAATGACAAAGAGTAGGGCAGAAGTAAATTAAATAGAGACTAAAAAGATAATAGAAAAGGTCAATGAAAGAGCTGATTCTTTGAAAAGGTAAACCAAATTGAAAAACCTTCAGCTAAACTCACCAAGGAAAAAGAGGGAGGACTTCAATGAGTAAAATAAAAAATGAAGGAGGTATTTCAACTGATACCACAGAAATACAAAGGACCATAAAAGACTATTATTTACAATTATATGTTAACTAACTGGGCAACCTAAAATAAATAGATAAATTCCCAGAAATATAACCTACCAAGACTGAATCATATATAAATAAAGAACCTGAAGAAATCTATTACTAGTAAGGAGATTGAAACAGTAATCAAAAATATTCCAAACAAACAAAAGTCTAGGAGTAGATAGCTTTATTGTGAGTTCTACCATTCAAAGAAGAATTCATACCAATCCTTCTCAAACTCTTCTAAAAAATTAAAGAGGACGGAACATTTCCAAAGTTATTTTGCAAGACCAGGATTAACCATATATCAAAACCAGAGAAGAATGCCATAAGGAAAGAAAATTATAAGCCAATATCCATGATGAATATAGATGCAAAATCCTCAAAAAATATTAGCAAACTAAATTCAATAATACATTAAAAGATCATACCCCATGATCAAGTAGGATTTATTCCAGGAATACACGGCTGGTTCAGCATCTGCAAATTAGTCAATGTGATATATCACATTAACAAAATCAAGGATACAAACCATATGATCATCTAAACAAAGAAAAAACATTTGATAGAATGCAACATTCATTTATGACCAAAACACAACTAAAGCAGGCACAGTTGGGATATGCCTCAACATAATAAAAGCCACATGTAAGTCCAGAGCTAACATTATACTCAAGATCAGGAACAAGACAAGAATGCCCACACTCACCACTTTTGTTGAACATAGTATTGGAAGTCCTAGCCAGAGCAATTAGAGAAGAAAAAGAAATAAAAGGCATCCAAATTTGAAAGAAAGAGGTAAAACTGTCACTATTTCAAATGACAAGATACTATACATAGAAAATTCTGAAGACTCCATCAAAAAACTATTAGAATTAATAAATTAATTCAGTAAGTTTAGAGGTTATGAAACCAATACAAAAATCTATTATATTTCTATACATTAATAACTATTGGAAAGAGAAATGAAGAAAGCAATCTTATTTACAATTATATTGAAAAGAATGAAATATCTAAGAATAAATTTAACCAAGGATTTGAAAGACATATATACTGAAAACTATAAGACATTAAGGGAAAAAATTGAAGAAGATAAAAATAAAAGGAAAGATTCCATAAATGGAAAGATGCTCATGGATTGAAAGAATTATTATTGTTAAAATGTTCATAATACCCAAAGCAGTCTACATATCCAATGCAATCTCTATCAAAATTCTTTTTTCACAGAAATAGAAAAAAAAATCTTAAAAATTTGTGTAGAACCACAAAAGACCTCAAATAACCAAAGAAATCTTGAGAAAAAAGAACAAAGCTGGAGGAGCCATGGTCTCTCCCTGATTTCAAACTCTATTACAAAGTTATGATAAACTAAATAATGTGGTTTGAGAATAAAAACAGACAGACGAAGGCAAGAATAGCTCAGAAATAAATTTTTGCTTATATAATTTTCAACAAAGGAGACAAGAATATACAATGAAGAAGGGTTAGTCTCTTAAGTAAATGGTGTTGGGAAAACTGGATAGCCTCATGCAAAAAAATGAAACTTGACCATTCTCTTACACCATACTCCAAAATTAAAATGGATTAAAGACTTGAGCATAAGACCTGAAACCATAACAATCTAGAAGAAATTATGAGTGGTAAGCTTCTTAACATTGTATTAACAATGATTTATTTATTTGTTTGTTTGTTTATTTATTCATTTATTTTGTCACCAAGGTAAAAGCAACAAAAGCAAAAACAAAATGGTGAGGCTACATCAAGCCTAAAAACTTTTTTACAACAAAGAAAACCTCAACAGGTGCATGAAAAGATACCCAACCTCCCTGATCATCAGGCAAATGCAAAACTGTGGTGAGTTATCACCTCACACCTGTTATCAAAAAAAAAAAAAAAAAGAAAAGAAATAAGAAGAAAGAACAAGCATTGGGGAGGATGTTGGGAAAAGGAAATATTTGTCCACTGTCAGTAGGAAATGTAAAATGATGCAACTACTAAGGAAAAGAGTATGGAGTTTCCTCAAAAATTAAAAACAGAACTACTTTATAATCTAGCAATTCTATTTCTGGATATTTATCTGAAGAAAAAAAACACTAACTCAAAAAGATAAATGCACCTCCCTGTTTATTGGTGCAGTAGTATTCAGAATAGCCAAAATATGGAAACAACCTAAGTGTTCACAGATGACTGACAGAGGAATGGTTAAAGAAATTGTGGTATATACACGCAATGGGATATTATTTCAGCCATAAGATAGAAGACAATCCTGACATTGCAGCAACATGGATGGAACTTAAGGATATTATGTTAAGTGAAATAGGCCAGACAGAGAAAGTTTATATTGGATGATATCATCTGTATGAAGAATGTGAAAAAAAAAAGTCAGACACACTGAAACAAAGTAGAAAAGTGGCTTCCAGGGGCTGGGGAATGGGCAAAACAGGGAGAGGTTAGTAAAAGTGCACAAACTTTCAGCTATAAAAAAAAAAAAGTCAGTAATAGTTATATATACAAATTTCTAATTATATGCATAGCATCTCAAAAACCTTATGTCACTTTTATGTATTTAAAAAATTTTTCGTTAATATATAATGTTTTATTTGTTTCAGGGGTACGGGTCTGTGAATCATCAATCTTACATAATTCACAGCACTTACCATAGCACATACCCTCCCCAATGTCCATCACCCTATCTCTAGCCCCCCTTCCACTCCAACAACTGTTTGTTTCCAGAGTTGAGATTCTCTTACGGTTCGTCTCCCTTGTGTCACTTTTAAACATATAGATTCTAATTAAGTTGGTCAAGTTCAGAGATTATGACCTAAATCTTTTAATTCATTTATTAGCTATATTATTTTATTAATGGAAACTAGTATTTTGAAATCAAAATTCAAATTTAAAATTTTTAAAAAGCATATCCAAGCAATATAGTGAGCTGTTAGTATCATATGAATAAATTATGATTATCCCAATTTGTTTTAGAATTTTCTTGCATATATTTGGGTTCCCACATAGTCTCATAAAGCCCATATTCACTGTGTGTTCTAAAGGTTTCTGAATGACCTACTTGTCAAACAAAACAAATTTGGAATTTGGGTTTAGACAAATCTGAACATTAAGTCTGGCTTTATTTAAAAGTGAAGTGACTCTAGGGACACCTGGGTGGCTTTGTTAAGCGTCTATCTTTGGCTCAGGTCATGAACCCAGCCAGCATCCTGGGACTGAGTCCCACATGGGGATCCCTGCTTGGCAGGAAGCCTGCTTCTCCCTCTCCCACTCCCCCGGCTTGTATTCCTTCTCTCACTGTGTCTCTCTCTGTCAAATAAATAAATAAAATCTTAAAAAGAAAAGCGATATTACTCTACACAACATATTCAATTCCTATGAACCTCGTATTTTATTTGTTAAAATGAAGATAAATATTATGCTGCTCCAAATTAGGTTAGATTAAGTGGAATTATACATGCGAAGCACTTAGCTTGGTATTCGGCACATGATAAACGCTTAATAAATTTAGCTTTTATTATATTCTTTATGAGGCACTACTTTAGGCACATTCACATACTTACAAAACACCTCACAATTATTAATATCAAAACAAGAAATAAAAGCCATATTTGTATCTCATCCATATTTCAAGCATATTATACTTACATGAGGTCAAATAAACCTCAGAAGTAAGAGAAGAAAAAAAAAAACAGTTATATTTAATCTGGAGGTGGGGGTGACCCATTGCCCGGCATGGAGCATTAATAGAAAGGAAATGTCCCTCTCAATCCCATGGCTTGGTGGTAACTGAAAGACATATGTGCTGGTCCTCTTATTAGCACCAGGGTAAACCAATTGCTCTTTTCCCATGAGAAGTCTCTGTGGTACATGTAAAGGAGCTGACTCTCAGAATTCCCCGGACAGCTGAAAGCAGCAGGGTGGGCCAGGCTGGGGGGCGGGGGGCCCGGGGCTGCCCCTGTATCCTTGAGCCCTGGCAGTCCTAGGTGAAGAGGGGACCAGATCTGAGGCGCTGGAGCTGGAGCTGCTCTTGGGCAATGGGCGGCCCAAAGCTGTGCTCCAAGCTGTGGGGCAGCTTGTCCAAAAGGAGCAATGGGAGCGGGCTCTAGAAGCAGGCCTGGCCCTAGGCCCCTCCAGTCCCCTGCTTCGAAGTGAGATCTTCAAACTGCTGTTGGCCGAATTTGCCCGGCACCGTCGACTTGATGCTCACCTCCCTCTCCTTTGCCGCCTGTGCCCACCGGACCTGGCTCCAGCTGAGCTCCTGCTTCTACTACGGACACACCTCCCAGATGAGTCGGACCCCCCTGCCCCATTCCCTGAGCCTGGAACAGAGCCTCCTCTCACCATGGGCTTGCTCAGAACCCTACTGGAGCAGACTGGGGCTCAAGGACGGCCCTCGGGCCCAGTTCTAAGCCTATATGAGGACATCCTATGGGACCCAGGCACTCCATCCCCCACCCCACCTCGGGGACCTATGACTACCCTCCAGGCATCAGACCACCCAGGCTTGGAGGCCTGGGCATCATCTGGACAGGGCCTCTGTGTGACTGACACAGGCTGAAATTCATTTCTAGGACACAGCAATCAGGGAAGGTGCCTAGGAGCTGGCCCAGAGCCAGGGTGGGTCCTGCGCGAGCAATACTTTTCTCTCTTCTAGAGCAATCTTAAAATATATATATATATGATAAACATATGATTTAATATATATTAAAAAAAAAACTTGCATTAACTACCCAATTTGTACCATAGAAGGTAGGCTACTTCCAGGTGAATGGGATCCATGATGCATTGTTTCAAGCTGCCAACCACTTTACAAAGGAAGTTCCCACTGTGCATGCAAATTTGGGTAATTACTCTTCCTGTTGTATACACTTGTTATTGTGTTATGCTTACTTAAAGAATACAGGTTCTATATAGAAACATATATCTCTGTCATTTAATTAAGGGCCCGTAACATTATCCTTAGTCTATAGAGTAGGTGTGTGAGTTTTAGAACCATTAAAGGCCTTTTAGAAAATATAAGTAATGTATCTAGACAGAGTCTGGTACAAAAATTCCTTTAATATGAGCTACTTTAAATAGGGTAAAATTGAACTACTTTTATTGTGGAGCACTTTTAAGAACCTATGCATAAATGATACAAATATATCTTTTTAATCACTGTTTTTTTCTAATAATAAAAAACCTTAAAAAGCTTACATTTTGTTCAGTTCTCTGCTTAATACTTCTTGGTGACATAAATTGTTACAAACTGATATGACTTTAGTAATCCTTTTATTTTCAGACTAGAAATGGATCAAGACATAAAGCCAAAAATATATCCCATCTTATATCTTATTGTGAAAAAATGTAAGATTCTTGCCTCGATTCTTTTTTTCCAGACCAGGGTCCAGCTGTATCTTTTAAATTGTTGTTATAAACTTACTCTAGTTCATAATCATTGTTCTTTCACCACAGGGATTGGCCTTTGCTAATTTGATAAGAAAGCAGAGGACCCAAAGTAGCTTTTCCTAAAGGCTTTCATGGAAAAATTAGTTTTCCAATGTATCAAACACACACACACGCATGTACATACACACACACTTTAGAGTTAAATAAGTCTGAGAAACTTTTGGATAAAATAAGTTCAATAATGTCTGCTTACCCCAAGATAATGAATATAAGCTCCTATATTATCTTCTGGATTATTGTTTTGCCTTTCAAATTCAGATGTACCAATTGACCTGAAATTTTGTATGCTAATTTTACATACGGTACAAGTACCATTTTCCCTAAAATCTTTTCCCACAACTACACAGGACTACAATTATTATAAATCACATGTTCATATATGCTAGATTCTAGCTGTAGGCCCTCTATCATGTTCCTTTCATTTTTCCTTGTACTCTTGTCTTATTATCTTAATCATTGCAACTTCATTATAATTAGAGCAAGGCTTCCCACCTTTAATATACTTAGTTATCATTGGTCATTGACATTTACACTTAAAAGTTAGAATAAGCTTATCAATTTCCACTAATATTCAAACACTCAAATAGACTTACATAACTGGGGAAATACTGCAAATGATTGGGTTTGAACTGAATTTATTAATCAGTTTAGGAAGAATTGCTATCTTTAAAATGTTGTCTTCTAATCCCTGGGACATGTTTTCCACTTATTTAGTTATTTAAATTTGTTTTATAATTTTCTATAAAGAGATATCTTACAATTTTAAGATCAATCCAAGATATTCACTATATGCGATGGATATTAGTATTAATATGTCTATATATTTAATAATGCTATGGTTATTATTAACTCTCATAATGTTTTAACTTGAAGGTGATATACGGAAATTTAATTGGTTATTTCTATGTTTGTTTGTTTGTTTTTTCCAGTAGGCACCATGCCCAATATGGAGCCTGAAGTCACAACCCTGAGATCAAGAGTCATATGCTCTATTGACTGAGCCAGCCAGGCACACTTAACTGGTTATTTTTATATCTTCCTTTTATACAGTAGCTTTGCAAAATATCAATCATTGATTTCTATATTTAATTAGATATTATTTTTTATATTTGTCAAACAGAGCCATATAATTTGTTTTATAAATAGATTTATCTTAAATTTAATTTATCTGGATCACATCTCTTTCTTAATATTTTTATTTTGCTTTTTTGAATAATTATTACAATAAAAAAGTCCATGGGAAATAATATATCATGTTATATATCAAATATATCACATATCACATCACTAATATTTCCACTTTCATTGTATATCTGAAAGCATAATTTTTCCCCCTTCATCTTTTCCATATTTTGGCTAAATTGAAGTCTACATAGAATGTTCCTCAAAACTCTAACTGATTGCAACTGATTGATGGTATTCTTCAATAAAAGAGCTCTGGATGAGTACTGAGTTGACTTTTATAAAGGAACCTGGCTTCTTAAGGAATCCAAATGGACTTAAATTTCAACAGCTCATCCATGAGATACTAAGTTAAAGAAATCTGTTAGGGAAAACTAGAGTGCTTTTCATTAAGACTGATCAGGATAAAAAGAAAACTAAGTGTACAAAATGGAAACGCAACCAACAGAGAATGGAGAAATCTGGTTTGTACTCTGGGATTCCGCCATGGAGTTTAAAAATCCATGGGAGACACCAGGCCCTGACAGAACATTGTGTCCACTTTGAAAGACCTTCCAGAAATGGCAGCCTTAACAGAATTCTACTTTAAGAAAAAGAGCAGAATGTGTGAGACTCAAAGAGTTGTAACTTCCTCAGAAAACAAGGTAGATGAAGGGCATTGTTATAGTGTTGAAGACATTCCTTCAGTGAATTAGGACATCTTGGAATGATTTGTTTTTTCCTTAAATAGAATCAATACAAGCACACTTTAGGGGAATAGCACTTTATTTTAGTGTACTGTTTTTCAAGTAATTGTCTTAAGACTTCTACCATTAAGTCAGTGAAACCACTACACAATAATATTTTTAATATGTCACATGATAAATTCCTGCTTGAGTTTAGTTCCACATGAAAGATTATCAGTCTGTTCTTGTCTTACTTTCTATTTACTATTGAACCTAACTCTGTTCATGATTTTAAAAATCAGTGCATCTTACATTTTTGCTAATGTCAATCTTCTCTTCCTCTATAAGACAAGTTTTGTGTTTTTTCATTTATTAAAGCCAGCCATATTTTAATTTTATTTGGTCTGTTGTACTGTCTCAAATTCTTATGTTACTAAATAAAATTTAAATCTAAATGAATAAAAAGTATAAATGTAATCAAATAAAGTGGTAAAAATTATGATAAAGTAGAAATAACTGAAAATTATTCTAAGACTATTGAATATACCTACAAAATAAGTTGTATGTCTTAAAATTATGTGTGTCACATTTTATTGAGATAATCTCTCATTGTTAGTTTTCTTCTAATTTTAACATTTATAATAACCATCCATTGAGCATCTTTGTAACAATATAGCTGAACAAAAAGTTAATCTCTAGTATAAATTACTAACATAAAATAACAAATTCAAGAGGCATTTGTAATTTTAATATCTTGAAAAATAACTTTCAAGTTCTCCTTTTGTACCAATTTATAGTTGGAAATAACATATTTTATAGTTTCAGAGAAATATGGCAGACGAAGCAAATATATTAGTCTAACTTCCACCCTCAAAAGTCCATATAGGAAATATAAGTGATTAAATGAGGATAAACCCATAAGTGTGAAAAGAACAAAATGGATCAGGTTTAATATATTAGGGAATCTCTACGCTTTTGGCAAAAGTAGAAGCAGATGGAATCATATTGGTAAATTTGAAGAAGTATGTAACTCAAATTCCAGATTATGGCAGGTGAGAAATGCAAAAAATAAAGGTGACCGAACTGCACAGCTGAAATCCAGAGAGTCTTTATACTTGGACTTAGTAGGTATAATAATAAAACTGAAAATTTAGTGAAATGCAAGGCAAAGCCATTTATGTTTCTCTTACACACACAGACACACACACAGAAACCGAATTGTCAATCCATCTCCAAAAAAACTAAATGAATGCCTTACAAAGAATTAGCCTGTTAGACTGTACCTTACTTTACTAGAATAAAGTACTTCTGATTCTGAATTTGTGGCACCTTCCATTTTAAAGATAGTTCTTCACCATTTCAGTATGAAGGAAAGTTTACCAATCAGCTCAGTCCTATGTATTAGACATTCTATTCAAGAAAGAATGCTATTGAAAAATTTTAGTCTGCATACCCAAAAGTTGAGGAGACAAGAGATGTAGAACTAACTTATCTAATATTTTATTCCTTAATTAGAATTTTAAAAAAAGGACTAATGGATATATAAAGAAAATCAGCAGCATGAAAGGGGAAAACTAAGTCAAACACACAAAAATGTGACCAAAAGAGGAAACAGATCACTCACAACAGATGAGAATTTTTAAATATTCATTATCTTCATAAAAGTTCTAGATAATGTTTCTATGAAACAAGTCATGAATAGAACTGAGTGAAAACTTTCAAAAAATAGAGAAAATTTGGCAATTAAAATATATCAACAAATTAAAAATTAGAAGGAGAATTAGAAGATAAATGAGTTATTCTTCCAGAACATATATATGAAAACATAAAAAAGACAGTCTGTAAAAGAAAATAAATTGGTCAAGACTGTCAACCTAGATAGCTCAAGATGTGATGAACAGGAGTTTCAAAATGAAAGCATTTGTGAAAGAAGTGAGAAAAAATGTAAAATAAAATAAGAAAATCTCCCAGAACTGAAGAGATACCTGTCTCTAGAATTAATAGTATCCACTGATTGATGAGCTGCATAAATGAATAATGAATGAACAATATTCAGAAATTTCAGAAGACTAAGAATAAAAAGAACATGTCAAAAGCATGCAGATAAAATGAGGAAAAATTATTATGAAGCAATTAATGTCATAATTTCTTCATACTTTTCAATCACCAATTTTGAATAATGAAGAAAATGGTTCTAAGTATTTCAAAATTCTGAGGCAATAATATTTTGAACTTAGAATTGAACAAGCTACCAATCAATGGAAATGGCAAAATCAAGCCACTTGAGAAACTCAGGAACTCAGAAAATTACCTTCCATATGCCGTTTTGGAGAAGGTTATGTAAGGATATATTTACAAAAAACAAAGTTGACAATCAAGAAGATGAATGAGGGATAAAACAAAATAGTGGATTTAAGAAAAGGGCCTAAAGTAAATGAGTCCTTTCTAGGACAAATGTAAACAAAAAATTCCTGAGCTGAAGGAAAATGCCTTGAATTTAAAAAATGGAATGGATTCTATTTGATGGACAAGATGTTTCATGAACTAGAATTTAGTGAAGAAGGCATATATTTCTTCTTTCTGTAATGAAGATAAAGGGAGTTAGATACTATGGAAACAAAACAAATTTTTCCAGAAAGTAATATATAGATACAAGAAAAATTGAAATGTGCTGTGTTCTGAAGCCCCTGATGATGTGTAGCAAAGAGGATCTATTTTATATACACAATATACTGTTCTTCCCTGAGTCCCACGGAGGTTGTGACACTATACTACTCCCCACATACTTCTCAGCTTCTCACTGAAAAATATCTGCATGATTGCAACAACACAAACAGTAGTGTTCAGGATTTACAATCAGTCTGTAGACAAACACCACATAATGTGGTTTTAAGATATGAATAAAAAGTAAACGTATTCAACTTTGAAATATCATTTTAATTCTAGTAAAAAGATGTTAAAATAGAGGTGCCTGGGTGGCTTAGTCAGTTAAGTGTCTGCCTTCAGCTCAGGTCATGATCACAGGGTCCTGGGATTGAGTCCTGCATCAGGCTCCCTGCTCAGTCAGGAGCCTCCTTCTCCCTCTGCCCCTCCCCCTGTTCATGTGTGCTCTCTCTCTCTCTCTCTCTGTCTGAAATAAATAAATAAAGTCTTTAAAAAAAAGGTATTAAAATATAGAAGTTCAGAGAGAGTCAAAAGTAGGATATGGATTTTTATTTCTTCCTTTAGATAATAGGAATTCAACATATTCAGAAGAGAATAAGTGTTATTATCTTACTTAAAGATCTTATCTTTTATTAAGTTTTAAGTAGGCACTCTAAACATGTAAATAAACATGAAATTTAAGAGGGGAGAAAACGGAGACGAAAAACTAGTGAAACTGTATCTAACTAAGGAATAATGCTAGAGACAGAGTGAGACAAAGATTTCATGATTAGCCACAGCCACAAATCCACTATTTAGAATTGAATAAAAACTTAAGGTCAGACTAAGTTTCAGCTACTAATTTAACTTGTCTTCAATCATTTTGTGTACTTATGTGATGCTGAAGCAAAGATTATAAAGGTTTTTGCCATCAGTTAAATATTAAGGTAGAGTATTTTAGTTAAATGGACAGGATTTCTAAAACAATAACTTGGGGCACCTGGGTAGCTAAGTTGATTAAGCAGTCAGCACTTGGTCTTGGCTCAGGTCATGATCTCAGGGATTGTGGGATCTAGCCCCAGGTAATGCTCCATGTTGAGTGTGGTGCCTGCTTCAGATTCTTTCTTTCTCTCTCTCTCCCTCCACTCCCCCCCTCACTCATGCTGTCTCTCAAATAAATAAATAATATTTTTAAAAAGTAAAGAAGGGGCACCTGGGTGGCTCAACTGGTTAAGCATCTGCCTTTGGCTCAGGTCACAATCTTGGGGTTCTGGGATGGAGTCCTGCATCAGGCTCCCTGCTCAGTGAGGAGCCTGCTTTTCCCTCTCCCTCTGCCACTGCCCCACCCTCCCGCCCTGCCCTGGCTCATGTTCTCATGCTGTGTCTCTCAAATTTAAAACATTCATAAAAATAAATAAATAAATAAATAAAGCTAAAATAACAACTTGATCAAATTCTGTATGGGCAATGCTACTTATTTTAATTTATGATTAATTTATTTCAAATGATTTTATTTGATGGTACGTATACATTAAACATAAATGTAGTTGGCCAAGATAACATTACTGGTGAAATACTCAATTTCTAAGTTTCTTATTTTTATGTGACTAATACTTCAACCTTAATAAAGCCATAATGTGCTTTTATACTATTATGAGTGAAACTGATTTTGATATCTAATTAATGGTCTCAATCAAATCTTAAGTATCTAAAAAATGACCTGTGCTACATTATCCCACTTAATGTTGACTTGATTAATTACAGATATTGAAAGTGTTCTCTGCCCTATCTTTGTGTGACATGAGAACTACCAGAATCTCTTTCACCTTTTCCTATTTGAACTGAAGAATAACACTATTTAAAAAATGTTTGGAATATTGCTTTTTATGCTGTTAATGTTGAGTTCCACAGAATTATAAACTTTTAATCTGAATCTTATTAAGTCATTGGCTCACAAACAGTTCTCTGGCTCCCCAGACAAAAACTGAACAATCTTAAGCCATTGGTTATTGTTTGTTTGTTTCATTTTGTTTTTGTTTTTTTAACCAGTGGGGAGGGAATGGAGATCATTTTAGCACATCAGTGGGATGGGTAGTAGAAGCAAGCAATGACTCTTTGTCACAGACTAGGAGAAAATATTTGCAAATCACACATCTGATAAAAAGACTTCAGTATATAATGTTTACTTTAAAAATTCTCAAAACTTAAAAGAAAACAATTCAATTAAAACATGAACAAAAACTTAAACAGCCATGGAACCTTTACAGGCCACAGAAAAGAACAGTAAAGATACTCAACAACATTAGTCACTAATGGAATGCAAATTAAAATCAAAGGAATGCCACAGCAAATCTATTAGAATGCAGTGAAAAAGATTGAACACATCAGGTTGTTGGAAAGAATGTGTATAAATGGAACTTTCTTATATCGCAATTGCAAAATACTTTGGAAAATAGTTTAGCAGGTTTTTAAATTTAAATATATACCACCATATGAGCCAATCATTCCATTACTAAGGATTTATCTAGGAAAAAGAAAGCACTTGCCCATACAAATATTAGTACAACATTGTTCATAACATCTTTATGTGCAATAGCCAACAACTGGCATCAATCCAAATCTCCATCAACATTGAATGGGTAAACTGTAATATATTCACACAATGGAATAATACTCAGGATAAAAAAGGAATGAACAACTGGTATGCCCTACAATATAAATTAATCTCAAAAAATATACTGAATGGAACAAGAACAAAAAATACAAGATACATGAATTGTAATACGAAATTTTAGGAAATGCAGAGTAATATACAATGACAGAAAGGAGATCAGTATTTGCTTAGGGAAGAAGAAGGGGGGAGGATGCTTTAGAGAGAGGATTCCTTCCCCCCCCTCCAATATTTTATTTATTTATTTGACACAGAGAGAGACACAGAGAGAGGGAACACAAGCAAGGAGAGTGGGAGAGGAGAAGCAGGCTTCCCATGGAGCAGGGACCCTGATGTGGGGGTGTATCCCAGGACCCTGGGATCATGACCTGAGCTGAAAGCAGTCACTTAACAGCTGAGCCACCCAGGTGCCCCGAGGATTCTTTCTTTGATGGTTATGTTCATTATCTTGATTGTGACAATGACTTTATCCAAAACTTATTAAACTCTGTATTTTAAATACATGGAGTTAATTACATGTCAATTATACTTAAATAATACTGCTAACAATTATAAATAGTAATGCTTAATTGAACAGAATCTAAGACTTACTTTAAAAGGCATCCAAGGAATAACAGATATGTATCTGTACATGTGTGAGTGTGTAAAGAAAATCTAGCATAACATTACAGAATTTGTGTGGTTATAATATATTGATTCACTTTACATTTTTCAACTTTTCCATCAATTTGAAATTTTTTATAATAATGTTGAGAAATTCTATTGAGCCACTTAAAAACATAAACTAAGAAAGATCATTAAGTAAATAAGCATAACAACGATACCAAATCATGAAAATATTGCTCACAAATAAAACCAGACAAATACTCACATGAGTATAAAAGCATTACAGAGACAGACTAGGAAAAATTAAATAACAGCTTACTAACAAGTAGGGTTTATTCTAGCAGTGAAAGGATAGTTCAGTTTTTAGAGAAATCCTTAATATAAATAAATTTTTAAAAGTCATATGACTATAGAGTTAGGGGTCCATTTCTGGGTTCTCTATTCTGTTCCATTGATCTAAGTGTCTGTTTTGGTGCCAGTATCATGCTGTATTGATGATCACAGCTTGGTAATATAGCTTGAAGTCAGGCATTGAGATGCCCCAGCTCTGGTTTTCTTTTTCAACATTCCCCTGGCTCTTTGGGGTCTTTTCTGGTTCCATACAAATTTTAGGATTGTTTGTTCCAGCTCTGTGAAAAATGTCGGTGGTATTTTGATAGGTATTGCATTGGATGTATAGATTGCTCTGGGTAGTATAGACAGTTTAACAATATTTATTCCTCCAATCCATGAGCATGGAATGTTTTTTCTATCTCTTTATGTCTTCCTCCATTTCTTTCATAAGTGTTCCATAGTTTCTAGAGTACAGATCTTTTATATCTTTGGTTAGGTTTATTCCTAGGTATCTTATGGTTTTGGGTGCAATTGTAAATGGGATTGACTCCTTAATTTCTCTTTCTTCAGTCACATTGTTAGTGTATAGAAATGCAACTTTTTTTGTATCCTGCCTCATTGTTGAACTGCTGTATGAGTTCTTGCAATTTTGGAGTGGAGTCTTTTGGGTTTTCCACATAAAGTATCATGCCATCTGCAAAGACAGAGAGTTTGACTTCTTCTTTGCCAATTTGAGTACCTTTTATTTCTTTTTGTTGTCTGATTGCTGAGGTTAGGGAATGCAAGCTGACTGATATAGTCACTTTGGAAAATAGTATGTGGGTTCCTCAAGAAGTTAAAAATAGGGCACCTGGGTGGCTCAGTGGGTTAAGCCTCTGCCTTTGGCTCAGGTCATGATCCCCGAGTCCTGGGATCGAGTCCCGCATTGGGCTGTCTGCTCAGCGGGGAGCCTGCTTCCTCCTCTCTCTCTCTCTGCCTGCCTTTCTGCCTTCTTGTGATCTCTGTCAAATAAATAAATAAAATCTTAAAAAAAAAAAAGAAGTTAAAAATAGAGCTACCCTCTGACCCAGCAATTGGATTATTAGGTATTTACTCCAAAGATACAGATGTAGTGAAACAAAGGGGCACCCGCACCCCAATGTTCATAGCAGCAATATCCACAATAGCCAAACTGTGGAATGGATAAAGAAGATGTGGTTTATATATACAATGGAATATTACTCAGCCATCAGAAAGAAAAAATACCTACGATTTACATCAACATGGATGGAACTGGAGGGGATTATGCTAAGTGAAATAAGTCAATCAGAGAAAGACAATTATCATATGGTTTCACTCATGTGTGGAATATAAGAAATAGTGCAGAGGATCATAGGGGAAGGGAGGGAAAACTGAATGGGAAGAAATCAGAGAGGGAGACAAACTATGAGAGATTCTTGATTCTGGGAAACAGGGGGCTGCTGGAAGAGAGATGGATAGGGATATGGGGGAATTGGGTGATGGGCATTAAGGAGGGCATGAGATGTGATGAGTACTGGGTGTTATATGCAACTGATGCATCACTGAACACTACATCTGAAACTAATGATGTACTATATGTTGGCTAATTGAATTTAAATAATAATTTTTAAAGAAGTCATATGGCTACATGTATGCTGAAAAAGCATTTAACAGAACAATAATTCAAGATAAACCAATATTATATAATTGATAAAAACTTCCTTGGTATGTTACACCAAAACCAGCATTATGTTTTAAAGAGAAACAATAATTTTAACAATAGAGACAAAAACAAGCAAGCAAAAAAGTATGTTCCAACAACATAACTATTAAAATTTTTAGTATAAGTACAAGGCAATATTATCAAAGAAGAAAAATAGTGATATTAATAAAAACAAAATTCTTTTTCCATTCGTCCATTAAAGGGCATTTTGGATGAATGGATAAAGAAGATGTGGTCCATATATACAATGGAGTATTAAGCCTCCATCAGAAAGGATGAATACCCAATCAACATGGATGGGACTGGAAGAGATTATGCTGAGTGAAATAATTCAAGCAAAGAGAGTCAATTATCATATGGTTTCGCTTATTTGTGTAGCATAAGAAATAACACGGAGGACATGGGGAGATGGAGGGGGAAAGGACTTGGGGGGAGTTGGAGGGGGAGATGAACTATGAGAGACTGTGGACTCTGAGGAACTAACTGAGGGTTTTGGAGGGTAGGAGGGTGGAAGGTTGGGTGACCCTGGTGGTGGGTATTATGGAGGGCATGTATTGCCATGGACCACTGGGTGTGGTACATAAACAATGAATTCTGAAACACTGAAAAGAAATTTAAAAAATAAATAAAAATTTTTAAAAATTCTAAAAATTTGGAAGAAAAATGTAAGGTATTCTTTTTTATTTGTGGAGAATATGATCATATACCTGGAAAATGCAATAAAATATCTAAATGCTACTCTATAGAATAAATAATTTGGTTAGATTGTATAATACAATAGTAGTACAGAGAGAATAAATAAAAGTTATATGTATATTACTGATAAATTAGGAGATATAATGAAAGATATTATTTAGGAATATGGTAAACAAGATGTGTGTAGGGCTTATCTACAAATAACATAAGCTCGACACTAATTCTTGAATAAATGAGAAAAAAAACCTTATGGAGTACCTGGGTGACTCAGTTGGTTAACCATCTGCCTTTGGCTCAGGACATAATCCCAGGGACCTGGGATGGAGCCCTGTTTCAGACTGCCTGTTCAGGGGGACGTCTGCTTCTCCCTCTCCCTCTGCTTCTGTTCTCTCTCTCTTTCTTGCTCACTCTCTCTTTCAAGTAAATTAAAAAAAAAACTTATGTTTTTTAACAGCAGCTTTTTTTTTTAGCTTTTTTAAAAAAATATTTTATTTATTTGACAGAGAACACAGGAGGCAGAGAGGCAGGCAGAGAGAGAGAGAGAGAGGAGGAAACAGGCTCCCTGCCGAGCAGAAAGCTGGATGATGAGGGGTTCGACCCCAGGACCCGGGGATCATGACCTGAGCTGAAGGCAGAGGCTTTAACCCACTGAGCCACCCAGAAGCCCCTAACGACAGTTTTTAACACTAAATTTAATGTCAGTTTCCCCAAAATTTAATTGATATATTTAATAAGATCTTAATAAAATATATTTTCCCAGGATTATAATTTTAAAGGTAATATGTGACTATACGGGAATATTCTAAAATATAAAAGTAATGAGGGAGGATTTGTCCCATAATATATTAAAACATAACATAAAACTTAAGTCATTAAAACATTACAGTATTATTTTATGAATGTATAAACTGTCAATGAATTGAAAATCTAGAAATGGACTTTATACTTAATATATGACCAGGGTCATATTTTACATCTTTATGTCAGTAGGAAAAAGACAGAATTCTTAGTAAATGATTTTGGGACAAAGGGAAAGAAATATAGAAAAAAGAATTCAATCTATACTTCTGTATCTACACACTCCACACTAGGATAAACTCCAAATATACCAATGACTTAAATGTAGATAATGAAAGATGAGAGAATTATTGTATCACTTCATAGTTAAACAGAATTATCTCACCATGCTACGAAGTCCAGAAGTCCTACACTTTCCTTCCTTCCTTCCTTCCTTCCTTCCTTCCTTCCTTCCTCTCTCTTTCTTTTTACGTTAAATCAAGGGACACCTGGGTGGCTTGGTCAGGTTATGATCCTGGGTGCCTTCAGCCCAGGTTGTGATCCAAAGGTCCTGGGATCAAGTCCTGTATCTGGCTCCTTGCTCAGACAACAGCCTGCTTCTCCCTCCGCTTGCACGTGCACTCTCTCTCTCTCTCTGGCATACAAATAAATCAAATCATTAAAACAATAAAAAAATAAAAAACTAAAAAAATATATCTTAAAATATGTCTGCATACAAAACACACACATACACACACAGGATGGAAGAGAACTGATAAACTAGATAATATTTGCAATTCACCTCACATAGTGAAAATTCCAATTTTCATGAATATCAGTGAGAAAAAGAGAAACCAACGTAAGTAAAAACTGGGTAAGTGGTATAAAAATGGCTCTTAACTGTGTTAAATGATTTTTAAATAAGATAAAATGCAAATACAAGCTGTACTTAGATATAATTTTCACCAATCACACTGGCAAAAACATAAAATTTGATCACACATTACATTAGAAAAGTAGTTCAAAAAGAAACTTGTACATTAATGGAGATAGTATAAATAGTTCAACCCTTATGTCAATATTTTTCAAAATTATAAATGAATATACTTTTCATTCCAGGTATTTCACTTCTTGGAATTTGTCCCACAGATATCATTATACATATGGAAAATGTTCTATGTACAAGATCATTCAATCTGAATGTATTATTGTACATGTACAAGATCATTCAAATCCGAACTTTTGTAGTTTGGAAACAAGTTTGGAAACAACCTCAGTGTATGCCAATAACAAATTTTTTATAATGATGGGTATATCCATAATATGAAATGTTTTTCAAATCAAAATGAAGATCAACTCTGAATAAATTGCTTTGGAATTAGCAACACCATAAGTGTAACATCAAAGAAAAAATATATTTTATGAGTGTTTTTTTTTTAAACTTTTTATTTAAATTCAATTTGCTTAACGAACAGTGTATTATTAGTTTCAAGGGTAGAATTAGTGATTCATCAGTTGCATATAGCACCCGGTGCTCATTAGATCCAGTGCCCTCCTTAATACCCATAACCCAGTTACCCCATTGCCCTACCCACTTCCCCTCCAGCAATCCTCATCTGTTTTAAAAAAGGGAAAATAATATAAAGGTGTATTGGCATAAACACATCTGGAAGGCTGAATAGTATTGTTACTGAATAGTAACAATACTTACCTATAAGGAATTATACAAATTAAGTAATGAGTAAGAAAGCAATGAGGGCATCTCTTTTTATACTTATTTTAATGTCTTGGCCATATAAATAAGAAAAATCAAAACATGAAAATAAACATAAAACATGGTCAACTAAATCCTTAAAAAATACAGTGATGAGAACCCTTATTTATAGCTCTAATGTGGGAGAAGTCTAGAAAGCATTGCTCCCTTCTTACACAGAAAAGCTGAACATACGGACAATTAATGATTGTTCTTGGATACATCAGAAAACTGAGACCACAAGGCAAACTGGCACTGAAATTTGAAAGAGACATGAATCCTGAAAGTCCCAACACTAAAATCTGCCTCCCCAGAGCAGAAGTCGCTGGAGTCGTAAACTGGTGGAAACACATAAATGGCAAATTTGATGAATTCCTGGAGTCTGAGAGTGTGGATCAGCACCGACATGAGAAACTCCTAGAATTGCAGTCTTAGGGACCCCCAACCTTTCCGTGTTATATCTGTAGGACCTCTCCCACCAAATTTTTCATAGTGAAGGACCAAGAAGGACTTCTAGTAGCTTGGGCAGAGGGAGGGGCAAAATAATCATTTTGAAATATTCCCAGAACATCCTCCATAACAAAATTTTATGTTTGGAAGAAAAGAAAACATTCCACTTGGGGGAAGAACCTTGTTTCTCTTTTCCTCTTCATTTCACTCTAGCCTCATTTAGCCTTCTTGTGTTAAAGGGATGGACATCTCTCCCCACCTCCCAAAAAAGATAGTGAAAAGTACTTCCCAGAAACACAGACCTGATGAAAATACTAAAGTTTAATTTAAAATTAAGTTATAGCAGGTTTCTTCTCTCCCATACCCTACCACAATACCGGTAGAGCAATAATGTCTTATGTCTGAAAGAGTGGAGAGATGCAGACCCTCTGAGGAGTACTTATGGCAGCTCACGGCAATAGTAGTAAAAGAAAAGGGGGTACTAGAGGAATCTGGAACTTCTAGCACCCACAGCTACAGAAAGCATTAGACAGAACCCAGCTGCTAGCCAGACTTATATAAAATCTCACACTGAAGCCCAATTCACCTCAGTTTCTATTACCTAATACATAATGTCTAGGTTTTGACAACATATGTCATCAGGCCAGAGGCAAGACAAAGTGCAATCTTGAGAGAAAAAGTAAGCATTAGGATCAGACTCAAGATATGACACAGATATTGGAATTATCAGACAGAATTTAAAGTAGCTATGATCCAGTTTAAGAGCTCTAAATGGAGAAAGAGACACTATGCAAGAACACATGGGTAATGTAAGGATAGAGGTGGGAATGCTAAAAGAGAATCAAAGGGAAATATTAAAAATCAAAATCATCAGTAGGCTTGATATGGCCAAGGAATGAATCCATGAGAAAAACTCCCCACTCCTTAAATGTGGGTTTGTATGGTGATTTCCTCCCCAAGAATACAGCATGGAAAGGGAATAGAAAGAAGAGCTACACAGTGGAGAAAACTGACAATCACTGCCTTGGCTAGGTGATCAAAATCAACACCAAGTCATAAATCATGTTAATAGTTTGTACTTTTAGTAGTATGTGATGAAAACAACATTTTACCTCTGTGACTTCCCTTTCTCACATGCACAACCCTGTCCTAATCATGAGAAAACATCAGACATCCCAACTGAGGGACGTTCTACAAAATAACCAACGAATACTCCCTAAAACTATCAAGATTATCAAAACAAGGGAAGTCTGAGAAACTATTACGGCCAAGAGGAGTGTAAAGAGAAATGAGAAGCTAAACTTAATGCAGTATTTTGCCTGGGATTCTGAGAAGGAAAAGGACATTAGGTAACAACTAAAACAATCTGAGTAAAGTGTGGTGTCAATTAATAATGTATCAATCTTGATTTGTTAACTGTAACACATATGTAGTACTAATATGTTACTAGAAGAGAAAATTCTTGGTGCAATATTCACAATTTTTCTATAATTCTAAAACTACCCTAAAATTTGAGCACCTGGGTGGCTGTTGGTTAAGCACCTGCCTTTAGCTGAGGTCATGATCCTGGAATTACATCCCACATCAAGCTCCCTGTTCAGTGGGGAGTCACTTATCCCTCTGACCTCTCCCTTCTCAAGCTTTCTCTCTCTCATTCTCTCTCTCTCACTCTCAACTAAATAAATAAAATCTTTAAAAAATAAATAAAAATAAACCTGCCCTAAAATTAAGTTTATGTAACAAAATCTCCAGTGATAAAATTGGAAGAAGAAATTAAAGAAATTTAAAGGAGAAAATAGGGAAACAAACTCAGAACCTAGAAAAGAGACATAAAATTTTTTAATGTAATTTAAGAGACATGGGAAAAGACTAAATATTTCTTATTTATTTATATGACACAGAGAGAGAGAGAGTGAGAGAGAGAGCGAGCGAGCATGCGCACAAGCAGGGAGAGCAGCAATGTGAGAGGGAGAAGCAGGCTCTCCACTGAGCAGGGAGACTGATGTGGGGCTCATTTCTCATGCTCTTTCTCTCAAAATAAAGAAATAAATCTTAAAGGAAAAAAAAAGAAGGTAGAGTGGAGAAAGAGTAAGAAAAACAACTAAGTCTGATCCATTAAAAAAAGACTATAGAAGGAGGAAAAAGGATAAGAAAATAAAATAGTTAATTGAAACACAAAATAGAACAAAGTAAAATTGCTAATAATACACCAAAACACTAACATTTAAATTGTATCTTTTCAAATTTAGCTCATGCTATTTAAAGAATATATGTAAAAAAATGACATAGAAAGTTTAACTAAAAATATAAAGAAAAGACAGATACCATCTCAACAATCAAAAGCTGATGCAGCAATATGAATAAGGAACAAAAAATTATAAGGTATAAAGCATAAATAGGTATTAAGAATGTAATGTAATAAAGAATGTAATGTAATAAAGAATAAATAGGTATTAAGAATAGGTATTAAGAAGAATACATGAGGATTAAAGAAATAATCCACTAGAAATATTATAATCATGAATGTATATGCACCTAAAAATATAGTCTCCTAACATTTAAAGAAAAATTGACAGAAACATGAAGAAAAAATGTTTTAAAAAATCAAATCCAACCCACATGAATATAGTTAACTGGTTTTGACAAAGGAGCAAAAGCAATACAATGGGGCAAAGATAGTCTTTTCAACAAAATAACTGGAACTGGATATCCACATGCCAAAAAAAAAAAATCAAGCTGATATTACACCATTCACAAAAATTAATTCAAAATGGACTACGGATCTAAATGTGAATTGTAGGGCGCCTGGGTAGCTCAGTGGGTTAAACCTCTGCCTTTGGCTCAGGTCATGATCTCAGCGTCCTGGGATAGAGCCCCGCATCTGGCTCTCTGCTCAGTGGGGAGCCTGCTTCCCTCTCTCTCTGCCTGCCTCTCTGCCTACTTGTGATCTCTCTGTCAAATAAATAAATAAAATCCTTAAAAAAAAATGTGAATTGTAAAACTATAAAATTCATGGAAGACAACAGAGGAGAAAACCAAGATAGACTGAGATGTAGTAATGCCTTTTAAGATAAAATTGGAAGGGGAGGTGAACAATGAGAGACTATGGACTCTGAGAAACAATCTGAAGGGTTTGAAGAGGTGGGGGCTGGGAGGTTGGGGGAACCAGGTGGTGGGTATTAGAGAGGGCACAGATTGCATGGAGCACTGGGTATGGTACAAAAACAATGAATACTGTTATGTTGAAAATAAATTAAAAAAATGATTTAAAAAAAAAAGATAAAATACCAAAGGCATAATCCATAAGATAAACAATTAATAGGCTAGATTTCATGAAAATTAACTCTGGGAAAACCATTATCAAAAAAATCAGAAGACAAGACACAGGCTGGGAGAAAATATTTGCAAAAGACATATCTGATAAGGGCTGTTACCCAAAATACACAAAGAACTCTGAAAAATCAACAATATAAGGCAAACAACCCCACTTAAAAATGGGCCAAAACTTTAACAGCCACCTTACCAAAGAAGTTAAACAAATGACAAATAAACACATGAAAAGGTGTTCCAGGACATGTCATCTGGGAAATGTAAGTTAAAACAAAAAATGAGATACCACTAAACACCTATTAAATTGGCCAAAATCCAGAACACTGACAATAGCAAATGTTGATAAGATGTGGAACAACAGGAAGTCCCATATAATGCTTGTGGAAATGCTGGTGCTATAGCCACTTTGAAAGACAGCTTGGCAGTTTCCTACAAAACTAAACCTAGTCTTACCATACAATCCACTAACTGGTCTACTTAGCATTTACCCAAAGAAGTTGAAAACTTACATCTGTACAACAATCTGCACATAGATGTTTATAGCTGCTTATTTATAATTTCCAAGCCTTGGAACCAGCCAAGATGCCCTTCCATAGACAAACAGATAAATTATGGTATATTCAAGCAATGGAACATTACTGAGTACTAAAAAGATTACTTTTTAGTAATCAATCTTGCTAGCTATCAAGCCATGAGAAAACCTGTAAGAACCATAAATGCATATTACTAAGTAATAGGAGCCAGTCTGAAAAGCCTATATACACTTTTATTCCCAACCATATGACATTCTGAAAAGGACAAAACTGTGAAGATAATGTAGAGAGCAAGAGTCATTCATGTCAAGCAGTGGCCTGTGTTGAGCAATGACCAAACAGCTAAGGGCATTGCCGCCAAGACCAGAACCCGGTGATGACACTCAGAAATGACAACCAGCAGAACCAGAAGAGGTCTGCAATGGCTCAAGATTGATTTTATCTTGCTATGTGAGTTGTCTTATGCTTTGCTTTGTGTGACGTGTAAGAAGCCAAGTTAAATACATGGTGACATGTCATTCGGTTTGGAATTCTTAACCTGCTTTATCATTATATTAACACTGTTTGATGACTGAATGAAACAGATCTTGTAGAAAGACACAACTCACATGTGCACCTTCAGAGTGTGTTCATGACACAGTAAAAAGATCAATGATTGCCAGGGTTGGTGGAGGAGCAGATGAAGAGGTAAAGCACAGAGGATTTGAGGGCAATGAAAATACTCTGTATATTACATAATGATGGATGGACTTATTATACCTTTGTCCAAACCCGTAGAATGTACACCAGCAAGAGTGAACCGTAAAGTAAACTATGGATTTGGATGATTATGATGTATCAGTGTGGGTTCATCAACTGTAACATATACCATTCTGTTGAGGAAGGTTGATAATAAGAGTTATATGCATGTGTGAGGACAGAAGCTATATAGGAAATCTGAAATTCCCATCAATTTTGCCTTGAACCCAAACAGCACTAAAAACAAAGTCTTAGTAAATATTTTAAATCATAATAGGAGATTTTAACATATTTTTCTCAAAAATGGTAGTCTGAATAGACACAAAAAACAGAAAATCACAGATTGGAAAAATAACAACAAACTTTACATATAAATAGAATACCCAAGTTTGGACTGTTCTATTTCTAAAAAATGACAATTTTAGAGGTCACCAAGAAGTTAGTTACAACTTTAAAATAAATAATCAGTTACCTGCTGAATTTATTCTTTTCTCACAGTCAACTTTGGTAATTTTGGTTGGAGATCAAATTGGAGTAAATTGGTAGCAAAAAAAAAAAAAAAAAATCTAAAAATACAATCCAGAGACTAAATGGGAAATCTCATAAAGTTTTTAAAATGAGGAGATGCAGCCAATATGGTACTTTGAAGCCAATGCCTTTGTCCCCACCTCCCCCAAAGACAAATAAACTAAAAAACAGATTAAAAAAGAAAGAATTTCAAGGTGGGGGTCAAGGAATGAACAGGAAGAACACAGGATATTTAAGGAAGTAAAAATACTCTCTCTATATTACAGTGATTAATATATCTATGTCATTATACTTTTGTCCAAATTCATAGAATATACAACACTAAAAATGAATCTGTAGTTGATCTAGGGACCTGGGTAACTATGGTGTGTCAATGTAGTTTCATGTTTGGTAAAAACTGCATCATTCTGGTGAGTAATGTTGGTAATGGGGGAGGTTATATGTAGCAGCAAAGGGTATGCAGGAAATCTCTGTATCTTTCTCTCAGTTTTGTTGTAAACCTAAAACTGCTTTTATTAAAAAAAATCATCTTTTTGGGTCACCTGGGTGACTTTGTTGGTTAAGTGTCTGCCTTTGGCTCAAGACATAATCCTGGGGTCCCAGGATCAAGCCCAGCATCGGGATCTCTGCTTGGTGGGAAGCCTATTTCTCCCTCTCCCTGGCCCAACTTGTGCTCTCTCTCACTACTCTCTCTCTCTCTCAAATAAATAAATAAAATCCTTAAAAAAAGAAACATGAAACCACTTTCTTTAAAAAAAAACTTTTTACAAAGAATTTCGAGCATAAAACTAAAAATATTTAAGAGAAAAAAGTAATAAAGCTGTGAGCAGAATTCATATTTTTGGAGGTAATTTTAATAGTTCATCTGGAAAAATGAAGATTTTAATAACATGGATAAAGTATTTAAAATAAATCTTAGTGCATCCAAATTCTGAAAGTATAAAAAGGAATTAGCCAGTCAAAATCCATGAGAAAACTAGAACCCAGAGAAATACAAGGAGTATTAAACCCACTGTTACCTTGAACCAGGTACAATTAAACTTTAGTTTTGATAGATTTATGAGGCACGCAGGACAGAAATTAAAACAAAATACTTTTTCCTGAAGATGGAGTTTTTTAAGATCAAAAGATGAATCGTTCATAGTTTGGTTGACCCAGAATTAAACATTCCTCAGGCAATTACAAAGAACGTAGAGTTTTTACTGAAGGAGAAAGACAGTTCTTCCCCAAGACACAATTATAAGGTAGCTCTTCCAAATCAGCTTCTTGAGGCCAAGACTAAATTCCCAACACATGGGTGGTCTAATGATTCTCAACATATATCCCAAAGAGCTAAAAGAACCATGATCATAGTCAAATAGTAACATAAAGATAGTAATACTAACAATTATGTATCTCTGGGAAAATCAGAATAAACAAAAATTAGGGGAAAAAAACTAGATGGCTAATAAACTTAATTCACTCAGTTCATTCTCAAGAGGATGGCATCTTCATCTATGTCTCAGAGAGACCAATTGGATAACCTAGACAATGAAGAGCCCACGGGAAAACGAGCACAGACACGGGAGGGGTACTGAATAAACAGCAGAAGCAACAGAGCATCTATAAAGACTTCTGACCAAGACTGTAAATCAATAATGCTCACTATTAAAAACAACAAAAACAACATTAAAGTCAAGTTTGAAAATGAGTTCAGGGAGCATGAAACTGAGGGTTGAAAAAAGCATCAAAGATAACATGTGGAAAGTCAATCTTGACAACCTGAAAGAAATCTTTTCTTTTTTTTTCTTTTAATTTTCAGTAGTTGTTCTAAACATCTGTCTGAGTATAGTTTCTCTTGTAATTATTCTGACTGAAGATTGATAAAGTTCCTCCAACTGGCAAGCCGTTTTTCACCAGTTTTGGAAATTTTCAGTCTTCATGTCTTCAAAAACTGTATCTCCCACAATCTTTGTTTACTACTTAGAGACTCTAGTAACATCCAATTTAGATTTTAAACCATATTCCATAGACCTATTATTCTTTTTAAAAATTTATGTATTTTTCTTTTATGCTTTAATATGAGTATTTTCCTTTTTTTCCAATTTACTCATTTTCTCTTCAGCTGTGCCTAACCTATTATTGGAACCATCACTGAGCTATTAATTTTATTTCCCATTATAGATATTTTATTTTTTTTATGTTTTTTTTATTTCTCTGGTGAAAGTTTCCATCACACCACTTTATACCTTGGATGTATTAAATATAGTGGCTTTATTTATTTATTTACTTACTTATTTATTTTTGAGAGATTGAGAGAGCGTGCACGCACACACAAGCAGGGAGGCGGGGGGGGCAGAGAAAGAGGGAAAAAGGAATCTCCAGCAGACTCTGAGCTGAGCAAGGTGGCTGGGCTCCACCTTGAGATCATGACCTCAGCCTAAACCGAGGGTCTGAAACTCAACTGACTGAGCCTCCTAGGAGCCCCTTCAATATAGTGGTTTCAAACTATTACTGGTAACTGCAACGTAAGGGTCCTCTACATTTCTGTTTTGTTATGTATTTTTTCTTCTCTATTTCTATTTCATTTCAGTGGCTGCTAGGTTTAATTGAGGGATACCCCCTTTTGATGAGAAAATAAATAAATAGAGCTCCTTTGACGCTCTGGATGATGCTATCGTCCCCCAGATGGGATGTAATTTTATTTTTGCAGATGATCTTGCTATGAACAGACAAACTTAATCAATTCAGAAATTAAGCTGATAAGAAACAGGGCTTCAGTTGTTAGAATGTGGGTTTCTAGTGTACCCTATGATATAGCCCTTTGGGGTCATGACTGGAAGCACAGATTTTTTTTTTTCCTTATGAGACTATAAGTTTCTTCTTATCAGATTTCTTCTTATCAAACTGTAAACTCCTATTGTTGTTACCCTTTCCCTGTAAAATTACTGAGTTTGGTTTATTATCTCATCCTCTCCCCACTGCTTTCAGTTAGTTTTCAGACATGATGCTTTTTTTTTTATTAACATATAATATATTATTTGCCCCAGGGGTACAGGTCTGGGAATCATCAGGCTTACACACTTCACAGCACTCACTATAGCACATACCCTCCCCAATGTCCATAACCCCACCACCCTCTCCCCACCCCACCCCCCAACAACCCTCAGTTTGTTTTGTGAGATTGAGTCTCTTATGGTTTGTCTCCCTCCCAATCCCATCTTGTTTCATTTTTTCCTTCCCTACCCCCCAAGCCCCCCACTTTGTCTCTCAAATTCCTCATATCAGGGAGACAGACCTGATGCTTTTAAATGGCAAAATATGTAGAGGGGAAAACTGGCATCGGATGTAAGGTTCATTTCTCTGGAGTTCTATTTTATCTGTACTCTTGGTCTTGAAACTCCTCCAGTGCCTTAATTTTTTAAAATTTAAATCCAACTAGCCAACATAGAGTATATCATTCATTTCAGATGATCAGATGTGTACAGATGGATACTCTTTATTGTATATTTTATCCAGCTATTTTAATTTCCCACATTGAGGGGCACCTGAGTGGCTCAGTCGGTTAAGCGTCTGCCTTTGGTTCAGCTCATGATCTTGGGATCCTGGGATGGAGCCTCACGTGAGGTTCTCTGCACAGCACAGTGCCTGCTTCTCCTTCTGCCTGCCTCTGCCTACTTGAGCTCTCTCTGTCAAATAAGTAAATAAAATCTTTTTAAAATAATAATTTCTCACATTAAGAAGGTTTGTTCTAAATTAGTGGGTCTCCCATTGCTAAAAGTGTAACTCTTCAAGAGATTTCCTTTAGATATTGGATGCAAAAGTTTTATCCATATACTTCACCTGTAGTTCACTGATTAGAATTTAGGAACATGGCCCCATGTTGCTGACTTTGAAGCTGGAAAATATAGATTATAACTGACAGATATGTTCCCAGCCAATGAAATAAATATTGAGGGACAATTAGGCACTAGTACATGTATTACACAGTTTTCTTATCTGTTTTATTCATTTTCTTTCTCCCCATTAGAATGTAATCTTTGAGGGGTGCCTGGGTGGCTCAGTGGGTTAAAGCCTCTGCTTTCAGCTCTGGTCATGATCCCAGTATCCTGGGATCGAGCCCCACATCGGGCTCTCTGCTCAGCAGGGAGCCTGCTTCCCCCTCTCTGTCTGCCTCTCTGCCTACTTGTGATCTCTCTCTGTCAAATAAATAAATAAAATCTTTTTTTAAAAAAAGAATGTAATCTTTGAGAAGGACAATTTTATTTTATTTTGTTTATGCTTATTTTGTGTTTTAGTACAAAATTGTATTATCCTATGTGCCTAGTGTATTCTGGTCCACTGTAGGTTGGCACTCAACAAATATTTGTGATCCATGAAAGGCCTTTCTAAGCATATTGCTAAATGCCCAAAACTATACATCTTCAGTATTTCTGGATCATGATCTTCCACAATTTTAATAATCTTACAGTATAATCATATCATTAAGATATAATAAAATACCTTAATAATAGAAGCATCAACATACAGTAACAAAACCAATGAAATATAGAAAAGTAACATGTCACTTATTATTTTTTCTAGACACCTGTAACTTCATCAAGACTTTTAAAGGTGTAATTGTCAGACGTACTAGTTATCTTGTCCATTCCTCTCTGGATATACTCAAGTATGTTACTCTTTCCTTAAATGTAATACCCTAAAAAAAAAAAAAACAATACGAAACAAGTGGTTCGATCAGTGTTCAGGTTTAAGGAAAGAAGTAATTCCGTTAGCTCATTCATTCATCATATTCTTGACCAATGCTGCTATAGAAACAACGGAACCACTGAGCAGCAAAAACTTCTTCTGAGGATATAAACTCAAGTAAACAGATAATTAACTATTAACTAATACTCTCTTGAGCTTCAGGGTGGGGCAACTGACCAATATACAGTGTTATAAGTTTATTTTATAGGATGAAAAAATGAGCTATCCAAAGATAAAATTGAAACCAAATCTATACCTTCAAAGATTCAGTAAGATAGTACTGTGAGAAAGCATACTTGGGAATTTATGTCACAGAGTAAAAGATTTTCTTGGGTGGTTATACCAAAGCTTTGCATCATTAACTAAGAAATAATCTCCAAGATCCACATGTACACCACAATGGAACTTTCAACTCTGAAACAAAAAAATGTCACATAAGCTTTCTTCACCTTCACCAGCTGTCATAGTTCTAGAAATTATTAGCTATAAATATTATTTCCTTTAAACCAGAAAAGTTAGAAGGAGTTATTGCCTAGTTGATAAAATTACAATAAAATTTGACCGCAACTCATATAGCCAGTATCTGTACCAAGACCTTTAGTTATCCGTTGCTTTTGTGGTTCCTTATCAATTTTTTATGAAAATTATAAGCCAAAAGCACAAAACATGACCATTGTTGGTGTTGGTGTTGTTGTTGTTATTTTCCCAGTGTTTTGTGGTCAGTAACTGGATTGACTACCGCAGCTGTTGATATGGGGAATTACCAAATGTGGAGGGTTAAAATGGTCCCTCAAAAATGTCCATATCCCAATCCTGGAAACTGTGAATGTGTTGTGTTATAAAGCAAAAGAGGGAATGAAAGTTGAAGATGGGTTGTACTTAAAATACGGAAATTATCCAGGTGGGCCCAATGTAACCGCATGAGCTCTTAAAAACAGAAGCAGGGGTTGGGTGGCAGAAAGAACTATCTTGATATAGACTCAGTCACTTTGTCCGGTTTTGAAGATGAAGAGAGGTGACCCTGAGCCAAGAATTGTGGTGGCTTCTAGAAGCTGGGAATGGTCCTAGCAGATAGCTAACCTTTGTTCTTTGGCCTTTGTTTTGTGGGACCTTTGTTCTGTGGCCACAAGGAACAAAACTCTACTAAAAAATAAGCACAGAATCATATTTGTCCTTAGAACATTATAGAAGGAATGCTGTGGGCATTTCCTTTTAGGCTTGGAAGAGCCATACCAAACTTCTGACCACCAGAACTGTAAGATAGCAAATTTGCATTGTTTAAATCGTTCAGTTAGTTGCAATTTGCTACAGTAGCAATGGGAAACTAAGCCAAAGCTTATAAACCCTATCGCAGGCAAGGGTAAAAAATAACTATTTCAAATAAGTGGTTGTAAATGTACAGAACACGCATGTGCAAACACCCACTCAAAATCCTCATGATAACTAGTCCACTCCATCTTAACTTTAATGTCCCCCATGAAACCCTTGGGAGTAAAAGTAATTTAAATGTAGAATAGAAAATACTTCTGGGGCTTTATATTTATCAAAATATAGTAAACACTAATATTCCCTCATTTCAATTTAATAGCAGTCTTCAAGTGATTGCCTTATTAGTTTAACCTTTATTAGGTCATTTTCAACGGTCTTGGGAAATTTATGTTTTTATAGAATTCAAACTCTCACTAACTTCTACTTTATTATACTTAAATGAAACCAATATTAGATTTTAAGGGTTTTAATCTTTAAAATAAAGCAATCTGTTATAGTAGGTTTTATATGGCATGCTTTAATGTTTCCTGTATTGCTACTGTTCTAGTTTTAGGTCAAAGACAGAATTATCTCTACCTGAAGGCTAGAAAAATTATTGTTGACACAAGACCCAAGAATAACTTACTGTGATCATAAAATCACCCAGTGCAGATATCATTAGGAAAAAAGAAACTACATCTGTGGTAAAATTATCCCATTATAAACTAAAATAATTTACATGCAAATGAAGTTAATGCCTTTTTTTTTTTTTTTAGTGTGTGTAAAATTTAGTCCTTACATTGTTCTTGAACAAGCTGTTAATAGCCTTAAGAGTGAAGAACCTCAGAGAGGATGTGTGATCAGATGGGATAAAGCAGTATTCTGAATACAGAATCTCGTTCCTTATGATCTGCATACAGGAAGTTACATATATAGTAGGGATGCACATTTCTTGACAAATTCCTTTCACAGCCATTTTCTGAATGGTATTATAACAAAATGTGCTATGTCTAATTTTTGTGATAGTATACACAGTTGTTCATAGAACTTATCATGCTTTAATTTTATGGAGTACAAGAATTCATTGTTGATGATAAGAAACAGCCATTTTAAAAAAATGTTTTCAGGGCTGCCTGGGTGGCTCAGTGGGTTAAGCTTCTGCCTTCAGCTCAGGTCATGATCTCAGGGTCCTGGGATCGAGTCCCGCGTCGGGCTCTCTGCTAGGCAGGGAGCCTGCTTCCTCCTTCCTCTCTTTCTCTCTCTCTCTCTCTCCCTCTCTGCCTACTTGTGATCTCTCTCTGTCAAATAAATAAAATCTTTTAAAAAAATGTTTTTACTGGGAAGCAAGGTCTCTTTAACAGACTGGACTCTATATTTATTAAGATATAATAAATACTAGCACCTCATCATATGTATTTTGGAGGAAGCCTCACAAGTAAGTCTTAGTCTGCTAACTCTAAAGATGGAGGACTATGGCTAGAAGCCAAATCCAGCTGGCTGCCTGTTTTTGTAAATCAAGTTGAACTTGAACATTTACATATTATTTATGTCTGTTTGTTTATTGTTAGGGGCATATTATTTTATGCTACTGTGAAAGTTGAAAAGTTGTGACAGGGACTGTATGCCTCACAAATTCTGAACTATTTACTATATGACCTTTTACAGAAAAAAAATTGCTGACTGCTGATCTAACTGGAGGTAACTTCCACAGGCAAAGAAATAATGTTAACAAATCATTAAAATTATATATTTCCACCACAGGAAATGATGGAAAAGGGGTGTCAAGCTTTACCTATGAGGTCAGGGGATTTTTTCCTAAAGGAGAAGCTATTTCAATTGAATCTTAAACAGGGGTTTACTGGGTGAATAAGAAGGGATAGGGCAGTTCAAGCAGAGTGCATCCCACGTGAAAATGCATACAGACTCTGGAATATATAAAAAATGGAGCATTTTGCAGCCTTAAAATTGAAAAAAAGGAGGACATTATACTAAGAGAAATAAGCCAGACACAGAAAGAACATAATCTTACTATAGCGATTATTTGTACAATTTAAAAAAGCCAAATAATTAGAAATGAACAGTAGAATAGTGGTTATCTGAGGGTGGGAAAAATGGGGAGACGTTGGTCAAAGGTAACAAAGTGACAGTTATGTAGGATGACTAAGTCTAGGGAGCGGATGAGCAGGCGACTCTATAGTTAAAACACCATTCTGAACACTGGAAATCTCTCTCTCTCTTTTTAAGATTTCTTTCATTTATTTATTTATTTACTTATTTATGTTAGAGAGAGAGAGAAGGAGAGAGCATGAGCACGAGGAGGAGCAGAAGGAGAGGGACAGGCAGACTCTGCACTGGGCCCAGAGGCTGATGGGGGGTTCCAGTCCACGAGCCAGAGATCATGACCTGAGCCAAAATCAAGATTAAAATGCGTAACAGACTTTTCCACCCCTCCAATACTAGAAATTTCTTAAAAAAAAAAAAAAAAAAGATTTTACTTACTTATTTGACAGAATGAGAGAGCAGGAGAACACAAGCAAGAAAAGTGGCAGAGGGGGAGGGAGAAGCAGGCCCCGTCCAGATGACAGGGAGCGGGACGTGGGGGGCTCAATCCCAGGACCCTGGGGTCATGACCTGAGCTGAAGGCAGTCCCTTAACCAGCTGAGCCATCCAGGTGCCCCAAATACTGGAAATTTCTTAAGAGAGTAGATCTCAGGTTTTACCATCACACACACACACACACACTATGTAAGGAGATAGTATGTTAATTTGCTTGGCTGTACTAATTATTTCACAGTGCATATGTATACCCAAGCATCATGTCATACACCTTACTATTTTAAAAATGATAAAATATTTCTCTGATGACGAGTGATATTGAGCATCTTTTCATGTGCCTGTTAAGTCATCCGCATATCTTTTGGAAAAATGTCTGTTCATGTCTTCTGCCCATTTCTTAACTGGATAACTTGGCTTTTTGGGTGTTGAGTTTGATATGTTCATTATAGATTTTGGATACTAACCCTTTATTGGATTATGTCCTTTGCAAGTATCTACTCCATTCTAAAGGTTGCCTTTTAGTTTTGTTTTTTGTTTCCTTCACTGTGCAGAAGCTTTTTATCTTGATGAAGTCCCAATAGTCATAAACATTTTTATTTTATTTTATTTATTTATCTTTATTTTTTTTAAAGATTTTATTTATTATTTGACAGACAGAGATCACAGTAGGCAGAGAGAGAGGAGGAAGCAGGCTCCCCGCTAAGCAGAGAGCCCAACGTGGGGCTCGATCCCAGACCCTGAGATCACGACCTGAGCCGAAGGCAGAGGCTTTAACCCACTGAGCCACCCAGATGCCCCGGTAATAAACATTTTTAAAAGACAGTATCCCTATATTCATTGCAGCATTATTCACATTGCTAAGACATAGAAACAGCCCAATTGTCAATTGAGGAATGAATAGATTTTTTAAAAGTCATGAAACATATAGCATATGTAACAATGTTATTCAGCCCCACCCAAAGGAAGGTAATCCTGCCTTTATGAAAACATTGAAGGACCTGGAGGGCATTATACTAAATGATGTAAGTCAGAGAAAGATAAATACTATATGATCTCACTTATAGGTGGAATCTAACAAATTTTTAAAGACACAACAGAGCTATAGGAAAGGAGATCGGATTTGTAATTATCAGAGGTGAGGATGGGGTGGGGGTGGGGGTTGAAGGAATAGGATGATGGGGGTCAGGAGGTACAAACTTCCAGTCATATGATAAATAAGGGATAGGGATATAATGTACAACATGATGACTACAGTTAACACTGCTCTCTGCTATATTTGAAGACTGTTAAGAGCAAATCCTGAGGGTTCTCCTCACAAGGAAAAAAAGTTTCTTTTTATTTTTTATATATTTATATGAGATAATGGATGTTAACTAAACTTATTGTGGTGATCATTTCAAAATACATATAAGACCAACCATTAAGCTGTACCTTAAACGTATACTCTGCTTTATGTCAATTGTATCTCAATAAAACAGGAAAAAGAAGGAATTTTACCAAAGTTAAAGAAGAACACAGAGCAATGTGGAAAAGTATGATTTATGCAAATAAATGTAAGTATTCTATAAAATGCTTTAAGAGCAATGACGGAAAGTGAGATGGAGAGACAGACTACAGTAAGAAAATAGTAGATCATTGATGTCATGATCTGTTAAATCCTAGTGTAGGTTGTATTTTATATCATTTTTCCATGGGATCTATTTCAACATGGATGGGAGATGACTATAACTGGAATCAGGAACACAACTGAGGAACATAATTCAATAATATATATGAAAGATGGTAAATTCTTGAACTAAGTCAACAGTAGAGAGGAGAAAATAGTTTCAAATCTTTAGAAAGAAACATTTCTGGCATTTAGTGACTGACTAAAGAGAAGGAGGTATTGAAGATAGAGGAGAAAAGGATGCTTTCTGGGATCTAGCTCAGACTAATTGACGCTACTAATCATGGCCTGAGATGGGACCAAAAGGGGAAGAAGAGAAGCATCTCAGTGGAAGAAAATATAAATTGGTTTGAGTTTGTAGATGCTTTTAGAGAATCTTTGGCTCATTTATTCATTCTGAAATAATGGGTTATAGTTTTGTTCTGTTTGTAAACATGTCTTCTACTTTCAGTGTTCTATAAGCAAAGAAGACCATTTGGCTTTTCATTCTCATTTAACCCATCATCGCTTTCCTGAGGAGTTAAGTACAATTTTTATGACTCTTTTAATGTGTCTGACTTTTCTTTCCCTGAATTTTTAGAAGGACCTGCTTTTTTCAGGTAGCTTTTCTAATTTGGTATAGCCTTTTTTTTCCCATTTGTGTAGTGATTAAACTCATACACACACATAGTGGTTTGTTTTCTGAGATCACTGTGTCTGCTCCATTATCTTAATGTTAGTATTTTCTTCCTTTCTGTTATCTCTCTGCATTTTAAAAATTTTTTTAAAGATTTTATTTATTCATTTATTTATTTATTTATTTATTTATTTGAGAGGGCAAGCGAGCATGAGTAGGAGAGTGGCAGAGGGAGAGGGAGAAGCAGATTCCCCACTGAGCAGGCGGTCCCACTCAGGGCTCCAGGATCATGACCTGAGCCAAAGGCAGGCACTTAACCAACGGAGCTATGCAGCTGCCCCTCTGTGCTTTTTAATTTTTGGCCATGCTCAGCCCTTTCTCCTCAATGCCCTTCTCTTGGAAGTCAGCCCTGGCTGATTAGCTTTGCAGAAGCACCGGAGCCACACTTGCACTGGCTGATTCAGTCACCGCCTCAGATCCTTCACACTCATCAGCTATGGGATCAGGCAAAAACTCTCCCAGTTGCAGCTTTGGCTTCTCAGCGAATGCCTGTTGAATATTTTGAATGTCTCCTCTTTCCAAATATTTCATATTCCTCCTTTTTTCTTTCTGCTTCCTTCTACACAAGACTGATTCCTCACAAGTCATAAATGTTGAAGGTTTTCACTACATGTCTGTATTTCAGGGCTCATCAGGATACCTTATCAACAGTTTTCATTGTAAATATCTGTAATGTCTTTGAGTTATTGTTTTTGCTAGTTGTCTGCTTAACAAGAGAACCCTAGGACACTCTAAACGGGACCATTGCTGTCATCTTCCCAGAATCCTCCACATACTGGTTTCTAATTTTTTTTTAATTTTAATGCTTCTAGAGATGAAATAAGAGCTATGCTACATTCATTGACCACTTGGGTTTCAGAAGAATTTCTCCATGTCTTCTAGGTAACACAAAGTAATGTAGGGGATAATTTAAGAGATGGGTATTGAGTCTGGATGCTTATACAACTTGGAAGGTGATGGCACAAACTCTGAAATTATGGAGTGCTGAATTAAAAGATTCTGATTTTGCAAATCGGCTCAGAAGTCTATATGTGACTTAAGAGTGTACATATAGAAACATTTATTGCATTTTTTACGGCTGTTTTTCCTGGAGCATAGCTTGTCTTCCCTTTGCAAGTGCACATATTACAACTCAATCTATGCTTCCTGACATGTATTACTTCAGCAGTGCAATCAATATTCATAACCAGCTTTGGGCTTATGTTTAATCAAGTGTATAGTAAGAGCTTTACCAAGTCCCTTCTTCTATGCTTACATTAGCTTCATCAGAGATAATTAAGTTTTATTGTATAATTGAAGAGGCAGAAACTAGAAAGGCAGGAAAATAGCAATTTATGCTGTCTGTTTTAGCAGCTCATGACTTTTAACTATAGGGTAAGTGATGGGAAATACACGGAAATTGAAAGCATAAGCAAAAGGAATTTTTTTTCTGGTAAAATATTCAATAATGTAGAACTGGTTTTTATTTACTATCATTTTAAATGCATAAAATTGGCTTTCAGATTAAGATATTGCTTTATTATATGTATATAATATTATATGATACAGATATAAACATACATATATACATAATCTCTTGAGACTGAATTTCAATGTAAGAAAAAAAATTAAATATATATAGTATCAGGAAAAAATAAAAAAGAAATGTCAACAAACTTATAATGTAAATTAATAAAGCAGAATTTGCTGCTAAGTGAGAAAGTAGAAGATAAATCCAAACTATTTTGCTTAAACCTGGAGCAGTTCTGAGCACAAAAATAGAAGGTGAGGAAAAAAAGCAGGAATCTGGGACTCTGTATGAAGTGGGAATTATAACATCAATGAAATGATCAATAGGTTTTCTTCTAGAAAAAGTTTGTAAATGATCAAATAATATATAGAGAAATGTAAAACCTCAGAGTAATGTCCTCTTAACCCAAGCATTGAGGGTTCCCCTGAAAATGCCTCAATTCCCAGACTTTCTCTAAAATAAAGCTTACCAGGCAACTTGCCTTCCCACATACACAGACCTCAATTGGCCTTAAAAGGATCACCCTGCATCCGAGGAAAGCACAAATATGAAAAAGTAGGAGAAATATTCAATGGAAAAGCTTACCAGAAAGAAAATAGATAATTCAAGAAAAGTCCTCTAAGAAGTTTTATGAGAGATGTTTGAAGCTGTATCATTTCCATGAGACAAAATTAGAAAGGGCCAGAGACAGAATGAGGAGGAGTTCATTTTAACTGATGATAAGATAGCTCAGTGTATCAGGCTTCTCCAGAGAAGAAATGGAATGATATGTGTGTGTGTGTGTGTGTGTGTGTGTGTGTATGAAATACATATAGCATTTATATAATAAAATATTACACAAGATATATAATATACATATATTATTTTGAGGAATTGTTCAAACATTCATTAAGGCTGGCAAGCCTGAAATATGTAAAGCAGGCTGGCAAAGTGAAAACTCATGCCGGAGCTGATGATGTTGTGCTGAGGCAGAATTTATTTTCCTCCAGGAAACCTCACTTCTTGGTGTTGAGGCCTTCAAGAGATTGAATGAGGCCGACCTACATTACTGAGGGACGCTCCTTTATTTAAAGTCAGCTGATGATAGATATTAACCACATCTACAAAATGTCTTCCCAGAAACACATAGATTAGTGCCTAAACAATTAACTGGATACTATAGCCTAGCCAAATTGGTATATAAGACACTCAGATCAAATATTCTGCTGAACACAATAAAATATGTTGGTTAAAATATAGATATTATTCTTTTTTTTCCAAGATTTATTTATTTGAGGGAGAGAGCGCATGAGCGGGGTGGGGAGGGGCAGAGAGAGAGAGAGAATCCCAAGCAGACTCCTTGCTGAGCATGGAGCCCAACACAGAGCTAGATCTTAGGACCCTGAGATCATGACATGAGCCCAAACCAAGGATCGGTAGCTTAACAGACTGAGCCACCCAGGTACCCTTATAGATATTATTTTCTTAAATTCATAACAATGATGATAAGAAAATGAGAATTTAGTCAGGCAAAAATCTAAGAGAAAATGAAACATAAAGGACGAATGAAGAACTCACCCAAGCAATGAAACTTTTGCCCTGAGGGCTACTATAGCAAGCTTGGGCCTTCCTTGGACCCTATAGATAAACAACTCTTGGGAGAATCTTTCTATTTTAAGCTGAGTCTGAAGGGATCTTCTCTCTGGATTAAGGTGAACCAGAAGCAAACCTGCTCCAACTTCAAAGTGAGAATGGACTTCAGATAAGAATTCCCTGATGCCAAGTGGAGCAAAGTAAAACAAGGAATAAGGAAAAAATCACCCTGGAAAACTTGTGGTTACATAAGAGTCTTCATATAGATTTGCAAGCTGGGATCCCATGGAAACTTTTATCAGAGTTTGATCATAAGTGCACATAAAAAGTTTAACCAATTAATAAAACTCCTAGAAGGTATCACTGGAGAATAAGTTTATAGTCTTGAGGTAGGGAATGATTTCCTAAACAAGACACAAAGTAACACTAATAATAAAAAAAGACATTAATGCATTAATCTAATTAAAATTAAGAATACCTATTATTCAGAGGACATTATGAAGTAGGTAAAAAGACAAATCTCAAATTTGAAAATCTATACAGAATAATATAAGCAAAAAAAAAATAAGGTGCATATTGAGGATAAAGAACTCCTACAAATCAAAAAGGGAAACACAGTATTTCTATTATGCTTTAATAGAAAAACAGAAAAAAACATAATTATGCATTTCACAAAAGAAATCCTTGACTTGGAAAAGATGGTATTCCTTCACACATTTTGTGTTGACAGATAAACATGTCCATTTTAAGTGCAGTTAAAATGATGTGCTTTTGGTATGTTGCATTGACATTTAGGAAGAGAACTGTGACATCACTTTTTCAAATGTATCAAAGAGCATTTACATTTCATAATGATTTGATAGTCACTGTCATCTATTTTTTTGTTTTGTTTCTTAATTTTTTATTTTTTATAAACATATATTTTTATCCCCAGGGGTACAGGTCTGTGAATCGCCAGGTTTACACACTACACAGCACTCACCATAGCACATACCATCCCCAATGTCCATAACCCAACCACCCTCTCCTCACCCCCCTCCCCTCAGCAACCCTCAGTTTGTTTTGTGAGATTAAGAGTCACTTATGGTTTGTCTCCCTCCCAATCCCATCTTGTTTCATTTATTCTTCTCCTACCCCCTTAACCCCCCATGTTGCATCTCCACTTCCTCATATCAGGGAGATCATATGATAGTTGTCTTTCTCCGATTGACTTATTTCGCTAAGCATGATACCCTCTAGTTCCATCCACGTCATCGCAAATGGCAAGATTTCATTTCTTTTGATGGCTGCATAGTAGTCCATTGTGTATATATACCACATCTTCTTTATCCATTCATCTGTGGATGGACATCTAGGTTCTTTCCATAGTTTGGCTATTGTGGACATTGCTGCTATAAACATTCGGGTGCACGTGCCCCTTAGGATCACTACATTTGTATCTTTAGGGTAAATACCCAGTAGTGCAATTGCTGGGTCATAGGGTAGTTCTATTTTCAACATTTTGAGGAACCTCCATGCTGTTTTCCAGAGTGGTTGCACCAGCTTGCATTCCCACCAACAGTGTAGGAGGGTTCCCCTTTCTCCACATCCTTGCCAGCATCTGTCATTTCCTGACTTGTTAATTTTAGCCATTCTGACTGGTGTGAGGTGATATCTCATTGTGGTTTTGATTTGTATTTCCCTGATGCCGAGTGATGTGGAGCACTTTTTCACGTGTCTGTTGGCCATCTGGATGTCTTCTTTGCAGAAATGTCTGTTCATGTCTTCTGCCCATTTCTTGATTGGATTATTTGTTCTTTGGGTGTTGAGTTTGCTAAGTTCTTTATAGATTTTGGACACTAGCCCTTTATCTGATATGTCATTTGCAAATATCTTCTCCCATTCTGTCAGTTGTCTTTTGGTTTTGTTAACTGTTTCCTTTGCTGTGCAAAAGCTTTTGATCTTGATGAAATCCCAATAGTTCATTTTTGCCCTTGCTTCCCTTGCCTTTAGCGATGTTCCTAGGAAGATGTTGCTGCAGCTGAGGTCGAAGAGGTTGCTGCCTGTGTTCTCCTCAAGGATTTTGATGGATTCCTTTCTCACATTGAGGTCCTTTATCCATTTTGAGTCTATTTTCGTGTGTGGTGTCAGGAAATGGTCCAATTTCATTTTTCTGCATGTGGCTGTCCAATTTTCCCAACACCATTTATTGAAGAGGCTGTCTTTTTTCCATTGGACATTCTTTCCTGCTTTGTCGAAGATTAGTTGACCATAGAGTTGAGGGTCTATTTCTGGGCTCTCTATTCTGTTCCATTGATCTATGTGTCTGTTTTTGTGCCAGTACTATGCTGTCTTGATGATGACAGCTTTGTAATAGAGCTTGAAGTCCGGAATTGTGATGCCACCAACTTTGGCTTTCTTTTTCAATATTGCTTTGGCTATTCGAGGTCTTTTCTGGTTCCATATAAGTTTTAGGATTATTTGTTCCATTTCTTTGAAAAAAATGGATGAGACTTTGATAGGAATTGCATTAAATGTGTAGATTGCTTTAGGTAGACATTTTCACAATATTTGTTCTTCCAATCCACGAGCATGGAACATTTTTCCATTTCTTTGTGTCTTCCTCAATTTCTTTCATGAGTACTTTATAGTTTTTTGAGTATAGATTCTTAGCCTCTTTGGTTAGGTTTATTCCTAGGTATCTTATAGTTTTGGGTGCAATTGTAAATGGGATTGACTCCTTAATTTCTCTTTCTTCTGTCTTGTTGTTGGTGTAGAGAAATGCAACTGATTTCTGTGCATTGATTTTATATCCTGACACTTTACTGAATTCCTGTAAAAGTTCTAGCAGTTTTGGAGTGGAGTCTTTTGGGTTTTCCACATATAGTATCATATCATCTGCGAAGAGTGATAGTTTGACTTCTTTGCTGATTTGGATGCCTTTAATTTCCTTTTGTTGTCCAATTGCTGAGGCTAGGACTTCTAGTACTATGTTGAATAGCAGTGGTGATAATGGACATCCCTGCCGTGTTCCTGACCTTAGTGGAAAAGCTTTCAGTTTTTCTCCATTGAGAATGATATTTGCGGTGGGTTTTTCATAGATGGCTTTGATAATATTGAGGGATGTGCCCTCTATCCGTACACTTTGAAGAGTTTTGATCAGGAAGGGATGCTGTACTTTGTCAAATGCTTTTTCAGCATCTACTGAGAGTATCATATGGTTCTTGTTCTTTCTTTTATTAATCTATTGTATCACATTGATTGATTTGTGGATGTTGAACCAACCTTACAGCCCTGGAATAAATCCCACTTGGTCATGGTAAGTAATCCTTTTAATGTACTTTTGAAACTGTCATCTATTTTTAAATTAAAAATTTTCAAAGTGGTAGTTCAGGGCTCCAGAGACAATCAGCAATTCTGTTATATCCAACTTTACATATATTTGCACTATATTTTACCATTGTACATCCACAAAAATTTTTAAGAAAATAACCTAACCGTGTCAAGAGTTGGCAAAGTTATGGATCAATGCTCATTCCCATACACTGCTGGTGGGAGTGTACATTAAAACAATCATTTGAAAAAATAAGTAAAATTTCCCATATGCATAACTTTCATTTAACAAGTCCATCCCTAGACATAAATTCCAGAAAAAAAAATGTTACACATAAACACAGGGATAAATATGTGAGAAAATTTACAAAAGCTCTGTCTGTAATAACCCCAAGCAACAAATAATCCATATATCCATCATCATTCAGTACAGTACAATACAGTAATGAAAACTGAATGTAGATACAGTTACTTTTATAAAAAGATTGTATTGATTTTATCTTTGACCCTGCATTTGTTCATGCTCACCCAGTGACCTCTCTTGGGGTTATATGTTCTGGCCTCTTGGAGATTAATATACATACATTAGAAATGCCCACCAGGATGCCTGGGTGGCTCAGTTGGTTAAGCAGCTGCCTTCAGCTCAGGTCATGATCCCAGCGTCCTGGGATCGAGTCCCACATCGGGCTCCTTGCTTGGCAGGAAGCCTGCTTCTCCCTCTGCTTCTGTGTGCCACTCTGTCTACCTGTGCTCACTCTCGCTCCTCTCTCTCTGACAAATAAATGAATAAAATCTAAAAAAAAAAAAAAAAAAAAAAAAAAAAAAGAAATGCCCACCAAGGCTGGATGGAGGAAGCTTGTTTTGGCCTCCTGTGAATCTATTAGAAATAAGAAAGCCTTTCTCTCTGGTGCCACCAGAGCTAATTAAAGATTAACTATTAATTAGGTGCATGCAAGCCCTTAGGTGCATGTGAACCCTTTGATTTCACTATAGTGCCCTTCTGCACGTCCCCTTCCTCCACAAGATCTGTGGACTAAAGTCTGATTTTGTGGAGCTAGCTATACTGGTGTCATGGATCAGCCTCCATCTGATCTCCCACTGTTTATACCTTGAAAAAAAAAAGTGTAAACTGTATGGAGTAACCGGTTTCATTTTTCCAGTCTCAAAGTTCTTTCTCAGTTTGGGGGATACTTTACTGTCTGTCCTCTACCTCCTAACAGAGATGAATCAAATATAAATTATACTGAAAGTATTAAGACCTAAAATGGAATATTACTTAGCTATCAGAAAGGATGAACACCCAACTTTTTTATCAACATGGACGGGAATGGAGGAGATTATGCTGAGTGAAATAAGTCAAGCAGAGAAAGTCAGTTATCATATGGTTTCACTTACTTGTGGAACATAAGGAATAATATGGAGGACATTAGGAGAAGGAAAAGAAAAGTGAATTAGAGGAAACTGGAGGGGGAGACAAAGCATGAGAGACTGTGGGCTCTGAGAAACAAACTGAGGGTTTTAGAGGGGAGGAGGAGGGGCAATGGGTGAGCCTGGTGGTGGGTATTAAGGAGGGCATGGATTGCATGGAGCACTGGGTGCTGTACATAAACAATGAGTCTTGGAACATCATATCAAAAATGAAAGATATATTTTATGGTGACTAACATAACACAATAAAAAAAAAAAAGACCTAAAAGAATACAGTAGGATTCTCTTTTTCTGAGATTCAATGCCAAATAAAACCTAATTGTATTTTAGGAATGAAAAATTATATTTTTAAGTGGCACAACTGTAAAGAAAAAGCAAGGAATAATTAATCCAAAAATCTGGATAGTCATTGGAGGTGGTGGCTGGAAGGAAAAGAGAGAGAGGGAGAATCTTGTTTGGAAAGGCCACCAATGTTCTATTTCTTGACTGGGGCCACACACGCATGTACTTCCTTATTATTATTTATTAAACTCTTTATATTTGCTTTTGAAGTTTTCTCTATTTATACCCCCAAAAAGAAGTAAAAAAGAATGTTGAATAAAAAATGATTAGTGCATGGTGCATGTGCAATAGTAATTTAATCAAGATTCCGATACAGAGCCTGGGCATTTTTAGAAAAGGTGTCTGGGTTATGCTAATGTGTATCCAGAGTTGTGAACCACACATCTGGCCAGAAGTTCCTGACTATTACCTAAAAACTTTGGGCCTTGGAGATATTTTAGGAATGATTTAAGACACACTTTCTATAGACCTAGATGAAGTATTTATTTACATAAATAACGCAAGGCGGTATTAGGATTCAAACACGCAATTTTTCTGCTTACGTTATTGTCTTTTGCTAATTTTGACTATGTAATATTTACAAATGGTAAAATAGTTAAGCTATCAAAACATGTGATGTGAAACATAAGTCTTCTAACTTCTGTACCTATCAGATTCCCTTTCCAAGGGTTGCTGTTTCTGTTTCCCCTGCAGTCTTTCAGAGATAGTCTATGCATATGTAAACACAAAGATCAATTTTGTTCACAAAAATAGGGTGACATAGATACACTGCTCTACAACGTGCTGTTTTCACTTCATAGTAACCAATACATGTGCAGCTGCCTCACCGCTTCTAAAGAGCACAGTGTATTGTTTTCATGTTTGTGCACTGTAGTTTTCAAACACGTAGATGGTGAGATTATTCAGATATCATAGCAGTGCAAGAAGAAAAACATAGAAGCAAGATAGAAAGCTAGGACATATTTTAAATATATTACTGAAAAATTTATAGAAATAATACAATATGAAATAGAAGGTATATTTCAAAATAAAACTATACTACCAACAATATATGGCAGAGCTTATTTGTCAGAAGAGAGAAAAGCAGAAGCTTTGAGAAGGCAATAACCTGCCACACACTAAAGAAGGTTCAGAGACACTGAAAAAAACAAACAAAAAAAACAACTCTGTTTCTCCAGACCACACACTAAGCACAGAAGAGCCGTTGCCCAATGTTGGAAGAATTTAAAGATTGTGGAGCACAATGGGGCGCCTGGGTGGCTCAGTGGGTTAAGCCGCTGCCTTCGGCTCAGGTCACGATCTCAGGGTCCTGGGATCGAGTCCCCGCATCAGGCTCTCTGCTCAGCAGGGAGCCTGCTTCCCTCTCTCTCTCTGCCTGCCTCTCTGCCTACTTGTGATCTCTCTCTGTCAAATAAATAAATAAAATCTTTAAAAAAAAAAAAAAAAGATTGTGGAGCCCTGAAGATAGCCCAGCAACAATAACAAAAAACTCAACAATAACAAAAGCCAGACAAACCAATGTATGCATTGGTTCAGTCCATCATATCAACAGCCTAAGGGAAGAAGAGGAGTGTTCATTGCCAAGGAAAAATATTATACCTCAGGTTCTATTGTTTTTCTGCGTATGATGTCCAGCATAAGTGAAAAATTATAGGACACAAGAAAGAGAAAAAAGAGCAACACATCCTTGGATGCAGCTCTGCTGACTACTGTCAAGAGATGAAGGAATTCACAGAACTAGAGCCAGAAATGGTCCTAATCATGGAATAATTAAACTGGGATTATAAATAATTACGATTTGTTTTTAGAGGATATAGTGTGGGGGCACCTGGGTGGTTCAGTGGGTTGGGTCTCTGCCTTCGGCTCAGGTCATGATCTCAGGGTCCTGGGATCAAGCCCCGCATTGGGCTCTCTGCTCAGAGGGGAGCCTGCTTCCCCCTCTCTCTCTCTACCTGCCTCTCTGCCTACTTGTGATCTCTGTCTGTCAAATAAATAAATACTTTTAAAAAAAGATTAAAAAATTAAGAATATAGTGTGAAAAGAGGAAATTCCCCATGAACAGATAAGAAGTTTTAGAGCAGCAACTGAACCTATTTTTTAAAGGTCTGCTAGGTATGCTACCAATAATAATTTTTAAAAACCCATAATATTGTGGGCGAAGAATTCCTTTAATGCACTGTTCACCAGAATGAAAACAACTAGGTGAAGAACTGATGAATTTAAACAATGAAAACTAGATATACAAACTGAAACAAAGAGAAAAAAAAATCAAACAAGTAAACAAACCAAAGCAAAATAGAACAAAAAAGAGCTGTGGGACAATATTAAGGAATCCAGTATCTATGCATTTGGAGTCCCAAAGGTAAAGAGGAGAAGATATATTTGGAGAAATAGAAGATATATTTGAAGACCTATGGACAAAAATTTCCCAAAATTAATGATGGACAAGAAGCCACTGTTGCAAAAACTTGGATATCCCATAAAGGAAAAGTACAATGAAAATGTAGCTGGACACATTTGCAAGCAATACCGTACCTTGCATACAAACATTAATTTTAAGTTGATCATAGAGTTAGATGTAAGAGCTCAAACTATAAAGCTTTTAGAAGAAAAAGTAGGGCAAATATTTATAACTTTCAGATATGCAAATATTTTTATATATGATACAAATAAAAGCATGAAACATAAAAGAAAACCATGATAAATTCAACTATAACATCATGTTGAAGGGCTGTTCCTTGACAGACATTCAGGTTAATGAGAAAACAAGACTCAGACTGGGAGGAAATATTTGCAAATGACATTTCGTATGAAAAACTTTCAACCAGAATATAGAGAACTTCTAATGTAATAAAACAAAGATGAGCAACCCAGTTTAAACAGTGAGCAGAATAAAATAAACATAATTTCACCTAAAGAAGTTACATAGATAACAATAAATACATGAAAAATGCTTAACATTATTAACCACTACAGCTACGTTAATTGAAATGACAGTAAGAGGTTACTTTACGGGGCCCCTGGGTGGCTCAGTGGGTTAAAGCCTCTGCCTTCAGCTCAGGTCATGATCCCAGGGTCCTGGGATCAAGCCCCGCATTGGGCTCTCCGCTCAGCAGGGAGCCTGCTTATCCCTCTCTCTCTGCCTGCCTCTCTGCCTACTTGTGATGTCTGTCAAATAAATAAATAGAATCTTTTAATTAAAAAAAAAGATGTTATTTTATAAAGACCGGATTAGCTAGCATTAAAAAGACTGTCAGTAACATGTGTTCACAAGCGTGTGGAGAAATTGAAACTTTGGTACACTGCTGATAGAAATGCAAAACGGTACAGTAAGTTTAGAAACAAACTTAGCAGTTTCTTATATATTGAGATATCTTCAACCATATGCTGTCACCCATGTTACCACAGCTAGTTCGTTCCTAGAAATTTATCCCAAAGGAGGAAGCACACATCTGCACAAAGACACGGGTGCAAATGTTTATAGCCATTATTTATAATCAGAAAAACTAAAAGCAGCCCAATATCCTTTGACTAATGAATGAATAAAAAATTGCATAATATTCAAACAAGCAAATAATAGTCAGAAATAGAAAAGAACAGATAGATTCAACAATATGAATACATCTCCAAAGCATTAAACGAAGTTAAACAAGCTAAACTACAATCATCAAACAGTGTGACATTAATCTCCTTGAAAGCAATGTCTAATAGAGTATCTGACAAAAAATATGCTTCAATAAGAAATTATTGAGAAAACTAATTAATTATCTTATAGCTCTAGATGTCAGATACTTTGTAAATGAGTGTGTGAAAAGCTTGTAGGTAAGTCATTATGAGACCCTCCTTCCCCCTACAGTGGATCATTCTTTCAAGGGAAAATTCAGGCTCTTTGTTTCCATATCTCTGTTAATATACAGAAGATATATTCAGAATTAGAGGAGATAGAATAAACATTCTATATCAGACTAATACTAGGCTAAAATGATCCATAAATAGTGTTAGTTTTTATAAAAACAAACAAACAAACAAACAAACAAAAGATCAGGTTTTAACTAAGCTTACAGTTTTGATTAGATTGAGGCTCACAATCTGAATTCATATATAACCCAGGCAGGTTTGCAATTAGGATTAAAGTAGTCCAAGTAGATTTAAATATGCCAAAATATTTAGCGAAAATACTGAAATGCAATGATTCCATTAATGGCATACCAGTTAATTTTTAGAATCACGATCTAGTAATATTTGTAAAAATGAATTTAAATTCATTTAGGATTGATTTGGTTTACCTCACTTTGTGAATTGTTTCTCTAATTTACTGAAGTTTTTGCAAATAATTTAACCCTGTTTCTCAATTCCTCCAAATCAAAATGTTTACTAATTTCAGGGAGTTTTTGGAGAAAATACAAAATGATGAGGTAAATATTTAAATGTTTTCAAATCTATAGTCAATTGAAAGTCTCATTTTATAGATGGAATGTAAAAAAAAAATCATAATACTATCTTGGTGATCACAAGTCCAGCAGACAAAAACAAGAAAAATAAGTGACTGATTAAATTATATTTGTAGGAAAGAAAAAGATATACTCAACTGGCTTCAACTTGATTTGATGATAGTACAGTAGATATTTATAGTAGTCCATTAGTTTACTGGAGAGTGTTGAAAGAGCTAAGGGTCCTTAATTTCAGACTGAAGTTTCAAACCAAGAAAAGTTTAAGTATAATCCATAAAAACAAATACAGTGTTGCTTACTATTTATTGGAACCCACCTCCTAAGTAGGGGCACCCTGATTATATTAGGCAGGTGCAGAGATAATATAGTCTGAAAAGTCTTCTAAAGTCCCTCCTCTCCTAAAATATTATAGCCATTATCGATATATACTAAAAAGTAGAGTCCTAAGTGCTTGATATACTGAGCTAGGTTAAAACACACAAAGTTTTTCAAATCCAACTGTGAGTGAAAACACTCCTTGGCAACTTCGTTCATTATTTTAACTTTGTATTCTCGGAAGTCATCTCATAAACAAGGTAAAATACATAAACCAGATAACAGTGCTAGTGAACGAACAAGTCTCCCCATTGTCTGTCTCATATCTCAAAGAAATGCCCCTGAAGTTTGGTGGTCTTGGAAGCTTTTATATACATTGAGACATTAATTAGTTTAGAGAATCATGGAACTATGGACTCACTGCCATCACAGGCCGGCTATATTATCTCTTAGGAAGAACTTCTACAGTCATCTACAAAAATAGTGCTGCTACTCAGTGAGTTGTTTCTATATAATGACCATATTTGGGTCTTCTGGGTCTGGGAATTCTTGCTATAAAAACACTGGGGCCATCTCCCCTTGCTTAGGGGATTTCCACATAGGTCCACTTCGGGACATTTGAAATGACAACACACTTTCCATTTTCTCCTTTACCCTTGTCTTTATTTTGTAGGTAAAGAAATTCAGGTTCAAAATGGTTACATATATCTGCCAAGGCCAAGAGCTAGTCAGAACATGATCCATTTTCGCTTGTGGGTCAGTCAGGACTTCAGCAGTCCTCTTTAACTACTCTGTAGCACTGCCTCTCCCAACAGATAAAAAGATTACTCACCCTAGATAGTCATAAGATGCTTTGGGTCCATGGGAATGATGGCCAACTAAATGGAGGAATTTTCCTGTGTGACCGTGGGAATGTTCTGTGAACTCTCTAGACCTTGGGTTCCTCTTCTGTAAAACAGAGCTGTCAGTAGTGCCTACCCCATAAGGGTGCTGTCGAACCAAATAAGAATTGAACAGTAACTAAAAGAGGATCTGACGCAACCATGGTGTCTTGTAAGTGCCTGGGACTATGATTACATTGATAATGCTGATGATGCTGGTGATTTTTCCTTTTAAGAATGGAAAGAGAGATTCATTTGTCTGTAGTGTCCAGTATGTACCTCAGATATGCTGGAAATGTTGTTGGAGATCATATCTTGAGTTCACCAGAATCTCAAGTTTAAGCAGTGACTTGAGCCTGTTTTCCGCAAAAAGATATGATTCTGGGGATGCCTGGGTGGCTCAGTGGGTTAAGCCTCTGCCTTCAGCTCAGGTCATGATCTCAGGGTCCTGGAATAGAGCCCCGCATCGGGCTCTCTGCTCAGCGGGGAGCCTGCTTTCCCCCCCTCTCTCTGCCTACTTATGATCTCTCTCTATCAAATAAATAAATAAAATCTTAAAAAAACGATATGATTCTGTCAGTCACTGTGACAAATTACTTGAGTTCTATATACCAATAATCAGTACCCACCATCCCTATAAAAGTCAAGTCTCCTATACAATTTCCTGTGCTTACCTATACTGTTTCTCTTCTGTGATTTCCTTTTTCCTTCAAGTCCATTTCAAATATTCATTTAGCTTGATTTTACATTGATGAAAATACATGATGGAAAGAATAGAATATACTATGATATGCCTAAAACTTAAAAACCCTTAGGGATTTTTTAAAGTCTTATTCTATAAGCCCACCCTCTCCTCTCCCTGCAATGGATTTGAAATGGCAGCATGGTAAGACAAACTTTGCATATTTTGAATTTTGGCCCAAAGCCAGCCTACTTTATTACTCAGAGAATGCTTTGAAGGCTGAAATTTATTTATTCTGGCATAGGCACAAATCCAGAAGCTCCACTGTTTCTGTAGACTCAGTGCTAATAGCGAACAGTCTCTTGCACTTATTCATTTAACTTAGGATATTCAAAATTCACAAAACTCAATTTATTTTTCAAGAAAACAGCTAAAGAACAAATTCTATTAGAATTCTGTCTAATCATGTGTTTTTAACTACACCTTTAGTTTACAGTAATGACTGTCAAACAGACATCTACTTCCCTGACCTCTCTTCCAAGGTTCAGATTTTTATTTCCAATTTCCGGTGACATGCTTATTTCTAAATTCACTGTAATAGTAATAATGGTAAAATAATAATAATAACAATAATAAGAAGAACTACCTTTTGTTCAATACCTACCACTTTGCTGGCATTCCTGGTTGCTTAGTGTATAGTATCTAATTTAATAATCCTTTGAGATAGATATTTATTGCTAGCTTACTTACAAAAATACACTGAGGTTCAGAAGGATTAAGTAATTTGGGAAATCTATATTTAGCAGAGAGAAATGTGTTCTTACCACTTCTCAATCTCTATCACATCTCATACCTTTAATATCTATTAATGTCATTGTTGCCCCAATTTCTAGCCCCCATATTTAATTGTAAATTCTAATTTAGAAATTCTATCAAGCCTGTCATTTTCCTTCCATCAGCACTGTCTTACCTCAGGAAAATTTTGTATTATGCCTAAAATTGGTATGTTATTTATACCCCAAATATTTCTCCACTTCAATTAACCTTCAGCTCTGAAGATAACAGGGGTCATCTTAAAAAAAAAAAAAAAAAGACTAATCATGTTTTTTCTTATTTAAAATCTTTCCTGCTTCTTTATTTCCTACAGGATACAAATCAGGATTTCTTAGCTGCATTACAAGGTAACTCACAATTGGGCTACACAGTATCCCTGCTGACACATTGAGCACATCCACCAATTCATTCAATGTCTTAGCTGCATTATTAGGCTGCTCATATTCTCAGTCACACCATGGACGTTCATGGTTCCCTTCCTCTGCACAAGATACTTCCAGTATCTTTACTCTTCTTTACTCTTCTCTCCCATCTGAAACATCAACTTTTTTTTTTTTAAGATTTTATTTATTTGTTTGACAGAGATTATAAGTAGGCAGAGAGGCAAGCAGAGAGAGAGAGGAGGAAGCAGGTTCCCCACCAAGCAGAGAGCCCAATGCGGGGCTCAATCCCAGGACCCTGGGATCATGACCTGAGCAGAAGGCAGAGGCTTTAACCCACTGAGCCACCCAGGAACCCCATATCAACTATTCTTAATCATAAGTTCAGAACTATGTTTTCATGTAAAAATTTAATTGATTAACAATTTTACTTAAAGGAAAGCCTGATCATATTAAATACTTCTTTGAGCACTTACAAAATTAAAATTTTACAGAAAACTAATAATTGGTTTTATAAATATTTATAATTATATAATATTTATAAAAATAATAAATATTTAAATCTAGGTTAAAAATCCCATGGTCATCAATTTCCGATATGTTCTTAGATCAAACTGGGACTTCACCTGAGTCACCCCAATATGTTGAATTACTACATTCTCACCGCTGCTGGGGTCTTTTGAAAAAACTGAACCAATAGTTGTTGACTGTTACCATTTGAAACCCCACTAGGAATTCATTGAATTCCAATGGTTTCAATCTTTTGTTATGACTAACATCATTTTTCAAAGGTGTTTTTCTCTTTTTGTCATCTAAATATTAGTTTATAAGAAAACCAAATTAATGACTAAAGATTATTAGATGCTCAAAAAAAAAAAAACAAACGAATTACCTTCTCAAATTGAACTAGCCTCTATTAAGGTTTCCTTTACACTTTGATATACTCCACTGTTATACTGGTCACATGATATCATCATTCCCTGGCTACTCATCTGTTGCCCAGTCTATATCCTTAGATCCTTAGAAGTAATGAATTGAGTAAATAAATAAATAAAAATAAACGAATCACCAAATCTAACTTTACATTATTACTTTATCAAGAAATTACAAGTATTCATACATCAGAAGTCTAGAAATCTAGATCTGATGCTGACTTTTCTACTCTGTAATTTTGGGAAATTCTATAAACCAGAGTGTGGACCAAGGATATTAATACCTCACCTGCTTGGGAGCTGAGGTTTGCAATAGATTATTATTCAACATGCCTTTTAGCTTTAACACCTATGATTCTATAAAATAGTAATTTGAAAAACTCTAATAACCCAGAAGAAAAGAGTTATATTGAATAATTTTTATCTAAAAATTATCTATCTGCACCCTGCCTTGTCATTTACTTTTTGCTTCATCTCTATTATATTCCAACTCTTTCATTTTGCCTTGGGCATTCATTGTAAAATGTTAGAATAGTCAGAGGAATGCTGAAGAGAAACACATTTGCCCCTGGATAGTAATAAGAATCTATTAGTGCTTTATCATCCTGGTAGACAAGTATACAGAGGCAATGAGTGAAACCTTCAGCCAGTTCCAGTATTAATCATCTGAAACAGCTAAGAAATTATTGCATATTTAACCATACACAGACTCCAATCACCTAATTCAAAATACAGTAAATCAGCAATCTATGAATATCCAACATTATTCTAACTCACTACCAGATCCAAATGATTATTGATAAAACATACGAACTCTGCTGATAAATAGAAAATATAAAATTTCTGGTTTGGAAAATGTCATTGTTTACTCAAAAGTATTTAATTTCTGACTTAGACAACATCCCAATTCTATTTAGCTTCAATATTCCTTGTAATCTTCGAGTATTATTATAAAGTAGAGGGTAAATGAGCACATTATTTAGGTTATCAGTCCAGCAGCATAACTGAGAGGTTCAAAATACTAGTGATTTAACAAGGTGAAAAATTATTATCTCCTTTACCTTAGAAGTCTGGGTAGACAGATTCTTTTATCTAATTGTACTGCCAAACTATCTTGAGCTTCCAATGTATAGACCAAGATGGCTGTTCTGGGTCTGGTGATAGTTTCTGCACTTCAAACAATGCATAAAAAGAAAAAAGGAAGTATTGAATATAACCCTTAACCTTAAGAATGCAATATAGGAACAGCATAAATCCTTTCTGCTCACATCCTATTAGCCAGAATTTTCAGGGCACATGACAACACCTTCTTCTGAGGGGAAACATAAAATGAAGTGATTACACAAGGGAGTTTGAGCCCAACTAATATTGAGATATTGTATGGCCAAAGGAAGAAAGGGGAAATGCAGAGTGGGTGAACATCTCAGCTATAGCCATACTCCAAAAACACAAGTCACAAAACTTGTGATAAGGCAGCTTATGAAGACAAGCATATTGTTCCACAATCCAGAGACTGGTTAGCATATTTTATTTGATTTTCAGGAAAAATTCAAATAATAAATATAATTTCCTTAAATGTTTTCTTTTTAATTTTTATTTTTTTTATTTATTTGACAGACAGAGATCACAAGTAGGCAGAGAGGCAGGCAGAGAGAGAGAGGAGAAAGCAGGCTCCCCACCAAGCAGAGAGCCCGACGTGGGGCTCTATCCCAGGACCCTGGGATCATGACCCAAGCCAAAGGCAGAGGCTTTAACCCACTGAGCCACCGAGGCGCCCCAAATTTCCTTAAATGTTTTAAAGGATATTTCAAGCAGTAGTTTTTCAACGATGACCAAAATAATTAATAAGACCACAAGAAGAAGAGTGGAAAACCCTCAAAAGAGCTAATTGTGCCTATTTCAGTGTTGACCAGTTTCTCTCCATGGTAGAATCCTGGGAATTTTCAACCAGGCATGGCGGATTCTGTAGAGGGGAGCTTATGGCAGTACTAAGCAGTTCCTAGTGCAATGCTGTTGGTGTGAACATGGTGTGTGAGTTAAAAGTTAGTTGAAGGCCAAGTTTAATGACTCACAGAAGCAAATGCAACAGATTACAAAACAGATTACAAAACCCTTTCTTCCTTTGGCAGTACAATACCACAGATTACAAAATAATGACTCAAATATGATATTGAGAATAGGAATATAATACTAAGGGTTCAAAAAAGATGAAGAAGATTACAAATGAACAAACAAACAAAAACAACCAAGAACAGTGGTTAAGAGAATGGGTAAGATATATCCATTACTGTGGATCCCCACATCTACCCTGTAAGTGTATTTCCCGAGTAATTCCTTTCTTCAAGTGAGTATTTTTTGTTCTTTTCTTCATTTTCCTCTGTTATGTGCCCAAGATCCAAAGAGCAATAATGAATACATAACTTCTACATCATGAGATTTTCATGTTCTACTTATTACTATCCATGCATATCCTTCTGACCCTGCTCGTCTTCCAAATACTGTTCCATTCTTTTCTTCCTTGGACTCCTCAAAGTCTTGTCTATAGTTTGTCTAATTCACTTTTCTCATTCTCACCTAAAACCATTTTAATCTAAACTTTCATACTAAATTTCCTAGTGAAACTGTGTTCCTTAAGACTGCTAATTAGCTGAATATAACATCGAGTCTTGGTGCTCATAGTACTCAACCAATTATTATCATTTAACACACATAATTGATTACTCTCTCCTTCTTAACTCATTTTCCTTCAGTCGTCTTTATCCCCATTTTTTTTTATTGGTTACTTTTCATTATATTGGACTCTAATATATTTTATCTCCTCTATGAATAATTATCCCCTTGGTAATGTTATTTAGTCCAAGAAGTTTAAATACTATTGTTTTTCCTGTCCATATGCCAATTTATGTGCCTTGCACAGGTTTCTTTCCCTAACTTCAGACTGACTGACACTGCCCACTGATTGTTCAGTATCTCAACTTGGATCTACAATATTCATTCCAAACAAAATATATCCAAAACTGAACTTTTGACCCTCCCCACATGACTGACTCTAATTGCAGAATTTCATGTCTTCTTTGATAAGAACTCTTCATATCTATTTTCTCAAGTCAACCATCTTTGAGTCATTCTTTTTCTCGTACCATAAGTAATCATGTTTACTGTCTTCAATATATATCCAGATACAAGCATTTTTCATTATTTCCAAGTGACTATCTTGTCGGAGCTGCAAGATTTCTTATCGAGATCATGCAATAACTTTCTAATAAACCACTCAAATGATATTCCCCTCCCCCTGTGGTTTCTTTATAGCGAAAATGAGTGATCCTATCAAAGCATAAGTAAAATTTTGTTACTTGCGAATCTTGCAGTGACTCCCTATTTCACCTCGAGTAAAAACCAAAGTCTTTTGAAATGGCTGGAAGACTTTACAATGATAGAGACCTCGTGTTCACTTTCTAACTACTTCTTGTTCATTTTACCCCAGACTGGCCTTCAGGTTTAAATTACAAAAGCCATATTTAATGCCATTACTGCAGCTTTTCAATTTGCTTAGAATAGAATTCTCGAAGATAACTACTCGATGTCTTCTTCATTATATTCAAATATTTCCTCAATGGTTACTTTCTTGAGGAATCTTACACCACAACCTGATTTAATATTGCATTTTCTCCCTCTCCTAGGGAACTTTAATCTTCTAATTTTCTTCTTCTTCTCCTTCTCCTTTTCTCTTTCTCCTCCTCCTCCTCCTCTTCTTCTTTTTTGTAACTGATCACTAATCTATTGTGTACAGAGAGAATTGTTTTCTGCCTAATAAAGCTTTGAAATATGATGAGCTTTTCTTCATACCACAGTATGTGGTCATTTTTCATAAATGTTATTTCAAGCTTAAAATGTATTCTTCTGTTGTTGGGTGTAATGTACACTTATCCACTAGATCAAATTAGTTGATTACATTATTCAAATCTTTTGTATACTTAGTGATTTTTTTTCTGCTTAACTTACCAATTTCCAAGAGAGGTATATTAAAATCTCCCATTCAAATGGTGTAGGGGTCAACTTTGTCCCTGCAGTTCTGTGAATTCTTTCAATATTTTTGAGGCAGATAAAAGGTGCACATAAATTTATATTTTTTGCATATTTTTTCATCTACTGAACTTTGGATAAGTCTAGAAAGATCCTCTTCATTTCCAATAGTGTTCTGCCTTTTGGCAGAGGCTAATCTTTATGATAAAACTTAAGCTCCTTCACCTCTAGTTTCATTTTAGATCCAACCAAATAAAGATACCAAAAATAGATTCAGGTTAGGGTAGTCCTTCTCTACCAGAGGACACAACTCCTGGAGAACAGCCTTCTTCTCCAGCTGTGAGTCTCACTTTTTCCCTACTTCTTCAGGTGTGAAATTGGTAATGCTTCCTTATTATTGCTACCCTTGGGATGCTTTACATTTTATTGTTAGTTTTCCTTAACATCTTTGTAATTTGGTCCACTCATAAAGTGCTCCTCAATTACATGGTTTGAGTGTTCCATCTGGTTTATGCATCCCAAGAAACAATGAAAAAGAATTTGAGAAAATATTTCTCCACTTCATATCAAGGACCACAGGTTTTCCAGCCGGAATGGGTGATGCGGCACCTACTCACCTGTATACAACTAGTTCCAAATCCTGAAGGATGTTACCTAAAGCACACAGTTGCAATGTATCAACTTTGGAACCAGTTCAGATACATTTAGCTACAGGTGACATAAATTCAAATAACTATGATGTAAATAAGTGACATCACAATTTTTTAACATAAACCATGCAAAGAAATACTTTTCCATGAAACCTGATGTATTAATGTATACATATATCCATTCATATAAACTGAAGCAAATGTTTTAAAAATCATAGTTATACATATTACATGCACTATATTCTATTTCCTTTTTATTCTTTGCTTTTAAAAAATGCTGGTTGTCATCCATTAATTTGATTTCACATTACACTTATGACCTTGAGTATGAAAAATGTTGACTGAAACCCTCAAAATATTCACACAGAGCCACCCACAGATGCAAAAGAGCCTAGGAAAAATGAATTGTTAATTATTTTAACCTCTATACTGGGAGATGGAGATTCGATGGGAAGACACATTTGGAGAGAGCTATAAAATAAACTCTCAGTGGTATCAAACAAAATATTTACCAAAAAGAAAAAATAAGTACCACCTTAAGTGGAAAATGTCAAAGCCATTTTTCTTAAAATTATGAGCCAAGTCAGAAATCCATGTTAGCACTACCTTTTTTTCAATATGATTTTGCAAGTTAATCCTAATTATTCCCACCACAAAAAAGAAATCATATTTATATGACTTGATAGAGGTGCTAACTATCATTACAATGGCAATCATATTATAATATACAAGTGTATCAAATCAACATGTTTTGCACTTTATATGTCAATATCTTTCAATTAAAAATTAACCTTTTAAAAATTTTGAGTACAACTAACAGTTTTTTTCTAACAGTTTTGTTAATATGATAAATAATAAACACATTGTGCCATACTTCTATGTAAATTCAGTAAATATTAAAAATGAGGTAAGACAGATAATGCAATAATCTAGAGTATAGTGTTCTAATCGAGATGAATGAATGAATGAATGAATGAGTGAATGAACAGAATACAGAAATAGTTCTGCACATGCATAGTTAATTGAGTTTTGAAACAGGTGCTACAGCAATTCAATGCATAAGGAAAGTCATTTCAATAGATGATATGAAAAAACCCCCATTAAGAAAAAAATAATAAACCTTGTTCCTTACCATATATCATAAGTAAAATTAATATGGACAGATGATATATTTAAAAGTTAAAGCTAAAGCAATAAGCCATCTGTAAATGAATTAAAGATAATATGCTTTTGACCTTGTAATATGTAAAATTTTCCTAGGACACCAACAGCACTAACCATAAAAGAAAAAGAAAAAGATAAATTGTATTTCATTATATTAAAGAACATCTGCTCAATGAAAATACCATAAGAGCTCCTCACATGTTTTAGACATTAATCATTATCATATATACAGATTGCAAATATTTTCTCCCATTCTGTAATTTGTCTTTTCAGTCTGTTGATTTTCTTCTTTGCCATGCAGGAGCTTTTAGTGTGGTGGTATTCCACTCGTCTGTATTTGCTTTTGTTGCTGAAGGCTTTTTGTGTCATCCATGAAACTATTGCCAAAACCAGTATCATATAGCTTCCCCCTGTGTTTTCTTCTAGGAGTTTTATTATTTCAGGTCTTATGTTTCAGCCTTTAACTGGTTTGGGGTTTATTTCTGAGTATGGAGTAAAATAAGGGTCCACTTTATTCTTCTGCATGTGAATATGCAGTTTTCCAACACCATATATTGAATAGACTAGCCTTTTGCCTATGTATATTCTTGGGACATCCTATATATTTATAGGGAGATTTATTACTGGAACTGGATCACATGGTTATGGGGTTAAGAAATCCCATGATCTGATGTATGTAAACTGGAGAACCAGGAAAGCTGGTGGTATAATTCAGCCCAAGCCGAAAGGCCAAGAATAAGAAGCTCTGATGTGCACGGAGAGGAAAAGATGGATGTCACAGCTTAAGAGAGATTTTGCCCTCCCTTTCTTTTTTTTGTTCTGTTGGTCCCTGAAATGACTGGTTGATGCCCACCCACGTTATTGAGAGCGGATCCCTTTACCAAGTTTACTGAAAAATAAATGGTGTATTTTCCGGAAACAGACATACCCTAAAATAATGTTTTATTATCTATGTGGGCATCTTTTAGCCCACTCAAGTTGACACACAAAATTAACTATCACATCATATATTTGTGGATTTACTTCTGGGCTCCAAATCCTATCTATTAGTCTGTCTGTCTTTATGGTCATTCTATAATGTTTTGATTACTGGAGCTCTATAAAATCAGGATATGTGATGCTTCCGGCTTATTCTTTCTAAAGATTGATTTGACAATTCATTTTGTGGTTCCATAAGAATTTAGGGTTTTTTTTAATAACTGTAAAAAAATGCCATTCAAATGTTGGTAAGGATTGCACTGGATCTGTAGACTGTTTTGTATAGTATAAACATTTTAATAATATTAAGTTCTCCAGTCTATGAACATGGATGTCTTTCTATTTGCTTATGTCTTATTTAATTTCTTTTATCAATGTTTTATAGTTTTCAATTCAAAAGCCATTCACCTACTTAGTAAAGTTTAATACTAAGTATTTTATTATTTTTAACTTTATTGTAAATAGGGCTGTTTTCCTAATTTCCTTTGCACATACTTCATTGTTATTAACTGAGTTTGGGGGACATGCTGTTTTTTTATCATTTTATTTATTTGTTTTTAATCATGACAGTGTACTCAGTAAAACTCATCCCATATTTCACCCATCGCCCCACCCACCACCTCTCTAGTAACTATTTATTTGTTCTTTATGGTTAAGTTTGTTTCTTGGTTTGTCTTTCTTTTTTCTTTTGCTCATGTGTTTTGTTTCTTAAATTCTACATGAATGAAATCATATGATATTTGTCTTTCTTTGACCTATTTTGCCTAGTATTATGCTCTCTGGCTTATCCATGTTGCTGCAAATGACAAAATTTCATTCTTTTTTATAGCTGAATAATATTCCACTGTATATATACATCACATCTTCTTTATCCATTCATCAACCAATGGACACTTGGGGTGCTTCCACAGTTTAACTACTGAAATAATGCTGCAATAAACATAGGGATCCATGTATTCCTTTGAATTAATGTTTTTGTATTTTGGGGTAAATACCCAGTAGTGCGATAAGTGGATCATAGGGTAACTCTAGTTTTAATTTTTTGAGGAATCCCTACACTGTTTTCTACAGTGGCTGCACCAGTTTGCAACCCCACCAGCAGTACAAGAGGGTTCCTCTTTCTCCACATCCTCACCAACACCTGTTGTTTGTGTTGTTGATTTTACCTATTCTGACAGGTATGGGGTGATATCTCACTGTAGTTTTGATATTTCCCTGATGAAGAAAGACGTTGAGCATCTTTTCATGTATCTGTTGGTCATCTGTATATCTTCTCTGGAAAACTGCCTGCTCATATCTTCTGCCCATCTTATAAATGGATTATTTGGTTTTTGGGTATTGAGTTTTATCAGTTCTTTATATATTTTAGATACTAACCCTTTCTCAGACATGTCATTTGCAAATATCCTTTCCCATTCTATAGGTTGCCTTTCAGTTTTTCTGGTTGTTTTCTTTGATTTACAGAAACTTCTTATTTTGATGTAGTCCCAATAGTTTATTTTTATATTTTATTTCCCCTACCTCAGGAAACATATCTAGAAAAATGTTGCAATGGCTGATATCAGAGCAATTACTGCCTGTCTTCAAGGATTTTTATGGTTTTAGGTCTCATGTTTAGATCCATTTTGAGGTTATTTTTGTGTATGGTAAAAGAAAGTGGTTCAATTTCATTCTTTTGCATGTGGTTATCCAGTTTCCCAGCACCATTTGTTGAAGAGAATTTTTCGCATTATATATTCATTCCTCCTTTGTCAAAGATTAATATTCACCATATAATTCATCATATAACGGTGGTTTATTTCTGGGTTTTCTGTTCTATTCTATATATGCCAGTACCATAATGTTTAATTACTACTGCTTTGTAATAGAACTTGAAATCTGGAATTGTAATACTTCTAGTTTCCTTTTTTAAAATTGCTTTGGCTATTCCAGATATTGTGTGGTTCCATCTGGATTTTAGGATGGTTTGTTCTAGTTATGTGAAAGATGATGTTGCTATTTTTATAGGGATTGCATTAGCTCTGCAGGTTGCTTTGGGTAGTATGGACATTTTAACAATCTTTGTTCTACACAACTGAGTTTTATATATTGAATTATATCCTGCAATTTATTGAAATCATTGAATTCTTCTAGCAGCCTTTTTAAGGGAATCTCTAGGGATTCTGACATATAAGATCATACCATTTGCAAACAAGAACAATTTTACTACTGTCTTTCAAATTTGGATGTCTTTCATTTCTTTTTCTTGCCTAATTACTCCATCTAGGACATCCAGTACTATGTTGAACAGAAGTGATAAGAATGAGCATCTTTGCCTTGTTTAGATGAAAATTCGGTTCTTCGTCACTGAGTATAATGATAGCTACAGGGTTGTCACATACAGCCTTTCTATGATTAAGAACTTTATTTTTTATTCTTAGTTTGCTGAGAGTTTTTGTCATAAAAGTTGAATTTTGCCAAATATTTTTTCTGCGTATATTGAGATGATCATGTCATTTTTATCCTTTATTCTGCTAATGTGTTACATTACATTTATTGATTTTCATACACTGAATTATTTTTGCATCCCGGAGATAAATCCCACAGCATCAGGATGGCATTTTTTTAAATGTGAATTTAATGTTGAATTCACCTTGCTACTATTTTGTTGAGAAGTTTGGCAACTATAATCATCAGGAATATTGTCCTGTAGCTTTCGGTTCTTGTGGTGTCCTTTTAACGCTTTGGTATCAGGGTAATGCTGGCCTCATAAAATGAGTTGAGCCATGCTCCCTCCTCTTTGATTATTTGAAAGAGTTTGAGAAGGATTGGTGTTAATTCTTTAAGTGTTTGGTAGAACTCACTGATGAAGAAATCTGGTCCTAGGATATTCTTTTTAGGAAGTTGTTGTTTACTGATTCATTCTCCACACTAGTTATAGGTCTGTTCAGACTTTTTATTTCTTCATGATTCACTCTTGGTATGTTATATAGTTCTAGGAATTTATTCGATTTTGTCTTTATTTTCCAGTTCACTAGCTTATAGTTGGTCGTGGTAGTCTTTTTTATCTGAAGGGTTTAAAGAGGTGGGGGCGTGGGAGGTTGGGGGAACCAGGTGGTGGGTATTAGAGAGGGCACGGACTGCATGGAGCACTGGGTGTGGTACAAAAACAATGAATACTGTTATGCTGAAAATAAATTTTAAAAAATGATTAAAAAAATAATAATAAAAAAAAATAAAATAAAATGTTGCCATCTTTTAATGATTCCGATGGTGCCTCATAACCCTATCTGTGTTTGTACATTGGAAGAATTCTAACTTTTTGATATCTATACAATGTGTATTTGCTGGCATTGCACCATGGAAAAGAACATTCCGTCCCCCTTCTATATCATTAAAGTTTTTTGTTTGGACAAAAATATATATATATATATTTTATTTATTTATTTATTTGCAATAGAACAAGAGTGAAAAAGAGAGAGCACAAGCAGGGGAGGTGGCAGGCAGAGGGAGAAGCAGACTCCCTGCTGAGCAGGGAGCCTGATGTGGGACTGGACCCCAGGACTCTTGGATCATGACCTGAGCAGAAGGCAGACACTTACCTGACTGAGCCACTTAAGTGCCCCATGGTAGTCTTTTATGATTCTTTGTATATCTGTGTCATCACATGTAATGTTTCCTTTTTAAGTTCTAATTTTGAGGGCGCCTGCGTGGCTCAGTTGGTTGGGCGACTGCCTTCGGCTCAGGTCATGATCCTGGAGTCCCGGGATCGAGTCCCACATCAGGCTCCCAGCTCCAAGGGGAGTCTGCTTCTCCCTCTGACCTTCTCCCCTCTCATGCTCTCTCTCACTGTCTCTCTCTCAAAGAAATAAATAAAATCTTAAAAAAAAAAAGTTCTAATTTTGAGACCTCTCTCTTCATGTTTGGTAGGCCAAATATGGTCCCTTTCACATACCTTCAATTCTTCACTTTTATTTGATTTTTAACAATGCCTGTAAAAATTTGAAAGTGATTCTTAGCTCTTAGGCTATACAAAAACGGGTCTAAGCCAGATTTGGCCCATTGGGTATTGCTTTCCCATCTCTGCTTTGTATTAAATTTTTCCTATCCAAGAACTATGTGGTTTCTGTTTCCTGGTTGGATCTGGAGTGATGGAAGATCTCCGAAAGGTGAGATTTTGGGGGAATCTTTAATTGTGGTTTTAGGCTTGAGTACAGTGCTATGCCACTTGACAATGGAAGAGGGGTTCTAGTAATCTGTAAGGTGCAATGGTATAATTAACCATGCTATCTCCTTGGTTGATTGTGATGAAGTGCTAAATGAAGAAAGTGCCTTGGGATCCCAAGTGTCTGCTGCACTAGACCATAATAGCAGTGATAATGACTATCAGGAATATAGTATAAGATGCCTATCTTTCAGTGCACTCAAGCATATACACAAAGAAGATGGCAAGTCCAGATCTTTCAACTTTCATTAAAGTCATAATCTGAGAGTCAGAACTAGAATGCTTCCATGATAGCCAAAATTAATCTCTTATTTCTTATAGCTACAGGGTGGATATTGCTACAAATAAAACAGATTTAATTATGAAGTTTGTTGGATTATTAAAAGTACTTGAATTCAAAATCTCACTAATTCCTCATGTGAAAGAGTATTGACTGGAAAAATTGTGATACTGAAATTTGGAATGAGGCTATCTGGTTGGATCTAGAAGATGGTATTGAACTTCCAAATCACTCTGATCCTTCTTTACCTTTATCTCCAATGTCTTAGGAGACGTGACTTTTTATGCTTAAAAAGCAAACAACAAAAAAAGTTTCTTACATTTAGCTGAGGTACTTGTCTTGAAAGAGAATAATAATTCTCATGATTCTGGTGGCCACTTTACCCATAACCCCTAGTTATGCTCCAGGAGACAAGTAGACAAACTGACTCTCCCAAAAAAGGTTATACAGTAAAAGAATTAGCAAAAACATTGGTAAAATATTAGCAGAAATTTAGAGAACATATATGAGAAAAGAGTCTAAGCGGGTTAGATCAGGCTGATTTTATTAATATGAAGGTACATAATGGAGACTCTGAACCTAAAATGTTGGCTCATTCATCTGCAGGTAGCTCTAACTACTTTCTTTATTGGTTAACTAAACCTTGGGAACAAAGCTAGCCTATATTTAATGAGGTCATGGAGCCAAATCTTTTCTGGCATGATATGGAGGAAAGAATCCAAAGGTCGAATCTGTCATATATGACATGCATACCCAGCTCCCCGATACATTCCTTGAAAAATCCAAAAGACATACTCTCCAATAAGGCATTGAGAAATTCATTAATGAGGAGATCTGTGTCCTTAAAAAACTCTTGAGATAGTTTTTCTTTTTAGGCGAGATATAGTTGTAGAGGATAACAGCATTCAGATGAGTTCACTAATTTAATGTGAATGATGAGATTCTAGAATAGCAGAGGACAAGTAGTAGGACTTAACTTGCCAAAAATGAGGTAGAAACATACATTATAAAGGAAAGCAGGGATGTAGTGGTAAACAGACTGTCTTGACCTTCAGAGATCTTAGCAGTGAGTGATTAATTGATCATGGTATCCACAGGAATGTAATAGATGGAAAAAAACACTAGAATAGCACTTGAACTACATAACAATGAGAACTTCAGCCTTATGGTAAAACAAAACAAAACAAAACAAAACCAAAAACAAAACAAAACAAAACAAAAGCCCCTGACGATTTCATACAGTGGAGAGTCTCAGCCTCTCTCTACTCCCCAGACATTAATAGAGATTGAAAAGGAGGATAGGATTTCTTAAAGAAGGATCCTGCACCATTCTTGAAAAATAACACCCAAATCTTTCTCCAAACCTTCCCAATTAGCCAGTGGGCATTTACTAGAGGAACTATTCACAGGGAAAAAAGAAAAGCCCAGACTTCCTGAGGATTATAAGACACTGCTTTTAAAAGATGTTAATTCCTGGGAACCCAAAATTTTAGTGTTGCCCCAGTAGAATTTTATGGTAGTTGAGAGATAGCTATAGTCTTAGCTCAAGTCTAACTCAGTGAGACCAATTAATTCACAGATCCACTCTGTAGTTACCTCCCTAGTTCCTGAATATGTCAGTGAAATAAACATACTTGGGTACTATAGAATCCCCATATTGCCTCTAACTTTGACTGAGGTTTATTATGTTAGAAAAATCTAGGTGACAGTCCCTGGAATATTTACTCCCTCACAAGAACATGAACTAGAAGCAATATGACATCCTTGAGTGAATTCTGAACATTAATGCCACCACCAAGGTAAGATGGTAAGTATTCAGTGACGCTGTAGAAATTTGAGGAAGTTAATATTGTCAGCCGGGGACATAATGACTATAGGGCCATGCCTCCCCTGATTTGGGGTTAAGTGTGATAATTTTCCCACTCAACAAGGATAGCTATACCCTGTTCAGTGAATATAAACACCTGGTTAGACATTAATTGTCATACAAATGTGTGCAGAAGGTTATATATAAAAGCTGAGTAGCCGAAGGGATGGGCTTCCCCAGGTATCAACATACTGCCTCTCAACTACAAATCCATACTTCATTGTTTTCTCTGCAAATGTGGATCTGGTTCCTTTAAAGACTGTTCTTTTGCCAGCTGGTACAATGTTAAATATTGTCAAAAGGGGGTATTGAAGGGACACTGGAGACGCAAAGAGCTTTTCTCTTCCTGATTCTAATATACTGTTCTCACCAGATTCCTATACCATGCAATTTCTCCAGTGCTGAACTTTTGCAGCTCCGAAGTCCTCCCAAGTCTTTTCCTGCAATGAACAACTTCACCAGCCACTGATCTCCTGTAGGATGTGATTTCTCCAACATCTGTCTCCTAAAGTAAAGGGCTTCCCCAGAGCCTAGTGCCTACAGTCTCCTCAAGCGCACCCACTGTCTTCTCATGGAATGCCACAGTTGAGGGACCACCCCATCAATAGCATTCCCCTGGGTGCCTTTCCAGTGAGTTCTCTTGTATAGAGTTAGAAGGAATATTCCAAGCCAGTTCCATTGGCACAGTACCTCACTGATTTCTCCACCATACAGTGGACATGGAAATGCTCCCTTCGAGAAGACATGGATCTCAGCTCTCCAGGGACACTTTTTTAGGCACTCTGCTTCAGCCTTATGGATAGTGGCTATTCCTTATATCTGTGGTTCCTCAACTCACTATAATTCTCACTATTTCTCACTAGCTAATCCTCTATTATTAGAATTCCTGTTATAGTTTTGTTTGTTCGTTTGTTTTAACTTTTCCTATCCTAATTATTGTATGGTTTCTGTCACTAGACTAGCCTCCAACTGAGTAGATTATATGATGTTTAAAATCCCTTCTATCACTAGGAGTTAATTATTCTCTCATAGATACAAAAACAAAACTCATTTTACTTTGGTGATCTACAGCACAGGATTTATAAAGAGAGATGAATCAAAAATATTTTTGATCCATGCCACAAATATTATGTAATATATTAGACACCATTACTTTATAGAAATCAACTACAATGTGGTATTCAATTTTTTCTCAACCATGGAATAAATTAACATTGTTGTAAACATACACCATTAGTATTCATTTTAATGTTCTACTAACCTTCTTTTTTAAAAAAGATTTTATTTATTTATTCATGAGAGACAGAGAGAGGCAGAGAGAGAAGCAGACTTCCCACTGAGCAGGAAGCCTGATATGGGACTCGATCCCAGGACCCTGGGATCATGACCTGAGCCGAAGGCAGACACTTAACCATCTGAGCCACCCAGGTGTCCTGTTCTCCTAATTCTCTTTCAAATATAAAGAATTGCCAGACCCCTTGGGGAAGATTCATGTTCCCTAATCTTAAATATTCTGCATTAGGGTGATGTTTCCTCTTAAGTGCCCCATAATAAATGTGATATATGTGTGCCTTATGGTAGCATTAAAATAGGTTGCATGCAATATTACAGTTTATTATTATTTAAAGTAAATTAAAAATGGGAAGTGTTATGATGAACTCATTAAATTCACTTCAAAATAAAAATATTTTATCTTTTGAGGAAAAAAGAAATTAGAAATATTCTAAGGAGTATAATACAGTGTCCATAGATTTATGATACATTGTGAGGTTTTTAAGAATATTCTGAAATAAGCATTCCTGAATGGCCACTAAAAACCATGATATCCTTTCCATTTAATAACTCATTCCTCTATCCACATAAACAAATGCTCCTAAACAAAAGGTCAATGATTAAGTTCACATATTCCATGAGGTTCCTGAAAATATAATAATCTTTTGTACATTAAAATATGCACTAGCTTAAAAATGCAAGATAAGAGAAATTTTAGTCCAGAAAGAAAGATCAAAGCAAAGCCACGTTGGGATTTTCAAATAATTAAGAGAAACACTGGGGATAAAAGAGAAAAAAGTAAGCTACAAAATGTCAATGGGAATAAAAATAAGTTGATTCCACAGGAAATCACAAAGTTTTAGCAATTTATTTCAAAGAAAACATTCTGCTGTATGCTGGAAGGACATATCAAATTTAGAATTCTGCAAAGTGTATATGATTAACTCAAAGAGTTATAATGGAAGCATATCAGGCTATTTGATTAATTTCTAAGAGAGCATATTTTTTCCTGAATTTTCTTCTAGCAAGCATGGTTTATGGTATTAAATAATTTAATGAATGTTTTAAAGGTGTGTCAGGTCTCCAAAATAGTACCAAGTGATCTCTGCCTCCTGATACTCATGCCCTTCTGAAAGCTTGTCTCACTGTGTGCAGTTCTCATGACCCACTTTTAATGACTAGAATATAGCACAAGTGGCAGGATGTCAAATCTCAGATAAGATCATAAAAAGGTTGACACTTTCATCATGGGAGCCCTTATTTATTCTTTTATTCTCTTGAAGCTCTTGCACTGAGGGGAAGAAACTGTCCACACAGCAAGGAGTTGACATATTCAGTCAAAAGCCAGGGATGACATGATACCTGCCAACAGCCATGTGGGTGAACTTGGAAGAGGATCATTCCCCACTTGAGCCTTCAGATGACTTTATCCCTGGATGACCTCTTGATTTCAGTACTTAGGCATTACCAGGATCCTAACCACAGTAACTGTGACAAAATAAATGTGTGTTGCTTCAAACTACTAACTTTGAGAGTAATTTGTTGCAGAGGAATAGAGAAACAAGAGAAGCAATATGAATATGGATGATTGGTTCAACTTTACAGAAAAGAATATGGCAGTGATGACAATTTGAATATTTAAAATATATAGAAGGTCCTTATTTGGGAAACTAAATTTACTACTGAATCTTGCTTAAATTTTGTACAAACTTCAAAATCAACAATATCCCACAGTTTTTGTTAATGAATTAATCCTGTATAATATCTACTAAAAGGTTTGATCAAAAATTGACTACAAATTTGTGAACAATACTATTATTTGATCCTATTTTGTTAGAACAAATTCCTTGCTATTAACAAGGCTGGACCCATCTGTTAGGTTGTGAATTAGAGAATGGCCTAATTATAACCATGAAATAAATCAATACACACATTAAAATAGTTGAATATAGAATAGAATGATAGGCAGACAGATAGACATATAGGTAATAGGACAACTAAGATAAACCTCAAAATTATTCTCTATTTAGAAAGAATACAATTATAGGATATTAATATTCCCACTTACAGAGAAAACTAAATATTCAATAAAACATTCACTTCTTCCTTCTGGGGCACTCACCTTCTTTATTTCTCTAGCTTCCTTTGAAATTAGGAGTGCTCATTGTGATGAGCTTCAGGTGATGATGCGTGCTACCTTCAGGTCTGGCTAGTGAAGACATGAGTCTACACATTTTCTGTTTTTGAGTACTTGGCATTATGACAGCTGTAAATGGAAAATGACCTGGTCACTATATGGAAGAAACCTTGTCACCTGAATTACTGCTCAGATGAGCACCACCCAACCAGGAACACCTCATTGGAATGGAACTTGAGTGATAAGTACAATTACTAAGTTATGTTCGTGTGAGTGTTGTTTTTTGTTTTGGGGGGGAGTTTCTTTAATTTTATCGTTAAACCAGCCAGCATTTAATTGTTTACTATATTTACCAGGTAAAAACCTTTTACCTGGTAAAACCTTTTGTGTACTTTTTCAGGCGGAAAATATAGAGGTAAGCAAAGCTATTCAGTGGATTCTGCATGTAGAGAAAGTGTATGTAGAGGCTAAGAGCACAAATTCTTGAACTGAGTGTGAACCCAGGCTTGATCTTGAGCATTTTATTTGACTGTTGTGCAATCTTGAGCAATTTATTTGAAATCTCTATGCCTCCATTTCCTCATGTATGAAATGGAGTTAACAATATTGCTAATGATTTTCGTTGTTGGAGGGAGTAAGTGTGTAAAGACATCTAAGGCAGGTAGAACAGCATTGGCACATTTACAGCATTCTAATACTCTAAATTTCCCTCCTCCTTATCCGTCTTCCTCTTCTTACTCTTCTTAAACTTATTCTTTGATGAACATGCTTATTTTGCCTTTTTTTTGTGTGTCTCATCATTCCCACATCATTCCATACATAATCAGTAAAAGAATATTTGGCTAGAAGGGTTTTTTTGTTGTTTTTGTTTGTTTGTTAGTTTTTGATTTCCAGTAGTTAGAAAAGAATGTAGTAAGTGGGATTTTATAAACAGGAAAAAAGATTGCATAGTGAAAATAAAATAGTTAAATATGACAGTAAAACTAATTGTATTTGTAACTTAATTATGTTTGCCTTGAAACATTGTATTTAACAACCAGCAGACATATGAAAAGTTCCTCAACATCACTAATCATCAGGGAGATACAAATTAAAACCATAAGGTGAAATCACCTTATACCTCTCAGAATGGTTAGAATCAAAACACAAAAAATAACAAGTGTTGTTGAGTTTGTGAACAAGTAAGAACCCTTCGTTGGTGGGAATGCAGTGGTGCATGCCTGTGGAAAACAATTTGGAGGTTCCTTAAAAAATTAAAAATAGAAATACCATATGATCCAGTAATCCCACTGCTGGGGATTTGCCCAAATAATATGAAAACACTAATTTGAAAAGATATATGCATCCTTATACATATTACAGTATTATTTACAGTAGCTCAACAGTGGAAGAAGCCCAACTGTGCATCAATAGGTAAATGGATAAAGAAGAAGTGATATATATATATATATATATATATATATCAAAGAAGAAGTGAGATATATATATATATATATATTGGAATATTACTTGGTCACAAAAAAGAAAGAGATCTTGCCATTTGTGACAACATTGAGAAGGCTAAAGGTTATAATTCTTTTTTTTTTTAAAGATTTTATTTATTTATTTGACAGAGAGAAATCACAAGTAGGCAGAGAGGCAGGCAGAGAGAGAGGAGGAAGCAGGCTCCCTGCTGAGCAGAAAGCCCGATGTGGGGCTTGAACCCAGGACCTGGGATCATGACCTGAGCCGAAGGCAGCAGCTTAACCCACTGAGCCACCCAGGCGCCCCTAAAGGTTATAATTCTAAGTGAAATAAGTCAGACAGAGAAAGACAGATACCATATTACTTCACTTGTATGTGGAATTTAAGAAACAAAACAAATGAACAAGCAATGATTAAAAATAGAGAGAGAAAGAAGTAAAAAAAGCAGACTTTTAAATACAGAAAACACACTGGTAGGTGCCAGAGAGGAAATGGGAAGGGGATGGGTGAAAGAGATAAAGGAGATTAAGAGTACACTTAACGGTGATGAGCACTGAGAAATGGAGAGAATTGTTGACTCATTCTATTGTACACCAGGAAATAATATAACACCATGTGTTGATTACACTTTAATTAAATAGCACATTGTATTTAAATATAGTCTTAAGATGTTGTTATAATCCTATTGTGTCTATTTTGGAATAAGACATTTTTGAAATTGTTGAGACTATAAATCCAGGCAATTAGAACAGAGAGTCATCATATCAATCTTAGAAAAGCTGCACTTCTGATATTTGAGCAACATGATTAAGATGACATTCTACTCCTTAGTGTTAGTATAATAATAATAATAATAATAATAATAATAACAACAACAACAACAACAACGCCATGTGCTTAGTCACTATTATAAGGGCTTTATGTACACTAACTCATTTGATCTTTTCAAGAATTCTGTGCAGTAGATGCTACATTATCTCTACTTGACTTATGAGAAAATTCATTTGTAATGATAAGGTTAAATAAATTTCCTAAAATCAGATATTTAATATGTGGTAGATCCAGGATCCAAACCAAGAAACTAACTCAAAAGTTATTTTTGTTTTTGTTTTTGTTTTTGCTTTTGGGGGGGGTTGTTTTGTTTCATTATTTGTTATTCATTTTTATTGTTTTTGTTTTTGTTTTTTTGAGAGAGAGGGAAAGTGAGTGCAGTGTGAGGTGGGGGAAGACAGAGGGGGAGGGAGAGAGAGAATCCCAAGCAAGCTCCACACCCAGCGCAAAGCTGATGCAAAGATTGATCCCATAACCCTGAGATCATGATCTGAGCTGAAATCAAGAGTCAGACACTTAACAAACTTAGCCACCCAGACACCCCAAAGTTGGTGGTCTTAATAGATGTACTATATTTCTGAGGATATATGAATTGTTATATATAGGTCTTTAGTTTTAAGAAACAAATGAATCCTATCAATTTTTCCTTTTAGGGGATTATAATTTCTTTGAACTAATTTTAGAAATACTTCCCCAGAGGTTTCTGTGTGTCCACAAATAAACATACTTTTGTCAACTGGAGAGAGAGGTATAACTTGTGACTAGGGAGCAGATTTGTTCCCTGAAAGGTTAGCTGAGTTAAGAGGATTGGTTCTCTGACCTTAGACTTGTGTTCAAGCCAGCTGAAAATCTAGTCCAAGGATCAGCTTGAAAATGAGCGCTGTAGCATGAAATGAAATGTAAAGGACACTTCCTAAGCAAATTTCATGATGAATGGCAGTACACTGCATTTTACGGAAATTTCTAGTAAGGCATGTATGGATCAGTGCTAGGTCAAGTCTTGCTCAACAGCATTTATAATTAGCTGGGACATGAAGTAATGGTTAGATTAATGACTCTTACAGGTGGTGTTAATTTGAGAAGTAAAACAAGCATCTAGATATCAATATGTCACTGTATATAGAAATTAGAAAGATGATGGATAGATAATACATTAGATGTAGATATAGATAAATAGCTATTGCTTAATAGTATGGAGGAATGTTATCTATTTTGGCACTGATAAGATTTGATTTTCCAAATAAATTCAACATATTTAATATATATAATTTAATACTTATGTGATGATTCAGTTTCTTTATAAATTTCAGTCATGGTAATGGTTGAGATAATTTAATGACATGTTAGAGACTCAATACAATTTTTGCCTCTGACTCTAGAAAAGCTACAGTTAAAGTTAATTGACTACTCTTACGCTTTATAATTTCCTTACCTTCAGGATCTTTGCTGTCACTTATTGTTCTTTTATCTCTTAACTGTCTCTCAAATCCATTATAATTTGTTATAGCTATGTACATTTTTATGTTCAAGCTTATGGGAATTGTGTACAAATAGTCTCGGAATGAGGCTCTAATGATTGTTAGTCTCATGAGTAAGAAAATGGAACACTGTGACATATATTTATCAAACTTCTCTATTTTCCTTATTTGAGGTTTCTAGACATGGTTTCCTGACAAGTGATCTTAAGGTGTCAAATGTCATGTTTTGCCCTGCATACTCATACTATTCTATCCCCATAGCATCACTTCATAGATTAATTTAGTAGGATATATTTGTCAGACTGAAATACTATGGAAGACTATTTTGAAGATACATTGGGAGAAATAAGGAAAATTAACTTTAGTATAAGTATACAGTTTCTCCCCAAATAAAGTTTTTCCAATATATCATTTCAATTCCTGCTCTATAAATCCTAATACCCTCAAGCAACTTTTCCCATTTATTCTTCTCTTATTTTCTCTATTCATGTTGGCTATGGCCCATAATAAGCGTGATAAACTGGAAAGTTAAAAAGAAAACAGTACTTATCTGAGGCTGTTTTACAAATTGCAACTATTTAGATCTCAAGATGTATATGAGCTACTACAACATTTTAAAGTACCATGTAAATTTTCTTTGAAAATTTTTTCACAGAATATTTGACCCTACTTCAGACTGCTGAATAATATTAACATATTAATTCTACTTTCCATAAATTATCTTCCTCCACAATGTGGACATGATAGAAGCTGCTTCAATATGTTACTAAAGGCATAATATTTAGATAAATTTATAGTTATAAAATTTCATGATATATTACTGTTATAAAAAACAGATGAATTGGTCAAATAAAGTAAAACATAGGTGGAAAAAAAATAAACACTAAGTAAATTAACTAATAATCTGAGACCCAATTACTTGCTCTTTTAAATTTCATAAAAAAATAAATAAATAAATAAATTTCATAAAAATGTTTTAATTCAGCATTCTGAAAAATTTCAGGATCATTTATTTTTTTCCAAAGTTATTGAGGAAAATTAAACTTCTCCTAATCATTTGTATAAAATGATCAATTTGCTGTTATCTGTATGAAATAATCCTCTCTGTCAGTGTAATAGTGCACACTTACGAATTCTTTTGTTTATGAATTAATCCTTTAAAGTAAATAAGATATACCTAATCAAGGATTTTATTTATGCAATTGTCTCTTCATTCTTCTGCATTAACTCTTTACTACCTATATGAATTCCAAATGACTATAATATCCCCATTTTTAATAATTAAGTAATAGATTCCCTTTCTGTTCCAGCTACTACTCTATTTGCTGTAATTGTGTCTCATTTTTCTGCTAGTATTGTTTGTCTTCTGTCACTGATTTCTTTTTTAAGCAATGTCACCAGAAGATTTTCAATTTGTTATTATTTCCAAATAACTGATTTGCAAGTTGATCCCTATTGCCTCTTTGTTTACTTACATGATTAATTTTTAATTTAATTATTTAATTAATTTAATTATTTAATTATCTGGATTGTTTCCTCCTACTTCTTTTGACTTTCTGTTGCTTTAGTTACAACTAAATAATATGAATGGTTTTTAGCCTTTTCTCTTACCTACTCTAAGTACTGGCTGTTATAATTTTTCTACTAGAGCTTTGTCACACAAGATTTGATATATAATATTTGTATTATCTTCCATGAGTGGTTCTCATTTCCATAACATTTCTCCCTTTTTTTTGTACAAGTTAATTACTATCGTGCTTTATAATGTTCAAGTGTATGACATTTTCAGGGGGCTATTATGATTTCTTTCTCATTTCCTTTGTATGCTGGTCAGAGGATGTGATTTTTTAATCACAGCAATAAATGGTAAAAATCTTTAGAAATATTTCTGACTCTTGCTTTATGGTCAAGTGTAGGTGTTATTTGTTTGTTTAGAATATTTCAGTAGTGCTTGGAAACTTGTTTTCCATTTGCAGTACAAAGTAGTATAAAAGTATACAGAAATTAGACCAAATTTTAAAATTATTTTGTTCAAATATTTTATGCTTTTTTAATTCCTTTTCCTTTGTTCTAGTTCTGAAAGCTGGTATTGAACTATCACTATAATGGGATATTCTTATTTCACCTTTATAATTCTGTAAACCTTTGTCTCATATACCTTAAGGTTATATGATTAGATATCTGCTATTTTTAATTGTTGCAACTTCTTATAAAATTCCTCTTAATCTAGAAATGCATTGTCTCCCAGTTTTTTCTTTTGTTGTACTTTGTCCTTTAATCTATATACCATCTTTCTTCTGGTTAATAGTTATATAGATATAACATATTAGTAGATATATAATATCTACATATATAGAGAGGTATCTATATATATTATATAATATATAATATAGATATTAGTAGTACATAATAGATAGATATAACATATTGTGTCATTTTCCACCCTTTTATTTATTTCAACTATTGCTAAAAGCCCAGAGTTGGTTTTGTTTTGTTTCCAGTTATACCTCTCTCAAACTTTTAACTGGAGAATTGAGTACATTTTCCCTTATAATGACCAATCATAGATATTTCTATCATTCTGCTTTATTTTGGCTTGAGTGTTTTTATTTTTCTCTACTTTTAAAACTTTTCTATTTTGCTGGTTATATTTCTTCTTTTTGTGTTTAGCTATGAAAGTTTAATATACAAACTAAATAGTACCCAAAGCTAATAAAAAATTTCCTCTCTGCTTAAAAATTATAAGGTCCTAGGAAGACTCAAAATCAGATCATACTCCTCACCAATTATATGTTACAGCTTCTCAGAATTCTATATTATTTTTTAACCTCCGAAGTTAGAAAATAATATGTATGTTTCATACATATTATTTTTATTTATTGACATCTACTAGTTTCTTTTCTTTACTCCACTGTCTCTGATTTGCTCATTATCTTATCATTTTGTGATTTAATTTGTTTTCATTTCTAGAATCTTTTCATGGATTCTTTTCAAATCTTCCTGGCCAACTTTTGTAGTCTCTTGGACTTAATTCATACTTTTGATAGTGATTTTTTAAAATCAATAAATAGTTTATATTCTGCTTTTGATAATTTTTGTCACCTCCAGTCTTTGTCATTCTGAGATCTGACTTGATTTTTGTTGACTAACATTCATGATGCTTTGTTCTTCGTAATGATATGGTATATATATGGTATGCATTTGGGGATATTCAGTTCTGAGCTTGTGTTCCATGGAAGTTGACCTACAGAAAATCCTTAGGACCTGGATTGAACATGCACTCCTTCAGAGATCCGCAAACGCTTTTTTCAGTTCATAGGTCTGCTGCTAACCCAGGACCACTTAAAAATATATTCTCAGTCTCACGTGTTAGACTCCCCAGGGTACTATGAATTCAGGTAACAAACTAACAAGTAAAAGTCTGAAATGAGTATCTATCAAGTTTTCTCTTGCTTCTCTCTTCAGGGCGATTAGCTCCCATTCCCATAAGACATAGCCATTGGGTATCCTTTCATGTTACACTTGGTGGACCTTAGGCATTGTCTCCTTTCTCTATACTTCAGAGCCTTCTTTCTCCTTTCTCAAAAAGAAACCAAACATCACTAAGGGCAGAAGAAGCCCTATCCAAACTATATGCCTTTATTTCTAGTCTTGCCTTACTGCTCATTAGAATTTCTAGTACTATGTTAAATAAAAGTGTTAAGAATGGATATCTTTGCTTTGTGCCCAGTCTTAGGGCTAGGGCAAATAAACTTTGGTTGAGGCTTGGTTTTTTGTTTTATTTTGTTCGTCTTGCCCACACCGGTGTTTCTGAATTGCTAGCTACTTTAGCTTCAAGTGTGGACATTATGAGGCAAAATAAAAACCCAGGGAACTGGTAACATTTCAGTCTCTGGCTCCTGAATTTCCTAAACAAGCTGCCTGCTTGTCTCCAACTGTCAGGTTATTCTAGTGTTTGTTTTATATATAATTTTCAGGGATATTTAGCTGCGCTTAGTTGGAGGAAAGAGAGAAATACACCTATTTTTACCTTCCCCGCCATATTTTAAATCATAACACTTCCTCGAACATTGCTATGCTATGATTTTGCCAGTCTTGCTTAATCTAAGAAGTAACGGTCAACTTTCTACATATAGAATATTCTGCTATTTTACATTGCCAGTTAAGGGTTATTCCTGATTTACATCAAGGTGAAAGGAATTTTTAACTTCTTATCCTTCCCACTTGACAAATGGAAGCAATGATAGTTCCTAACAACATTAAACAAACAATCCAGTCCCTAGCCATAGGTGTCGAGGTATTGTAGCTGCTTAAGCATTCCATATCCAGTATATCTACATTATCATATCTTAGCAAAATAGTATCAACTTGCACATGTGTGCCAAGAACATAGATACACTGCTAATTCATCTTGGAACAATATATTGTTTCCAGAAGATAGAGGAAAATGTGAAAATATCTCCTGCGTGTGGCAAATTGGAATGACAAAGATAGCATTAATTTATTTCAGTCTACTTGTCATGGACAGGGAATCTGGAAAGAGGATTCCTGTCTTGTGACTCCCTAACAGCTGGTTTTATTGCAAAGTGAGCATTACTTAATTCCTGGGATCAACAGGGCTAGTATTAGAGCATTATTTTTCCAGTATTTTAAGAACCACAGCTGTGCTTACTCATGAGCAGAGAAAGAGTAGAAGGAGAGAAATTCCTAGGATTTGTGTGATCATCAAAAATATCATTCCTGAGGGTCACCACAATCTGTAAAGCTATCTATTCATATTCTGCAGATAAACTGCATGATTAGCAAGATGTCATGCTCAATGGTTGAGGAATCATATTCAGAAAAATTAAATAGCTGATTTGGATACTGAATAAATTCCTAGTATACATATATTTGAACTTTTAAAAGTAGAACAGAAATCTGCAGTATGTAATTAGAAATATAACAAAGCGATGTATTTTTAAAAGCCAAACTCAAAATTGTTATGAATTTATCTTCTTATTTGTCATGCTTAATTAGACTAATAGAGAAAATTACTTAAAAGTTACCTTTAAAACTAGAAGACAGCTTTCGGATATTTTGCCCTAGTGATTCTATTCAAATATCTTATACTCAAACAGTATTTTAGAGTGCTATGTATCTTCAGGACGGCTCTATCTTCAGGACTATACCACATCTTGGAATGAAAAGGTTTTCATCTCCAGGAATGTAGATATCTTTGCAGACTTGGTAATTTGCTGTAAATAGTACAAGAGCCAACACTTGTATTTTTGGTTTTGTTTTTTACTATGAGCTATGCCCACTAAGAACTAATACATGTTCTTATTTATAATATTAATTTAAACCTAATGTGTTATACAAGATACAGAAAGCTCTACATTTTATAACAGATAATGCCTTTCTCTTAAAATTGCTCCCAGATTTTAATACAATCTTCTTTTGTACCTACATGTGGAAAATGATTGCTCCCTAGTTACAATTAAAATACCTTGTCTTCTCTTGAAGTAACTGGAATAATAATAAACATGGAAATAATTAAGCAGCAGATGTTCACAAAGTATAAAAAAGAGTAATAGCTTTGTTTGATCAAAAGTGAATTTAAAAAGCTTTGAACAATAAAGACTAATATCATTGGCTTGAGACAAAATGTATCATGAAGTTCTCATACAACCTGTTAGGTTGTTGACTCGCTGGCTAATACTAGTTTTCATCAAATTTTTGTGTTCAAGTTTTTTTGGAGCAAAAACTGTTACAAATTTATTAGTGAGGCATAAATGAGTGAGACATAAATTAATAGCAACTAGACTTTCAAACTTCTCTATCTCAATTCTTTACTCTCATGAAAGTCTGCATAAATGAAATTGCCATTCTCTTTTGTCAAAATATGCAGCCACAGTTTGTTTGTTTATTTGTTTCTTTCTTTATTTCTTCTTTCGGCTTGAGAAACAAAAACAGAACTGAGATAATGTCATCAAAGCACAGGACTGCACTATAATTGCTCACTGTAAAAAGTTCACTGTAATTTCTTAACCCCATTTCATAATTTATGAACATGTCTTAATGTTGATACATAGAATATCTGTATGGCAGGAATAAGTTTTTTTCCTAAGTAACTGCTATAAATCAAATATATATATGATTTATATATATATAAATATAAATATATATATTCCCTCTTAAATTTGTATTATATATAGTGTATATTTATTTGTATTATATATATATAAATTTGTATAACATATATATATATATATATATATATATATATATATATATATACACATTCCCTCTTAAATTTGTATATTGAAACCCCATTCCCCAATCCCCAATGTGATGGAATTTGGACGTAGGGCCTTTGAGAGGAAATCAGGCTTAGATAAGGTCATAAAAATGGAGTCCCATGATAGAGTTAGTGTCCTTATAAGGGGAAGAAACCAGAGCCTGTTCTCTCTCTTATATGTCCTCTCATATAAGGACACAGCAGGAAGATGGCTGTCTACAAATTAGGAAGAGGGCTCTCACCAGACACCAAGTCTGGTGGCTCCTTGACTTTGACTCCCTAGCCTCAAATATGAGAGCGGATGTTTGTTGTTTAAGCCACCCAAATGAGTATATGGTATTTTTTTTATTCATTTTCAGTGTTCCAAAATTCATTGTTTATGCTCCATACTCAGTGATCCATGCAATACATGTATGGTATTTTGCTATATCCCAAATTGACCAAAAAATAATTATGTTAGGATTTTCCAGAGAAACAGACCATCAGGAGATATATATATATATATATATAGAGAGAGAGAGAGAGAGAGAGAGAGAGAGAGAGCTCTTTCTCAACTTATCCATGGAGTTACTTCGCAGTAAGCTCACTGTAAATTGAAAATAAAGTAATTTGAAAATGTATTTAATACACTAGAGCTCAATCACAAGAGGAAATTAGGAAAGAACCCAAATACATGGAGACTAAACAGCGTCCTTCTAAAAAATGAATGGGTCAACCAGGAAATTAAAGAAGAATTGAAAAAAACTTATGGAAACAAATGATAATGAAAATACAATGGTTCAAAATCTGTGGGACACAACAAAGGCAGTCCTGAGAGGAAAATATATAGTGGCACAAGCCTCTCTCAAGAAACAAGAAAGTTCTCAAGTACACAACCTAACCATACACCTAAAGGAGCTGGAGAAAGAACAACAAAGAAAGCCTAAACCCAGCAGGAGAAGAGAAATCCTAAAGATCAGAGCAGAAATCAATGAAATAGAAACTAAAAAACAATAGAACAAATCAACAAAACTAGGAGCTGGTTCTTCGAAAGAATTAATAAGATTGATAAACCCCTGGCCAGACTTATCAAAAAGAAAAGAGAAAGGACCCAAATAAATAAAACCATGAATGAAAGAGGAAAGATCACAACCAACACCAAAGAAATACAAACAATTATAAGAACATACTATAAGCAACTCTATGCCAACAAATTCAACAATCTGGAAGAAATGGATACATTTCTAGAAACATATAAACTACCACAACTGAACCAGGAAGAAATAGAAAGCCTGAACAGACCCATAACCAATAAGGAAATTGAAACAGTCATCAAAAATCTCCAAACAAACAAAAGCCCAGGGCCAGATGGCTTCCCAGGGGAATTCTACCAAACATTTAAAGAAGAATTAATTCTTATTCTCCTGAAACTGTTTCAAAAAATAGAGATGGAAGGAAAACTTCTAACCTACCAAACATCAAAGTTCAGCCTCACCCACCTTAAATGTGCTCAGAACAATATATTACCCCATAGTTAGGCAAAATGATCTAACACAAACCCTGTTTTATAATAAAGTACTGAATACTTCATGTAATTTATTGAATACTATACTGAAAGTGGAAAACAATGTTTGTGTGGGTACAGAATGGTTGTAAACACATCGGTTGTTGACCCTTGTGATCCTGTGGCTGACTGGGAGCTGCAGCTGCTGCCACTGCCCAATATCGTGAAGGAATAATCTGCCACATGTGTCTAGCCTGGGAAAAGATCAAAACTCAAAATTGAAAGTACAATTTCCACTGAATGTCTCGATCTTTCACACCATTCTGAAGTCAAATACAGTAAGTCGAACCATCATAAGTCAGGGACCATCTGTATGTACATATGGAGAGAGATTTATTTTAAGGAATTGGCTCACATGATTATGGAGGCTAAGAAGTCTCACAGTCTCTCCACCTGCAAACTAGAGACCTAGGCAAGCCAGTGGCCTGGTTCCCATCTAAATCCATTGATTCCAGAATCAATGGTGTAAGTTCCGGTCTGCAGACAGGAGAAGACCCATATCCAGCTCAAGCAGTCAGACAGAGAGAGTAAATTGTCCCTTCCTGAGCCTTTTTGTTCTATTTAGGCCCTCAACAGAATGGATGGTGCTCACCCAAACTGGAAAGGACAATCTGCTTTAGTAAGTCTACCAATTCAAACGCTAACCTCATCTGGAAACCTCCTCACAGACATATCCAGAAATGTTTAATCCAATATCTGGGCACCCCATGGCCCTGTCAAAGCACCATATAAAATTAAACATTACAGTAATCCTTCTTACTGTAACTGCTAGAAACCCCTTCCCCTTTGCCCTCATTATTTTACATTTTTGTAAGGTCTTATATTCATTCATCCATTCATTCATTCATTCATTTGCTTTACTAAACTACAGTCAGACACCATGCTATATTCTGAAGAACACAAAATTGAACATGGAACACTTGCAACTAATGAATAGTTCGGGTCTGGTGGAGGAAAAAAAATCAGTTAACTATTATACAGTGTGATAACTACGAAATTTGTCTTGCATACCAAATTATGATAAAAACAACCAGGCAAGATCAAAGTTTCCTGAGACTCTCAGGGGTGTCTTACAGAGGAGGTAATGTTTTAACTGGGTCTTAAAGAACAAACACAATTTCACAAGGAAGGAAAGGACATAGCCAGAAAAGGGAATAGTCTATGTATAAGAAGGCACAGAAGTCTGAAGGGTCATGCTCTGGGTAATGAGATGGGAGGACTCTATGCATTGAGGTTCATATTAAGATGTTACAGCAGACAAGAGTAAGATTGTAATATGAATCCTCTGAGAAATTATGTTTAGTTATCTAGCAGCAACAACCCTATCAACCACTTGCTTCTGAAACTCTCTATAAATGCCTCTTCTCTCTACCACTTGGAGATTGAAGAGAGTAAATACATGTGGTCGTTCTGTGAAATGCTTTCATTAGTCTCATCCTCCACTGGTACTGTAATTCCTTCAGGTTGACCATATTACTTGGGATTGGTATTGTAGATAAATATGATTTCTCAGAAGGACAGTAAAATGGACCATTAAAAACTTAGCACAAATTAGCTTTTTCAGTGTAATTGACTGCACACAGAGGGACCATAAGGGATTTGGGACATGATGCAGACCCATTTCAATGCAAATGAAAAGGAACAAAAGTGTGTAGATATGAGATGCTATTTGGTTAGGGCAGATCTCAGCAGAAAACCGAAATAGATTTTTTGGATAATCTAAGAGGCGGCATGGGACTTTTAATTATCAAAACACAGGAGGTTACCAAGGCAGTGATTGACATGTCCTGAAACAAAATATGATTCAGCCAAAGCAGACCAGTTCCAAGCTCTTCCAGGCTGAAGAACTGGAGAGAAAGACAAATTGTCTTAATTTTAGTTTACTATCAGCTCAGCATACAAGAAGCACAAAAGATTCACATACCATTAAGTTTAATAGAAGTGGATGTGGCTCACTGCTGTTTTCCTTTAGTCTCCATAAAAACATATTCAATTTTCTTTGACCTAAGCAGTCCTCATGGAACCCTTATCCACAGGTGAGAGAGCCCGGAGGTACAGACCCTTAGCCTTTGCTTTTTTTTTTTTTTTTTTAATTTGATAGACAGAGATCACAAGTAGTCAGAGAGGCAGGCAGGAGGGAGAGGAGGAAGCAGGTTCCCTGCTAAGCAGAGAGCCCGATGCGGGGCTCGATCCCAGGACCCTGGGATCATGACCTGAGCCGAAGGCAGAGGCTCTAACCCACTGAGCCACTCAGGCGCCCCTAGCCTTTGCTTTTTATACCACATTTGGCTAGATGGTTGAAGAGATATGTCAGTACTCAAGGGTCCGCACTACTTCCCATGTAAGGAAATATTTACAAGGTCATAGTTGTATAATCACACATTTTATTTTACTGAGTCATTGTATCAATTAGAGGTGCCCATGTGGCTAGCCTGGCCGTGGTCCACCGCAGTTGTATGTTTCCATTTCCATTTTTGTCTTAGGCTGTCCGGTCTATAGAAAAGAATATTTGAAATGTATTCTTTTTCAACAAAAATTATTTTTGTTTAATTTCACTTTACTTAATATTTAAATTTTTACATGGAAAGAAATTATTGTCTGATTTCTTATTCTATGGGAAGTCACATAATTCTTAATTCTTTGAATTTTCCAGTTTGTTGCTCCAGATGACCCAAATTATTTTGTACATATAGTGACCTCCTGTTAGTCAATTTATGCTTGAGTTAGGACCGTTCTTGAGTTTAAATTCTGACTCTATGTTTAAAAATCTAAATGTAGACATTTAAGTCAGTTTCTCTGAGCCTTTCATACAGGGGATAAAATTAAAGCTTACATTACAGAGAATTTTGAGTGAATTAAGCAAGGTGAGACATAAAATACATAAATTTTATGTGCTTATGCTAATAAATACATACTTGTTAATTCTGAGTCATATATTACCATCATTCAGACATGCTGCTTTTCTGATTTATACTAATTTATTATTTTAACTGTTATATTTAATGTTTAATTTGTAATTTATAACTTTACATACTTGAAGAATGTCATAGAGATATGGTCAAAAGTATTTTTGAATATCATTCCAGGACTTGATTTATGGCACTTAGTAAAAACTGTTAAGCAACTAAATGGATGAGTATGTAGCAGAGATAACTATAAAAATATGCAAAAACTTTTCTCATGATTTATATTGGTTTTGGACATTTAGATCATCATGATAGTTTTGGACATTTAGATCATCATGATAGCAAAAGGGGGAAATCTGGGTAAAATATTGAAGAATTGATAAACGGCAATCTGAAATTATTATGCAAATATAATATATATATGCAAATATAATATATATGAATATATATTCATAATATACAAATATATTATGAAGATGGTTAAAAAGCCAGCTGATAGTCTAACATTAAAAATTCTTAAATAATATGGAATCCTAAAGACTCAGATTCAGAGACAGAAGTTTCTCTGACTCAATATTACTGGTCTATTCATTTTTAAGAAGTAATAACAGGAGGATTTTATTTTTAAAATGTATATTTTTCTTTTAATCTCCATCTCTAGTCCCATCCCCTTGCTTCTATAAGTAACTCCTGTGATGTATGTAAAGTGGGTTCCTAAAGTCGACCAGGTATTTATTTAGAAGTGAAGCTAGAATGATATTCTCCTTTGCTTTATGTGTGCTTAATATACATATGTGCTATTATGTTACAAATAACAACTATATTACACATTTTTCATTTTTTGTTAAACTTTTATGCATTTGAGAGCTACATAATTTGCTTTAGAAAATCTAAAATGTAACTGTTTTCTCCATAAAATTGTGTTCATTTATTTTAGATAACTTCCAAGATACTCTATAGATTTTATTGTTATTGGAAATGGTTTTCTATTTTGTCTTTATTTTCTTGTTGATTATTATTGGTAGATAGGAATCCTATTGATTTTTTTATGTATTGAGCCCATATAATAAAAAATGATATATTATTTGCCCTGATAACTCTTTTTTGACTTATTTCACTTCACTTGGTTTATTGTATACTCCAAGATCTCCAACATCTTATTGAACACTATTGGTGACAAGCAAGAAGGCACCTTGTCTTCTTTTTGTTCTTGAAAGAAATTCATCAACATTTCTACATTTAAAATGATCCTTGCAGTAGTGTTCTTATATTCCAACTTTATCAAAGTTTAGAAGTCCCTTGTATTCTGACTTTTCCAGTTTTGTTTCTTTGGTCATTAATCAGTGTTGTATTGCATGCTCATAAGCACATTTCCCACTTGAATTCTTTGCAATTGAATCTCTACTCCATACTCTATATATCAGGTGGTGAATTTTTTTTTTTTTTTGCTTTCCTAACTGGCTCTGCTGTCTTGTTCCTTGTATTAACCAATGGCAAGCAATGATCTGACCAGGACTATATATGAGAGATAAAGAGTATAATTTCAACATCTTGTTTTTCTTCTTTATTTTTTCAAAATATTTAAAAAGATTGTGTTTATTTATTTGAGAGAGAAAGAGAGCATGAGCAGTTAGAGAGACAGATGGAGAGGGAGAGGCAGACTTCCCCACAGAGGAGGCAGCCCAATGAGGAGCTTGATCCCAGAACCCTGGGATCATGATGTGAGCTGAAGGCAGTTGCTTAACCAACTGAGCCACTCAAGCACCCCTTAACACCCCTCTTTTCCATCTTACTCCCAATCCATGGCTCCTGGCCCTTTCCACCTCTAAGCCAATGTTCCTTCCATACAAACTTCTGTAAATCCTCTCTCTCTCACTGGTCGGTGCCTAAGTGCATGTTCAAAGAGCCATGAATTTAGTTATGCACTGTGACTAGAAAATAAGATCAATCCAGGAGGTTTATGAGGATTTAATTAGACCTTTTTAATAGACTTTTAGTATAGTGTTCTTTTTGCATTATTTTTGGTATGTATTTTTTCATTATGAACCATTTTAATATCCCTAAATCCCATAAAACATTGGTCACAGACTGAATTATACATAATTCAATAATTGAGTATCTACATTATGTCAAACAGTATGCTGAATTTGAGGAAATAAATCACCAACGTCAAAGGGGACCCTGTTTTCATGAAGCTTTTATTCTAATGAAGCATAAAGAAGGAAACCAATCAATCACATTAATATTCAACATGATATAAATGTTCAGAAGTAAAGGAACATATATGTTACCATGGAACAAAGAGATTTTACCAGATATGCTGCCATGGAAGTCATTCTTTATGAAAATGATAATTAAGTTTAAGGTTGATGGGTAAATAGAAATTAACTACCAAATTGGAATTGACTGATGAAGTAAAGAGAATGACACATTCTAGCAGAAAATAAAAAGTAGAGACAAAATATCTGCATGGAAGAAATTAGTGTATGTGAAGAATGAGAAGATCATTGTGGCTAAAATGAAACACGGTGGCTAACCTGAGACAGAGTTGGCAGGGAGGAAGGACTTCCCAGGCTTTCTTCAGAACTTCCATTAAAATCAATGAGACAACATTAAATGGTTTCTGAAAACTGGACAATAGGATCAGATTTGTATTTAAAAGATTGCTCTGCCTACTTGTAAGTAATAGCTTTGAAGTGTGGTCCTGTTAACAAGAGAGCCCAGTAGTGAGATCCTTACAGTGGTCCATAAAGAGATGATAACCTAGAAATCACAGCAACATTACAGATGCATAAAAGTAGGTGCATTTGGGGGCACCTGGGTGGCTCAGTGGGTTAAAGCCTCTGCCTTCGGCTCAGGTCATGATCTCAGGTTCCTGGGATCGAGCCCCGCATCGGGCTCTCTGCTCAGCAGGGAGCCTGCTTCCTCCTCCCTCTCTCTCTGCCTGCCTCTCTGACTACTTGTGATCTCTGCCTGTCAAATAAATAAAATCTTAAAAAAAAAAAAGTAGGTGCATTTGATAGATATAATAAAGGGAACCTAGGCAGTGTATTGTTTGATTGCTTAGCTCTTTTGCTGTTTTTGAGAGAGTGAAACTTTGAAGATCAGTTCTATGAACTGAATGTTTGTGTCCCTCCATCATCCAAATTCTTTTGTGAAACCCCAACCCCCAATGTGATGGTATTTGGAAGTTGGACTTCGGAAAGTAATTAGGTCATGAAGGTCGAGCTCTCAGGATGAGAGTTGGTACCCTTATAAATACAGACTGGAGAGAGGTGATCTCTCTTCCTTCTATGTGAGGATACAACAAGATGGCCATCTGCAAACCAGGAAGAACCAAGAAGTGGGCTTTCACCAGAGTGAAAACTTTGCCAGTACCTTAATTTTGGACTTCCCAACTTCTGAAACTGTGAGAAATAAATGTTTGTCATTTTAGCCACCTAGTCTATAGTATTTTGTCATAAATTGATATTAGTCTCATTCACTGAGGCAAGAAATATTTGAAAAGGGTCTTGCTTTAAACTATAAGACTTTGGACATTAACAAATACTTGTTGGACATGTAGATGTGAAATTACTGTGAAATATCCAGGGGGCTGATAAGTAGGACTATCAGCAGAGAAAGTGTTTGAAACTAAGGTTTAGAGGAGATCTTATAAGAAACGAATGTAGACTAAGAATTGAAGATCTAAAACCACTGTACCTCAATTCTAGAGAAAGGAAGAAAAGCTATCAAGAGGAAGTGATGAAGTAAAAAGTAAAATGAGTATCTGATATAAAAAAAAGGAACATTGCTTAAAGAAATAGAAAAATGTTAAAACCACTGAATGTCTCTGAGAGGTAAAGATGAGGACTGAAAATGAACTTTAGTGGCTTTAGCAAGAACTATTTTAATGAAATGTTTAGGGCAGAAAGAAGATTGAACTAAAGAAAGAAATGATTTGGAAACATAAGGGGGAAAAGCAGGAAATCCAAATTTCTAGAGTATGGACTAGAGCAAGAGAAAATATATGATAGCAGTTGTCTACAGGGTTGGAAGAGTGTTTCAGCACTCAAAAATCCATTTTATTCTCATTAAGGAAATATTTACAAGACCATAATTATACAATCACACATTTTTTCACTGTGTCTTCACATATGTTAGAGGCTCCCATGTGATTAGCCTGGCCATGGCCCACCACAGTCATAACCTCTTTATGTGAGGAATCTACTAAAATGGTTAAAAACATACAGTAAATTTTTAAAAAATACATTCCAATGCTTCAATATGCATAATCCTAGGTTTTAGAGAACCACGAGTCATTCTCATAAATTGATGTCCCATCAATATCACATTCCTTAACTCCCCATAAATCTATGTCCTACCAAAATCATATTTCTTACTATTTTCATCACTTTCAAAGATAAATTTTTACACAGTCGAATTCACATGCATAATTACTGCAAAGTATTCGAAAAAATCTTCTCAGTTTGTCAGGTTTGGGAAGATGCATTTTGCACACTTGAGGCTATCACTCTGACCAACTTACTGACTGCCACACAGCTCCCCACTTTGAGCAAGGCACAGAGCAAGTCATGACTCTGCAGCCTCTTCAAGCTGTTATGCAAGTTCCTGTGGCAATGAGGGGTGGGAAGATCCAGTGCAGAATTTATGGGAGCCCAAATGTACGATCACAATGCAGACTCACAGCACGCTGCTAGGACATGCTATTCTTAATGAGAGAGTCACATTAATTGACTAGCAGTTCCTCACTTAGCACTGGCACCAGGAAAGAGAATGCCTGACCTTGGGACTCCCCAAGATCATGATCTCATGACTAAAGTTTCTCATGTTGCTTCTTCCAGGAAAAGAAACTAGCTGAATCCTAGAAGAGTTTTTTCCTGAATGTATTATTTGAAGTAAGCAGACTAAGTGATCATTGTGGTATACCAACCAAACCCGTATTTCAGGACTGGGCACTCATTGCTCCAGCTCCTGTGCACTGCTTGTGACCGAGAGCTCCCAGCTGAATCTCTCTCCAGGGATAGCTATCAGCCTAGGAGTAGCACCTTGCCCAAGGTCATGCCACCTCCTCCGAGGCAACTGTGACAACAGTCACTGCTAGATATAGAAAGTATAAAAGCCCGGGATGCTTGCCTCGAGATGAGACAACTATGGAGATATTTAGCTCCAGAGAACCCCGAAGTATCCGCTGTAATCTTTTTTTTGGTTGCCCAGTTCAGCTCTCCCTGATCCTACTTTCTGAACTCCTTCACAGGTATTAACTCCAAGGACGGTCTTTAATAAACTTCCTCTATGTGAAACTCTGTCTCAGATTCAGCTTACTGTCTGTGTAACCTAGGACAGCCTGTGATTTGAGCATGAGATGATGATGGCTTGAATTCAGGTGATAAAGGGCGAGGTTTGGACATATTCTCAATATATTATGAAAGCAGAACACAAGAGATTTGTTGTTGGATTATACTGTGGTAAAAAATAAGTTTCCTCAAAAAGTAATGAAATGAAAGGTGGTGTTTTAAAAAATGCTCAAGGGACGCCTGGGTGGCTCAGTTGGTTAAGCAGCTGCCTTCGGCTCAGGTCATGATCCCGGTGTCCTGGGATCGAGTCCCACATCGGGCTCCTTGCTCATCAGGGAGCCTGCTTCTCCCTCTGCCTCTGCCTGCCATTCTGTCTGCCTGTGCTTGCTCTCTCTCCCTCTCTCTCTCTCTCTGACAAATAAATAAATAAAATCTTTAAAAAAAAATAAAAATAAATAAAAAATGCTCAAGAGGTGAAATGATTTTTTAAAATATTTTATTTATTTATTTGACACAGAAAGAGAGAACACAAAGCAGGGCAAGCAGGAGGCAGATGAAGGAGCAGGCTCCCTGCTGAGCAGGGAACCGATATGGGGCTCAATCCCAGGACCCTGGGATGGTGACCTGAGCCACAAGCAGATATTTAATAGACAAAGCCACCCAGGTGCCCCAAGAGGTGAAATAATTTTAATACATGCATTTCTAGTACTTATAAATTTCTTCTCATTGTTATTAGACTAACATTTATATGCTTCACCAAAGCCCATGTGACCTTACCTGATCTCTATTGCCATATTGGCTTCTTTCATATTGGCCTATGACTTTTTATTGTAATTTTTTTAAGGTTTATTTATTTATTTATTTGAGAGAAGGTGGGGGTGGAGGGAGAGGGGAGAGAGAGTCTCAAGCTGACTCTCACTGAGTATGGATTTTGACACGTGGCTCAATCCCATGACCCTGAGATCATGACCTGAGCCAAAACCAATAATCCAATACTCAACTGAGTCAACCAGGTGCCCTTTAATTGTAATTTCTTTCAGCTAGGATGCTGTTTCACACAGCTGTGAGTTAACTGAAATATCAATCCCTCTGTACCTGATTTGGCAAATGGTTTGTATGCCTTCAATGTTCCAGTAAAACTGTTACTAGTCCTTCCTCAAACTATCACATTATTGTGTTTTACACTTTAACACCTACAATATATGAATATATTCTATTTATCTGTGCATTTACGGTCTAACTTTACTCACTCAAATTTGCACTCAGTATTGGCAGGATTCCAAACTTCAATAGGAACTCATATTATTGATATTGATGAACAAATGCTATATATCTAGTCATTCAAACTTATAGTGTCTTAGATGTATTTGTGTTGGGTGATAAAAGAGGATCCAAAAGTAACACTTGAATGTTCAAGTTTGCAATAACGTGTGCATGGTGACTGTGTATGTATGTGTGTATGGGTAGGGATATGAATAAGGACATGGATATGTAAAGATATGAGACATTCCAAAAACCTCAGCATCTCAACATGAAAAACTCTGGGAGTTAAGTAGTTCTGTATCAAATCATCAAAATAATGAGAATATAGATGATCATTAAAACTTACAAGGAGAGGCACCTGGGTGGCTCAGTGGGTTAAAGCCTCTGCCTTCGGCTCAGGTCATGATCCCAGGGTCCTGGGATCGAGCCCCTCATTGGGCTCTCTGCTCAGCAGAGAGCCGGCTTCCTCCTCTCTCTCTGCGTGCCTCTCTGGCTGCTTGTGATCTCTGTCTGTCAAATAAATAAATAAATAAAACTTACAAGGATATTTCATTTAGCCTACACTGTCATTCAAATAAGTAGTTTTCTTTTATTTATTCTTCTTTGACAAAGTGGAAATGGACAGAAGATTTAGTGAACTAGTCCTAGATGAGTCATAAGATAACTATTTTTCTTACAAAACAAGAAAAGCATAATTTGAACTTAAATTCATGTCTGAATTCAAAACTCAATTTTTAATGTTTTGGTTTTTATAAATAACAAGATTTCCATAGGTGGCCATGAAGTGTCCCTATAAAGAATACAGTGTATGGGCCAATGATCATCTCCAAACAGTTGTCCTGACCTCTAGTCCATATTTTAAAGTAGTATATTTTTGGTTTCAGAAAGGGAGGAATGAAAACATAAAACCCATTTGATAAAAATTAAGTTGCATCTCTAAGTCATCAGATTTACTCAGACTCTTTTATGCCTCTAAGATGGGGGTGGGGGACCCATTGTTAATGAATCATACTTGACCTGTCTGTAGCAATGTGCATGACATTAAAGTACTTACTACATCAGAGGATATATCACCATATGGGATCTCATGCTAAATATGTACCTATAAGAGGCAAACAAAGAGCCATAACTCATACCATGTGATTCTATTTGTAATCTTTATCAAAAATAATAAACTCTTGTTTAAAGAGTATGGATTTCAAAACATATCATTAGAACAACCCATGTGATACATTAGGGGGAAAAATGAGGTATTGTACCTACTGGAAGGATAAATATGTCTCCATTCTGCCTTCTCAAAGGATCTGCCATTGTATCTGTTATTGGAGGTTCAGGAAAGGGATAGTGAGAAAGCACATTTGCAACCCATTGGCCAATGTCCTCAGAAGCACTAACGCTAACAATAATGCTTGGAAACTAGACAAGGACTTTATATGGAAAGATGTTTTGAATGTCTCATATACATGAACTCAGTTTCTTCAAAAGCGGCCTATTGGGTTGCTACTCATGAAATACCTCTTCCAACTCTAGGCAACCACCCCTACAACAAACATACATATTTAATTGTCTGATACATGACTCATTGCAGAGCAAATATTATAACTTTAAACTAAAGAACTAACTGGGTGCAAACAAAAATTATCTTAAAACTCTTTCTGAGGAACTTTATTCATTAATTTCCCCATTGTCAATTTATGAAAAGTAAGCCAGGCGGTATGTCCTTCTTAGAAAAATTAACATCAGATCCTTAATGAACTGCATGAATATACATTGGCCCAAAATACTTATAGTGTAAGTTTTCTCTTCCATTAAATATTTTTCCCTTTATATCTTCCACTAGTAAGGTGAAGAATTTGGACTTTGCGACCTTGGGGTATATCTTACTAGGTTTCATAATTATTAAATAGTAGAGCAGACAGAGGAAATGATAGAAGTAGTGAATATATTGCATCGTTTCATATGGGATTTCTTGTTAACTGCATAAAATCCAATATTTTTCTACTGACCAGAATAAAATCTGAAGGTTGTATAGAAATGGCTTCGTTGAAAATAAAGCCATAGTTGTATTTCACTCATAATATACACACTCATTTAACTCTAAAAAAATAAATCAGAGGCCATTTTGAAACCATCAGAAATATGCTTTTATAATTTCCTCTATCCCAGAGATATGGAAAAGTTAATTCCAAATTTTGAGACTCAGGACTTCTAAAAATGGAAAAATTTATAGTACAGACAATTTTTGATAAAATTCTGTGCTCTTTCTTTTTTAACACCTGGAAGTCATTAGGAAGTTTAAGGAAAATGGCAGAAGTCACCTTCTTCCTCTCTTCTTTTAAATGATTTAAGTGGAGGCAGGTGTTTGTACCTTATCAGATGTAAATGACCCTTTGCAAACACCTGCCAACTAAAACCCTCAGTGATCCTTGAGCTTTGGTGTGCTACCAAAACTTATCAAAAAAGTTAGTTTATATTTAGTATTTTCCAGCTCATCTAACTTTGTACAGATTTTTTTCAGGTGTATATGAGAAAAACAGCAAAATGTCAGTTAATGCGTCAAGTAGACTCTGGGGTCATTGAGCATGTCTATAAAAAAAAAAATCCCTTTGTCTTCAGCAGCCTGTGTAGAGAAGTTGCTGAACATATGGTCCTGGACAAATCATTTTTAAAATGCACTTGATTATAAATACCATTGAAGTTATAGGCCACATATTTAGGTCTGTACACATATAATCAGTACTAAAAAAAGAAATTAATCAAGAAATAGTTATTGGATTACTATAGATAGATTGTAGAAATCAAAGTCAAAATGTGTTAAGAATAAGAAAAAATAAATTTGTGCAATGCCAAGGGAATTCATAGGAAATTTATGTTTGATCTGCTGTTTCTTCTTCCTATGTTTCTCTAAATCATAGAAGGTTACATATGAGTAAAGATATGGACATAGATATAATACATACATACATACATAGTTGTAGATATAATAAATAGATAAAATATATAGACTATCTAAATATATCATTTTTCTACCGTCTGCTTTACCATACTTCATAAATATTTCAATTTTTTGAGTCATCATTGGTTATAATAAGGGTTTTTCAGCCCAGTAAGAAGATATAAAGGTCATTTTTTAGAAATATGATAAATCAAAATCATTATGCCATAGAAATAAATTATCACACTTGAAATTTTAAACTTCACATACCCAACTCTAGTTCATTGTTAGTTTTATTTTTTAATTTATTAATTTTATATTCTTAATTTCAATATTGGATCTTCATATGTTAGTGAGAATGTATTGCCATATACCTCAGGGCCCCTTCTGGTCAATAGTTCCTCTGCTGCATAGACAACAACTATTCAAATTTCTGTCCTCATTACAAAATATTACCTGTTATTGCACTTTACATATGTGGAGAAGCATATTATGTACTCTTTTGTGCCTACCATCTTTCACAATTTCTTTTTTTTGAGAGTTCAACATTTTTATTTTTTATTTTTTCAGCGTAACAGTATTCATTGTTTTTGCACCACACCCAGTGCTCCATGCAATCCGTGCCCTCTCCAATACCCACCACCTGGATCCCCCAACCCCCCCCCCCCCCCCCCCTCCAAACCCTCCGATTGTTTTTCAGAGTCCATAGTCTCTCATGGTTCACCTCCCCTTCCAATTTCCCTCAACTCCCTTCTCCTCTCTAACTCCCCTTGTCCTCCATGTTATTTGTTATGCTCCACAAATAAGTGAACAATTTCTAATGCTCATGAGATTCACCCATGTCTTCACACGTATCAGCAAATCATTTTTGTTATTGCAGAATAGTATCCCATTGTGTAAGCATGCCACAGTTTGTCCAACCATTCTGTAATGGATAGATATATGTGTTATTTCTAGGTTGGGTACTTACGAAAAACTCATCTATTTTCTTGTATGATTCTTTTTGTAGACATAAGCTTGGTTAATCTAGGAATAGAAATGTTGTGTCACAGAGTTGGCATAAGATTAAATGCGTGAGAAACTAAAAAACAGTATCTGAGGGGCACCTGGGTAGCTCAGTAGATTAAGCATCTGACTCTTGGCTTTGGCTCAGGTCATGATCTTGTGTCATGAGATTGAGGACCAGATCAGACTCTGAGCTGAGCACAAGTTTGCTTCAGATTTTCTCTTCCACTCCCTCTCCCTTCTTTCATTCCTCCCTCTCAAATAATAAATAAATAAAAAAAATCTTTTTTAAAGATACTATATGAAAGAAGTTCTATTATTCTAAATATGCACAATTTTTGAGATCTATGCTTGCACCATATTCTTCCTACCATTAAATATGGTTAATGCGAGTGTGTGCTTCTGTGTGTGTGTGTGTATGTGTGTGTGTGTGTGTGTGTGTGTGTGTGTGTTTAATTTTCCCAATTCTAGTGAACATGGGGTGGTATCTTGTTGTGGTTTCAATTTGCATTTCCATGATGACAAATGATGTTGAACATGTATCTACTTACATATTTGGCATTCTGACATCTTTATTTTTTTTTTATTAAGCATTAGTTGATGGCTTTTGTGCATTTTTAATTAGGTTACTTGAGTATTATGTTTTATAAGACAATTTTATATATTTTGCATATGAGTCCTTTGTTAAGTCGATGTGATAATGTGTTCACAGATGTTTTCTTGTGGTCTGTTGTTTTCATTTTCACTTTCTTAATTAATGGTGACTTTTGCTGAGTTTTTTTTAATTTTTATGGGAAATGCAACTTATGATTTTAGAATGTTTTCCTCTTTTACAGTTATTACCTGTATTAGTTTGCTAGGGCAGTCATAACAAAGTACCATAAACTGGGTGGTTTAAATAAGAGAAATTTTTTGGCAGAGTTCTGGAAGCTAGACATTTGAGATAAAGGTAGCAAGAGAGTTGATTTCTTCTAAGGCTTTCTCCTTGCCTTGTGGATAGATGTCTTCTCCCTGTGTCTTTACACCATCTTTCTGAGTAACTCTATTTCCAAATGTCCCCTTCTTTAGAGACAACAATAATTTGGATTAGAGCCCAATTAATGGCCTCATCTTAATTTAACTAATTACATTTGCAAAACTTTACTTCCAAATAAGATCACAGTCTGAAACACTAGGAATTAGGACCTCAACAAAGGAATTTGGGAAGGGGGACACAACGCAATTCATAAAAATGACTTTTGTGTCATAACACTCTCTGCTTACCACAATGTGAAAAAGTATTCTCCCATGCTTTCTTCTTAAATCTCCAAAATTATAGCTCTCATGTATAGTTCAAAGATTTATTTCTAGTAATTTTTTCTTTGGTGCCATTAGAAATTAAACTTCATTCTTTTCATAAAATATCTAGTGTTACAACACCATTTTTTTGAAAATAATTCTCTTTCCTCATTGATTTCATTTGGAGCTATTGTGCAAAATTAAAATTGGCCATATATTTTTAAGTCCATGTCTGGATTCTCTGGTCTATTCCTTTGAGCTATTTTTCTATTTTGATGCTGATAACCACCTTCTCTTAATTATCACAGCTTTATACACAGTAGTTTTATAGTAAATCTTGAAACCCTCTCCTGTATCATGTCTTGCAAATTCCAGCTGCCTTAGCAAGTCCGCATTCCATTCTGTTTTTTCCATCCAGTGAGATTGAATTTTGTTCTTGTATTTTATTTCTCTGCATCATAGTTTAGAAAATGCTCCCAGGCAAAAAGCTACAGTGAATGTGGTGCTTACTTCTTTCTCTTAAGACTAGCAATTCTGCATGATCTGCTGCACAATAGTGGTTTCTTCATAAACTTTTCTGGTTGTATAATTGTTTACTATGGGAGGTAATTCTAAAATCAGCTACGCCACCATGTCAGGATCAGAGGTTAGCCTTCAGTAGCTTTGATCCTTCAATTATTCTGTTCCAACAGCTTAAATAGATCATTTGTTAACAAATAACGTTTTGTTTGCAAACTCTGCATCCTTACATGCTACCTGGAATAACAAACTTAGCGACATTTCTTATCCTTTGGCATTCTGTAGTACTAAAAAATGAGTGTGGTTATTAACCAGATGGGTGTGGAAATATAAACTATCAATGGGGAAACAGCCTAGGCAGAATCAAACCCATAATAACCATACATAGAGTTCAGCTAATAGAGAAGCCTTATCTAAAGATCAGAATCTGAAAATGCTTGCAAGAGCTATTTTTATGAATTACCTTTTTCCCCATGAGTGATAATGCAATGAAAAGAGCAAGTCTTTGCAGATGGACAAACCCAGTAGAAACCTGGTTCAAGCCCTTCTCATTTTTAAATATAACCACTCCAACTATCAATCTCCTTGATGACTTAAGATGATATCATACGATATTTTTTAAAATGTTGTTTCTTGGGTGTTGAGTTTGATGAGTTCTTTATATATTTTGGACACCAGCCCTTTATCTATGTCATTCAAAAAATCTTCTCCCATACTGTAGGTTGCCTTTTAGTTTTGTTGACTGTTTCCTTTGTCATGCAGATGCTTTTTATCTTGATGAAATCCTGATAGTTCATTTTTTGCTTTTGTTTCCCTTGCCTTTAGAGATGTGTCTTGTAAGAAGTTGCTGAAGTTGAGGTGGAAGAGGTTACTGCTTATGTTCTCTAGGATTTTGATGGTTTCTTGTCTCACATTTAAGCCTTTCATCCATTTTGAGTCTATCTTTGTATATGGTTTAAGAGAAGGGTCCAGTTTCATCCTTCCGCATGTGGCTGTCCAATTTTCCATACAGCATTTATTGAAGACATTCAATTTTCATTGGTTATTCTTTCCTGCTTTGTCAAACACTAGTTGACCATAGAGCTGAGGGTCCATATCCGGGGTCTCTACTCTGTTCCATTGATCTGTGTGTCTGTTTTTGTGCCAGTACCATACTGTCTTGATGATCACAACTTTGTACTATAGCTTGAAATCAGGCAATGTGATGTCTGCAGCTTTGTTTTTCTTTTTCAATAGTCCCCTGGCTGCTCGATGTCTTTTCTGGTTCCATACAAATTTTAGGATGGCTATTTCAGCTTTGTGAAAAATGCCAGTGGTATTTCAATAGGGATTACATTGAATATGTAGATTGCTGAATGGGAAGAAATCAGATGGGGAGAAAAACCATGAGAGACTCTTGACTCTGGGAAGAAAACAGGGTCACTGAAGGGGTGGTGGGTAGGGTGATGGGGTAACTGGGTGATGGGCATAAGGAGGGCACCTGTTGTGATGAGCACTGGGTGTTTTATGCAACTGATGAATCATGAGCACTACAATTAACACTAATGATGTGTTATGGACAGTGGGGAGGGTAGGTGCTATGGTGAGTGCTGTGAAGTGTATAAACCTGGAGATTCACAGACCTGTACCCCTGGGGCTAATAATACATTACATGTTTATTAAAAAAAATTAAAAATTAAAAAAAAATAAAACTAATGATATATGTTAGCTAACTGAAGATAATTTTAAAATAAATTTATAAATAGATAAATATGGCCTGTGGAATTAGGAAAATAAATAAATAAAATAAAATGTTGTTTCAAGAATTAAAGCAGCTAATTCATGTAACATGTTTATCAAATAGCTACCTCTCACTCTTTATGTAGTAAATGGTAATTATTGTTTTAACTGATGGTGAATGCAACCCTTTGGCTGGATGCTAGAAGCCAACAAATGCCATCATCTCCTGGCAAATATTCAGAAGTGGCCTGGCAACTTAATGATGTGTGCCAGCACATTAAAAGAACAAAGTAGGGGTAAGCATCATTTGGAGGTTTGCGGGGGAGTGGAGAAAAAGCACAAAATTCACACTGGTCCCAAACAAACACTAGTATAATATGAGAAAATAATTCATCTGAAATTTGCTCTTCTAGCATAACCTAAATTTCTTCACTTCCTGTATGGCTCTAAGGCAGTATATGCAGGTATGGAATTAAAACAAGAAGAGGAACTTAACACACCAAAAATGTATAACATATCTGCCTAAATATGTTTATAATCAATAAATTCCTTGTTAGTTTAATATTTATCAGTTCTCTTACTTCAAATGAAAGTAATTTAATCTTTGAACACACAGTATCTTAAGAATGTCAATTTTGTTTTTATTTTATGAAATTCTTTATTTCATATATTGTTGGAAAACTTTCACATAAAAGTAAAAAGATACACCACCTGAGAATTTTGGTAAAATTTTTAAAAATGAGCATATGAGAGAATAATTTCTGATCACTCCTTCTCGAAAATTTTTAACTTATAGATATTTAGTGAACATTTACATTTTCCTAGGCACTTTTACACACACACACACACTCACTCACAAATAAGATACAATTCCAGGTCCTGAAGACCTCATACTCTTGCAAAAGAACTCCCTGTGAAACTATTGTAATATGTATCCTTAGTGTAAAAAATAAAAGTTAAAACAACTCAGACAGTATCTGTTTTCCATTCCAGAAAAGTTGACAAAAGCTCACAGGGAAAGTGGCATCCTGCTGTGTTTTAACATATCAATTATATTCTCTTAGGAGGTCAAGTAGCAGGTAGAATCTTCTAGGTCAAGGTAAAACCACAAGCAAATGCACAGAATTATAAAAATGCATGCCACATTGAGAAAATAGGTTAGAATAATTTAGAATATAAATTTTACAGAAGAGAGTAGCAGAATGTGGTACGAGAAAGATAGGTTGAGGACAGGTTACAAATTTTTTTTAAGATTTTATTTATTTGAGAGAGAGAGAGGAGAGAGAGAGACAGCATGAGCTGGGGGCAGGGAGAGAGGGAGAAGCAGAATCCCTGTTGAGCACAGAGCCCACCATGGGGCTCAATCCCAGGATCCTGAGATTATGACCTGAGCCCAAAACAGAAGCTTAACTAACTGAACCACCCAGGTGCCCCATAGATTACAAAAGGTTTTAATGCCATTCTAAAAAAGCTAGATTTTATATTTAAATAGTTCAGGGGCACATAAATTGTGATTAGATCTTTTTTAATAATATGGGATGTGGCATAATCTACAAATAATATTTAACATAAAATACACAACATATACTACATATACATTATATATGATATCGATAATATATCATCATATAATATTATATAGATTTAATATTCTACAGATAATTGTGGATACTAAGAAAAATTTTAAATTACTAGGATCCAAGCAAAATGTCATTTACTGCATGGAGAAAACCATAAGTAATGACTTTATGCCATTGAATCTATTTATGCATAATGTGTCTTAAATCCAAATGAAGATATTTTTCTATTTGTTACAGATCAGAAAGCATTTCAGTATATTCTTCCGTATTACCTAGAATTTTGTTTCAGCATGTTGAATATACATAGTGGGTATTCATTGTCTTTATTTCTCCATATTCTATGAACTGTCTACTGATGTTTGGGGAATTACCCATCTTCTAAATCTTGAGCCCACCACCCACTAATAAAGCTATGTTTTTTGAAGCTTGGATGAACACATGATGTAGGTACCTACTTAAAATATTGTTTCTGGGGTCAGTAACCAAAAAAATGCAGGAAAGCGGGGATGGAGAGTTTTTCTTATTGTTGTTCTGTTTTATCTGAGGAGGTATATTCCCTAGAGGAACAGTTGGGAAAGTATACCATCAGTGGTATCATGAGCTGTGATTTTTAACTCTGGATCTAACTTGACAGCCTCTCTTCTTTCTGCTCTCTAAGCCTGGTTCTTCCAAATGCCTAGGCTTTCAGAAATTCCATGAGCCACCCAAAATCTTTTCTAAACCTTTACTGCCTGCATGTACCCTGCACAGATACATTTTGTCTTACTTGCAAATCAGATCTCAAATGTAAAGTATGTGAGTTCATTGAAAGCAGAGCTAGTGTCTGCTACCTTTGCAATCTTTAGCACAGAAATGACAGTAGTTGTGCAACTGTTATTAAAAACATTTATTTGACTCATTTTTGTGGTGGCTCAGAGACAGTAGGCTGCTTTAAGATGAAGCTGAATATCTCTTTTCCAGTTACTGGTTGTCAAAAACTCATTGAAGTGGACAATGAACACAAACTTTGTACTTTTTATGAGAAGGATATGGCCACAGATGTTGCTGCTGATGCTCTGAGTAAAGAATGGAAAGGTTTATCTTGTCCAAAATCAGTGGTGGCAATGACAAGCAAGGTTTCCCACATGAAGCAGGGTGTTTTGACCCATGGCCGTGTCCTCCTGCTGTTGAGCAAGCAATATTCTTGCTGTGGACCAAGGTAGACTGGAGAAAGAAAGTGCAATTTTGTTCAGGGTTCTATTGCAGATACCAATGTCAGTGTTCTCAAATCAGTCAGTGTGAAAAAATCCTGAACTCATTAATACTACTGTGCCTTGTCACTCTGAAAACAGCCTACAAGAAAAAAAAAGGAAGCAACTGCAGAATATGTGAAACTTTTGGCTAAAAGAATGATGGAGGCCAAAGAAAAATACTAGGAACAGACTGTCAAGAGACAAAGGCTGTCCTCTCTGAGAACTTCTGGCTCCAAATCTGAGTCCAGTCAAAAATGATATCTCTAAAAGTAACAAATAAATAATATCAGACATCAAATCTCAAGAAAAACATATATTTAATAAATTAATAAAGAAAAGATAAGCACTATGGGGCACCTGAGTGGCTCATCATTAAGCACCTGCCTTCAGCTCTCAGGTCATGATGCCAGGGTCCTGGGATCTACCCACATTGGGCTCCCTGCTCAGTGGGGAGTCTGCTTCTCCCTCTCCCACTCCCCCTGCTTGTGTTCCCTCTCCCGTTGTGTCTGTCTCTATCAAATAAATAAATGAAATCTTTTAAAAAAAGAAACGCTAAGCACTAAAATTATGATTTGAAAATTTTGTAAATTTTGCAGGCTACTTTACTAGAAACTTGGCATGCTTTGAATAAAAGAATGTATAAAGTTCTTTTGTGTCCAAGGAAATATCTAAAAGCCTCCAGAATTAAATAGCAGCATCTTAGAATGGAAGACCTTTTGATGAGCTATTTAGTTTTGATTAGCCATGTTCTACATAATTTGAGTATCACTGTGAGAAAGTGCCATATGGTGTCAATAAATAAGTCTTCAGTGTGTTCATTTATCCTCTAAAATGTATATAAAAAGGTCAATTATCTCTAATTAAGTCACTATTTTCTTTGGTAAGGATGTGTGTGTTTTTCTAATCAAGCACCCAGTGAGGTTACTGAGTATTTCTACAAGGCTGACTAAGGACATGTCAAAGATATGACTCAGGAGAAAAGTTGAAATGCTTTGCTCTCCTAAAAACATATACTGGAGTTCTTTTTCACATTATTATCATTCTCTTATCTCATCTCTCCACTGCCAAAATATTCTCAAACTCCTATACCTCCCATTATCTGTGTTAATTATATATAAGAATAATCTGGAATAGGGTCACAGGGGATCTGTTTCTCAAGGACTTGATATACAAGGGCTCAGCACAAATACATAAGAGTTCATAGCATGAACTTCTTACCCCAGCCTAGACACATGGGCACATGCAGGAACCAGCTCAGCTCCAACAATCTCTACCTATATTGCTAACAGTGCATTCTGTCCCAGTGTTCCCCTATGGTCACGTACTGTCCAATAAGCCACTGGCCAGAGCCTACTCAAAGTGGTGCCACAAGACAGGCAGTGTGCAAGCAGCTTCAATAGGGGCCAGCACCATTCCAAAGAGACTCCTGCCTTGTGGAGAGGAGAAGATAACCAAATACACTTGATGTGGCCCCAGCATGGATAGGCTGGGGGCAGACATCTAGTCTGACTGCAGTCCCTGCCCACCAACAAAAACTTCTCAAGGGACATAACAGAGAAAGACCCAGCAGTTTGGTGCTACTGCATCTCTGGAAAACACCTGTTATGAATCAGCTAAGCCCAAGACAGCCCCAGACTGACCTACTAACAAGAAAGGGACCCAAACCCTGCCAACAACAGGCAAAGAGAGCGATTGCAGACAACTGGGCTGAAGGGAAATGTGGCTCAATAGCAGGGTGCAGGCAACACACATAGAGACACACCTGAAGCACCAGGTTCTAGAGAACAGGGAACATTACATTGTGGGATGCTACAGGGCAGCTTCTTCAGAAGGCCTCTACTTTCAAGAACAGGAGACAGTGATGACTTTCCTATCACACAGAAATAGACAAAGAGTTAGGGGGCGCCTGGGTGGCTCAGTGGGTTAAAGCCTCTGCCTTCAACTCAGGTCATGATCCCAGGGTCCTGGGATTGAGCCCCTCATCAGACTCTCTGCTCAGCGGGGAACCTGCTTCCTCCTCTCTCTCTGCCGCCTCTCCGCCTACTTGTGATCTGTTTGTCAAATAAATAAATAAAATCTTTAAAAGAAAAAAAAAAAAGAAGCAAAATAAGGAGACAGAGAAATATGTCCCAATGAAAGAACAGAAAAAATCACAGCAAGAGAGCCAAATGAAACAGAGATAACATATAATAAGTAATATGCCCAATAGAGAATTTAAAGTAATAGTCACTGAACTTGAGAAAAGAGTGGAGGACCTCAGTGAAATACAAAGAGATAGAAAATATTTAAAAAGAACCAATCAGAGAAGAAGAACCTGGTAATTATAATTAAAAATATGCTACATGGAATAAAGAGTAGACTACTGGAAACAGAAAAATGGATCAGCAACCAAGGAGAACAGAGTAATGGAATGAAATCAAGCTGAACAGCAGAAAGAACAAAAAAAATAATAAAAGAAAACAGACTTAGGGAGCTCAGCCATACCAGCAACATAATAACATTCACATTATAGAGATCCCAGAAAGAGAAAAGAGAGAAAAGGGATCAGAAATTTTATTTGAAGAAATAATAGCTGAAACCATCCCAAATCTGGAGAAGGAAACAGAAATCCAGACCCAAGACACACAGAGACCCACCAACAAAATCAACTCAAGGAGCTCAACCAAGGTATATAGTAATTAAAATGGCAAAGAGTAGCGAGAAAGGGGAATTCTTAAAGCACCACGAGAAAAGAAGATGCTTGTGTACAAGGGAAACCCCGTAAGGGTATTGGCTGATTTTTCAAAAGAAATTTTGCAGTCCAGAAGAGAGTGACATGATATATTCAAAGTACTGAAAGATAAAAAACTTGCAACCAAGAATAGTCTAACCCGCAAGCCTATCTATCATTCAGAATTAAAGAAGAGAAAGTGTTTCCCAGACAAACAAAAGCTAAAGGAGTTCATGACCACTAAACCAGCCCTACAAGAAATGTTAAAGGGGAATTGTTGAGTGGAAAGGAAAGATCATAAGCAGGACTAAGAAAAGTAAGAAGCACAAAGCAGCAAAATTAAGTATATCTATAAAAACTGGTCAAGGGATTCACAGAATAAAAGGATATAAAGTATGACACAATATACCTAATACATGGGGGAGGGAGAAGTGTAAATAATGGGTTCAACTTAAAGTGACCATAATCTTAATATAGACTATGTGTATAACATGTTATATACAAACATAATGGTAACCATAAATCAAAAATAAGTCATAGCTATGCAAAAATTAAAGAGAAACAGATCCAAGTATATGCCTAAAGAAAGCCAGCAAACCATGAGAGAAAAGAATAAGAGAAGAAAGGAACAGAGAATTACAAAAACATCCATAAAAGAAATAATAAAATGGCCATAAGCACATCTATCTATTAATAATTACTTTGAATGTAAATAAATGCCCTAATCAAAAGACAAAGAGTTACAGAATGGGTAAAAAAGTAAGAACCATCTATATGTTACCTACATGAAACTCATTTCAGACCAAAAGATACATGCAGAGTGAAAATGAAGGGGTGGAAGAGCATTTATCATGCAAATGAGGTGAAAAGGAAGGCTGGGTAGCAATACTTACATCAGACAAAATGGACATTAAAACAAAGACTGTAACAAGAGACAAAGAAAAACTATATAATCATAAAGAAAATGAACCAACAAGAAGATATAACAATTTATGAACCCAACATGGGAGCACCCAACATATAAAACAGCTAATAACAAAGGTTCTAATTGATAGTAATATAATAACGTAGGGTACTTTAACACCCCTCTCATATCAATGGATGGGTCATCTAAACAGAAAATCAACAAGGAAAGAGTATCTTTAAATAATATATTGGAACATATAACACAAATATTGGAAGATATAACATTTATTCAGAATATTCCATCCTAAAATCAAAGAACACACATTTTTTTCAGTACACAAGAAACATTCTCCAAAACAGATCACATGTTCAGCCATAAAACAAGTGTCAACAAATTCAGTAAGATTGAAGTTTTACTGTGCATCTCTTCCAACCACAACGCTAACCTTGGAATCAACCATAAGAAAAGGTCTGGAAAGATCACAAAATCACAGAGGTTATATAACATGCTACTCAACAATGAGTGGATCAACCAAGAAATCAAAGAGGAAATAAAAAATACATGGAAACAAATGAAAATGAAAACAAAATAGTCCAAAATCTTTCAGATGCACAAATGTTCTTCTAACAAGGAAGTTTATAGCAATATAGGCCTATCTCAAATAAACAACCTAAACTTAAAATAGCTAGAAAAAGAAACAAAATCCAAAACCAGGAGAAAGCATAAGATTATAAAGATTAGAGCATAAATTAAAAAATAAAAACTAAAACAACAACAACAAAACAATAGAACAGCTCAGTGAAACCAGGAACTGGTTATATAAAAAGACCATCAGAATTGAGAAACCTTTAACCACACTCATTTTAAAAAAGTGGGGGGGGGGGGGAGGGAGATATGACTCAAATAGGCAAAACCAGAAATGAAAGATGAAAAATAACAACTGACACAGCAGAAATACAAAAAATTATAAGAGAATATTATGGAAAATTATATGCCAAAAATCTGGACAACCTAGAATTGATAAATTTCTAGATACATACAACCTATCGAACTGAATGAGAAAAAGAAAATTTGAACAGACCAATTATCAATAATCAAATAACTCCCAACAAACAAAAATCCAGGACCAGATTGTTTCATAGGCAAAATCCGCCAAACATTTAAAGAGTTAATACCTATCCTTTGCAAACTATTCCAAAAAAATAGAAAAGGAAGGAAATCTTCAAATTCTTCCCATGAGGCAGCATTACACTAATACCAAAACCAGATAAAGAAATTCTAAAAAAGAGAAAGCCAAAATCTCTGATTAACATAAATACAAAGATCCTCAAGAAAATATTAGAAAACCAAATCCAACAATACATTTAAAAAATCATTCACCACAATCAAGTGGGATTTATTCCTTGTGTGCTAGGGTGTTTCAATATTCACAAATCAATCAACATTATACATCACATAAAGACAGGAAAAAAAATATCATTTCAATGGATGCAGAAAAAGCATTTGTCAAAGTACAATCTCCATTCATGATAAAAGCCCTCAACCAAATAGGTTTAGAGAGAAAATACTTCAATATAATAAAGACTACATATAAAAACCCATTGCTAACATCAGACTCAATGTGCAAAACTGAGAGCTTTTCCCCTAAGATGAGGAACAAGACAGAGATGTTGACTCTCACACTTTTATTCAGCATAGTTTTGGAAGTCCTAGCCACAGCCATCAGAGAAGAAAAAGAAATGGAAGGCATCCACATTGGTCAGGAAGAAGTCACATTTTCATTATTTGCAGATGACATGATACTATATATAGAAAACCCAAAAGAGTCCACCTAAAAACTTCTAGAAATGATAAATGAATTCAGTAAGATCAGAAGAAACAAAACTAATATACAAAATTCTATTGCATTTCTATAAACTAATGATGAAGAAGCAGAAAGAGAAATTAAGAAAACATCCTATTTACCATTGTACCCAAAACTATAAAATGCATAGGAATAAGCTTAACAAAGGAGGTGAAAGACCTGTACTCCAAAAACTATAAAGCATTGATGAAAGACATTAAAGACAAAATAAATGGAAAGTTTATGAGTTGGAAGAAAAAATATTGTCATACTCATGAGTTGGAAGAAAAAATATTGTCAAAATGTCCATACTGCCTAAAGCTATCTATAAATTTAATGCAATCCCTATCAAGATAACAACAGCATTTTTCAGAGAACTAGGAAAAATAATCTTAAAATTTGTATGGAACCACAAAAGACCCCAAAGAGCTAAAGCGATCTTGAAAAAGAACAAAACTGGGAGGTACCACAATTTGAGATTTCAAGATATACCACAAAGCTGTAGTATCCAAAACAGATGGCACTGGCACCAAAACAGACACAGAACTCAATGGAACAGAATACAGCCCTGAAACAATCCCAGAATTATATAGTCAATGAATCTTTGACAAGGGAGAAGAAGAATATACAATGAGAGGGGCACGTGGCTCACTCAGTTGGTTAAGTGACTCTTGATTTTGGCTCAGGTCATGATCTCAGGGTCATGTGACTGAGCAACACATAGGCCTCCATACTCAATGTGGAGTCTGCTTGAGATTTCCTCCTCCTTCTGCTTCTGCCCCTACCCTCCACTTGCACACACACATTCTCTCTTAAAATAAATAAAATCTTTAAAGAAAAAAATAATATGCAATGAGAAAAAGACAGTTTTTTTCAAGGGGAAAAACTGGACAGCTACATACAAAACAATAAAACTGTATCCTTTTAACGTCATACACAAAAATAAACTCAAAATGGATTAAGGACTTCAGTGTGAGGCCTGAAACCAGAAAAATCCTAAAAGAGAGCACAAGCAGTCATTTCTCTAACATCAGCCATAGCAACATTTTTCTAGATATGTCTCCTAAGGCAAAGGAAACAAAAACAAAGATAACTATCGGGACAGCATCAAAATAAAAACTTTCTGGGGGACCTGGGTGGTGAAGTCGGTTAGGCAGCCAACAGTTAATTTCAGCTCAGGTCATGATCTTTGTGTTGTGAGATCAAGCCCTCCGTCAGGCTCCACACTCAGCGGGGAGTCTGCTTCCTTCCCTCTCCATATGCTCTTCCCTTCATGCTCTCTTTCTCTCTCAAATAAATAAATAAATAAATAAATAAATAGCTAGCTTCTGTATTCCAAAGGAAAAAAAGCAAAAATAAACTATTAGGACTATATCAAAATAAAAAGCTTCTGCAGAGCAAAGGAAACAACAAAAGTAAAACTATGAATAGGAAAAGATATTTGCAAATTATATACCCAATAAGAGATTAGTATCAGAAATATACAAAGAACTTACACAACTTAACACCAAAATAATAATAACAACAACCCAATTATAAATGGGCAGAAGACATGAACAGACACTTCTCCAGAGAAGACATCCAGATGGCCAACAGACACATGAAAAGATGCTCAACATTATCAGTCATCAGGGAAATGCAAATAAAAACTACAATGAGAGGGGCGCCTGGGTGGCTCAGTGGGTTAAGCCGCTGCCTTCGGCTCAGGTCATGATCTCGGGGTCCTGGGATCGAGTCCCGAATCGGGCTCTCTGCTCGGCGGGGAGCCTGCTTCCCTCTCTGTCTCTCTCTGCCTGCCTCTCCCTCGACTTGTGATCTCTGTCTGTCAAATAAATAAATAAATAAAATCTTAAAAAAAAAACTACAATGAGATATTAACTTATACCTATCAGAATGAATAAAATATAAAAAATACAATAAACAAGTCTTGGTAAGGTTGTGGAGATAAAAGAATGCTTTTGCTTTCTTGTGAATGCAAACTGGTGTAGTCACTGCGGAAAACAATATGGAGGTTCCTCAAAAATATTAAAAATAGAACTACCACATGATCCACTAATTCCACTACAAGATATTTACCCAAAGAATACAAGAGCACTAATTTGAAAAGATACTTGCATCCTTATGTTTTATTGCAGCATTATTTATAATAATCCAATTATGGAAGCAGCCCAGTGTCCATCAATAGATGAATAATGAACATACATATATATATGTATATATGTATATATATGTATATTACATATATATACACACACATTATATATATATAAACACACACACATTATATATATATACACAATGTATATATCTCAACCATCAAAAATGGTCTTTCCTTTTACAATAAATTTGATGGATCTAGAGAATATAATTCTAAGAGAAATAAGTCAGAGAAAGATGAATACCATTTGATTTCACTCATGTGGAATTTAAGAAACAAAACAAATGAACAAGAACAACAACAAAGAAATAAAAACCAAAAACAGATTCTTCTTAACTATAAAGAACAAATTGATGGTTACCAGGAGGGAGGTGGGTGAAGGGATGGGTGAAATAGGTAAATTAAGAGTACCCTTACGGTGAACACTGAGTAATGTATAGAATTGTTGAATCACTACATTGTACACCTAAAACAAATAGAACACTGTATGTTAACTATACTGGAATTTAAAAAATAGTCAAGTAAAACAAGCAATCACTAATAAGAAAGACATAATGAAAAAATAAGCCTGTTTATTTATTTGGTAGCATACCCACTCAAACCCACCCAAAGGGGAAATATGGCAAGTGACTTTATACAAATTACCTACAAAAGTAATTTTACTATACATCTCTTAATAGGATATGCTTTAAGGATAAACAAGAAGTTCTGAAAAAATCTTTATGCTACTCTCCGATAACATGATTGACAATTGTCTATTGTTGATAGACTTAATCCAAGATTCTTTTGTGTGTATTGTAGAAGATAGTTATTAAGTATCATGCTTATTTCATTGAGAATACACTTATGATCATGGAAAAAAGGGGGTACAAATACATGATTGATGAAATCCAGTCAGGAAATAAAGGATTTTTTTTAAAAAAAAAGCTTTTCTGATATTGCATCAAAAGCATCATCATAAACTCATACTGTATTATATTTTAATAAAAGAAAGCAACATACTTCCTAGCCCTCTCCACTAAAAACATCTAAAAACAGGGGTGCCTGAGTGTCTCAGTGAGTTAAGTCTCTGCCTTCAGCTCAGGTCATGATCTTGGGGTCCTGGGGTGGAGCCCCACATCAGGCTCTCTACTCAGTGGTGAGCCTGTTTCCCCTTCCCCTCTATCTGCCTCTCTGCCAACTTGTGCTCTCTCTCTCTGTAAAATAAATAAATAAAATCTTTTTTTTTTAAATAAAAAAAAATGACCAACACCCTGAGCATCCCAATAGCCATATTTCTGACTCTGAATAGCAATAAGTGAATAAGAAATCCTTGGACATATGCCTGGTTCTAGATATAGTGAAGGAAACGAATAGTATTGTTCCAGACTATATTCTTCATTTCAGGAAGCAAAGGATCTCAACGATAACAGGGCTAATGTCAAAAGAACTCTAGGACCAACTTGATGCTCCTACTAATCAGTGATGAATAAGTTTGAACATCATTAGGAATAAGAACTGCAGTGTATTGAAATTTATCAAAATGTTAAATACTTGAATTCACAGTAATTATATATATGTAGATATATGCAGGATAGAAGATGGATAGATGATAGATAGATAATAGATAATAGACAGATGGATACTAATAGGTCATTATTTTCTCATGATGTTGGGGATTCAACTCATTATTTTGAAAATGATAATGGGTGGAAATGACTTTTCCTGTAAGAATTCAAAATAACCAAATTGTTGAGAAGGTAAAATATCCCTTTATAGATGTATAGCAACTAATGAAATGAAAAGGTGATAAAATTAGATCACTATTTTGAAATCCCTAATGAGATAACTGATGTAGGCAATGATCATAGTTTCTAACCATCATGTAGACATCATGTCCTTCCTTCCTAATTTGTGTACACTACACCACCTGTACTCTACACACCTAGAGCTCCTGGGAAAACTCTAACCTGACTGGCTACACAGCTCTAACTACCCATTTGCAGACAATACAGCATACCCAGGAATATGTTAAATGCCACAACAGTGAAGCAATGACACAATTTGGAATGAGGAACTCCGCACTCCATCTGTGTTGTTGTTGTTGTTGTAACAAATTGAAAAGAATGGGAACAAACAAAATGTGAAAGTCATTTTTATCCTGATTCTAAAAAACGATCTTTGAGTGTTGAAATTTCCCCAAAGAAGAATGAATAGATATAAGATGGCTCAGTAATTAGTAATGATGTTTTCAAGGTTAGTCAAAGGGTTCCTTGGTGACTTAGAAAATTAAGTGGCTGACTCTTTATTTCAGCTCAGGTCATGATCTCAGCGTTGTGAGATCAAGCCCCCCTAGCATGGAGCCTGCTTGAGATTCTCTCTCTCCCCCCGCCCCACCCCACTTGCTCTCTCTCTCTCTCTCGATCAGGGAAAAAAAAAAAAGATTAGTCAAAAAATTAGAAATGCCTATGATTTTACCTTATATAAGGGAAGCAAAATGACTACCACATGATTATACATAAAAGGTAGTATATATGTGTATATACATGCATATATGTGGATGGATGGATGGATGGATGGGTAGATAGACGATAGATAGATAAATAGATTAGGTAGATAGATGATAGATAATAGATGATAGATAAATGATAGATGGAAGATAAAGAACAAAAGATACATTTCGTACAGTGATGAAATTGTGAATGGGTTTTCTTACTTGTGATGTCTACCTCATGGTTTCTTTTTCTTTTTAAGATTTTATTTATTTATTTGAGAGAGAGAGAGCAAGAGCAGTGGGGAGGGGCAGTGGGAGAGGGAGAAGCGAACTCCCCACTGTGCCGGAGCCTGATGCAGGGAGCCTGCACCAAGGACCTAAGATCATGACCTGACCCAAAGCAGACACTTAACCGACCTAGCCACCCAAGTGCCCAACTTCATGGTTTCAATATATTTTGTTCAACAAAAATATATCAGTGCAATAAAATAAAATCATAATTAACTGACTTTTCCCGTCTTTTGTCTTGATTAAACTCCTTTCCTTTCATTGAGGAGAGCATGATATTTAAAGAACAGGATTCTCAAAGTCAGTCTTACCTGGGTACAAATCTCAGACCTGCCATTATTTTAAACCTGGGTTGTAGACCTCATATCATTTAACACTTTAATCACAGAGAATTTCTTTGGGAATTCTTTAGCAGTTCATGTAATATCAAGTCTTATGTCTGTACATTTTAATTCTCCTCCTCTCTTATTCTGTCTTTTGCAACTCAAATTTGAAAAACTAATTTTTTACCATTTACAAAGATGTGTTAAAAATCAAATCAAGTTATATCTGAGATTCAAGTATAACTGTTTGCATTCATTCATTTTTTATTCACAAAGCATTTATTGGTAATTTATTGTTTTCCATACACAGACTTAGGCATTATCTATAATTCATTTCACCAGGTTCCCCTTGCAGTCTTTCTGATAATAAGAAACATGTTAAGAAAATTTACATTCCTGGTATTCATTTTCTGTGGTGAAAATCCAATTTAGTGTCTAAATATGGTCTTTTTATTCTTTATCATTTCAGTGCTGTGTAAATTACAGCTGTCCTCATTCTTTTACCACATTAAAATCTCTCAACCTGTCTTTTTTAAAGGACAAATGATATTTTGAAACATAGGTTTTGCTTTGGCCTATGATTTAATCAGGCCTCTACATCCTGCCTATCACCTTCGGACTGGAACGGGTCTTCTGTGCAGATCAAAGTATCACCTTTAGAGCTCGTCTGTCATTTCAAGTTCATGCCATTGTAAGTCAAGACGGTGTCTTTTGTAACTCTGCACTGAGATGACTTTAAGGAGTTCTCAATTTTATTCTGCTTCTCATATTTCAGACAACCTTGGACTTCCAATGACTCTCTTCTAAACCCATGCTCTTAACCTTCTCTAGGCTCTGTGAGCGGTCCAGGAGACTTGGAACGCTTCCTTGTAATCTCATTATCTTCCTCTCCATATTTAAAGGCCTACTTTCAGATCTGCCTTTGAAACCCATTCCGCAAAAAAACCCACACAGTGAACATCACCTTTAGTTATATATTACAGCCGAGCACAATGCTCCTACCTGAAAAATTGGCCAAGTATTGATTGCCGTTAATTAAAACAGAGACTTAGTTTCCTTCCTTACTTAGCTTACTTCCTGCAATTGTCCAGAAAAAAGAAAAACAACTTTGTTTCTGAGTTTAAGAGTCTAAATTCATAGGAATACATGTTTATAGATTAATTAGTACTCAATCTTTCCATGTAACCTGAATCTCTCTCCTTCAGCCTGCACTCCCCGCCCTTCAATCCTGCTCTACTTTTCCTCTTTTCCATAGCATCAGTCATAATTTAACATCCTAGATAATGTTTTTTTATTAGGTTAATTCACATTGCTTTCTCTCTGCTAAAAATTATGTTTCACTAGCTCAAGGATTGTCATGTCTTTTTCTTTTAAGATTTTATTTACTGCGGTGCCTGGGTGGCTCGGTGGGTTAAAGCCTCTGCCTTTGGCTCAGGTCATGATCCCAGTGTTCTGGGATCGAACCCCACATTGGTCTCTCTGCAGGGAGCCTGCTTCCTCCTCCTCTCTCTCTCTGCCTGCCTCTCTGCCTGCTTGTGATCTCTGTCTGTCAAATAAATAAATAAAATCTTTAAAAAAAAAGATTTTATTTACTTATTTGACAGACAGAGATCACAAGCAGGCAGAGAGGAAGGCAGGGGGTGGGGGTTGGGGGGAAGCAGACTCCTTGCTGAGCTGAGATCCCAATGCAGGGCTTGATCCCAGGACCCTGGGATCATGACCTGAGCTGAAAACAGAGGCTTTAACCCACTGAGCCACCCAGACACCCCAGATCTTCATGTCTTTTATTCACTGGTACATGTCAAGCGCCTAGAACAGTGCCTCGCACATAGTAGATAGTCAACAATCCCAACAATGGAATCAATACATGTTTTTCTTTGTTTTGTTTGACAGGGAAGAACTTGTACAATGCTGTATGTAGACACTGTAATATTCTTTGATTTGAGGTTATTTGGTATTTTTCTTTTTGTCCACTAATATGTTTATAGGCCTGCTATGCTCATATATAGACCAGAACCTGATCAGATTACTTCTTCACACGAGTTATGTGATTTGTATTTACAGAATTGAAGTGGATAGAATAACCAAAGTGACACATGGTACACCAGGCTTGCTAATGAATATAACCTACTTTATTTTTTTAAGACTTCATTTATTTGAGAGAGAGAGAGAGAGAGAGAGAGAGAGCATGAGTGGGGGGAAGGGCAGAAGGAGAAACAGATTTCCCCACTGAGCAGGAAGCTTGCCATGGACATTCGATCCTAGGACTCTGGGATCATCACCTGAGCTGAAGGCAGATGCTTAACCAACTGAGCCACCTAGGCACCCCTATGACCTACTTTATATAATGGAAATGACTAATTCAAGTGAGGTCTTGAGCAAAATTTTAATGTTACTGTCCTTGTCTTAGCCTTTCTAATACTCTCTTTCTCTGGTTCCTTATCCCTTTGGTAGTGTCCATTTCTCCCACTTATGTACATTCCATTATTCTTACTGTACAAACAGCTCTCAGAAGATGCTCTTAGGTGTCCATGCAATACAAAACCTGGTAAAATTTTATCTGTAACCTCTACAAGAAAAAACTGAAATTTCACACAACAAAAAGGGTACAATGAGACAGAACTTAAAATGTATATACATAAGAAAATAAAAAATATTTTGGCAGGATGACTACTTTTTTGACTCTGAAATCATCTATATTAGAGTTCAACTATTAAGATTATGATCCTACCAATCCTCTCCCTTTAAACCTCAGTGGATTTATAAAAAGTATTATGCTTTTATAGATTACTACAGTTCTTATAAGTTGGTCATCTTTATGTCTTCTTTGGAAAAACATGTATTCATGTCTTCGCCTGCTTTAATTGGATTATTCATTTTTTGGATGTTGAGTTTTATAAGTCCTTTATTTATGTTGGAAAACTAACCATTTATCAGGCATGCCATTACTCCAATCCAGTAGGCTGTCTTTTAGTTTTGTTTTTTTTTGTTGGTTGTTTCCTTCACTGTGTATTTTTTTTTTTTAATCTTGATGCGGTCATAATAGTTTATTTTTTATTTTATTTCCCTTGCCTCAGGACACAAATGTTGCTATGGCCAAGATCAAAGAAGTTACTACTTGTGTTTTCTTTTAGGATTCTTATGGCTTCAGGTCTCACATTTAGGTCTTTCATCCATTTTGAGTATATTTTTGTGTATGGCGTAAAGAAGTGGTCCAGTGTCATTCTTCTGCATGTTCTGTCCAGTTTGCCAACACCATTTTTTGAAGAGTCTTTTCTCTGTTGGATATTCTTTCATGCTTTGTTGAAGATTAATTGATTATATAATTGTGGATCCATTTTTGGATTTTCTATTCTGTTCCATTGATCTACGTGCCTATTTTTGTGCCAGCACCATAATGTTTTGATTAGTACAGTTTTGTAATATAACTCAAGTCCAGAATTGTGATGCCTCCAGTTTTGCTTTTCTTTTTCAAGATTGCTTTGGCTATTCAGGGTCTTTTATGTTTCCATACAAACCTTAGGATGTTTGTTCTAGCTCTGAAAAATGCTGTTGGTACTTTGATAGGGATTGCATTAAACGTGTAGATTGACTTCTTGAGTCATCTTCAATTCCTTTTATCAGTGTTTTATATTTCAGTTAGGTTTATTCCTAGGTATCTTATGGTTTTTGGAGCAATGATAATTGGGATCTATCCCTTGATTTCTCTTTCTGGCGTTTCATTATTAGTGTGTAGAAATGCAACACATTTCTGTACACTGATTTTGTAACCAGTGACTCTACTGATTTCCTGTATTAGTTCTAGCAATTTTATAGTGGAGTCTTTGGGTTTTCTACAGAGAGTATCATGTCGTCTGCAAATAGTGAAAACTGACTGCTTTCTTGCCCATTTGGATAGCTTTATTTCTTTTTTTCTTTCTTTCTTCCCCACCCCCTGAGGCTAGAACTCCCACTACTATGTTAAATAACAATGGTCTTGTTCCTGACTCTGGAGGAAAAGCTCAGTTTTTCCCCATAACAGATGTTATTAGCTGTGGGTCTTTCGTACATGGCTTTTATGATGTTGAGGTATGTTCCCTCTATCCCTATTTTGTTGAAGGTTTTTATCAAGGATGGATGTTATATTTTGTCAAATGTTTTTTTCTGCATTTATTAAGAGGATCATGTGGTTCTTATCCTTTCTTTCATTAATGTGAGGTATCACATTGATGGATTTGTGAATATTGAACCACCCCTCCAGCCCAGGAATAAATCCCACTTGATCATGATGAATAATTCTTTTAATTTCCTGTTGGATTTGATTTGCTAGTATTTAGTTGAGAAGTTTTGCATCCATGTTCATCAGGGACATTGTATTTCTCCTTTCTCCTTTTTAATGGGGCCTTTGATTTTGGAATCAAGGTAATGCTGGCCTCATAGAGTTTGGAATTTTTCCTTCCTTTTCTATTTTTTGAACAGTTTGAAAAGAATAGGTATTAACTCTTCTTTAAATGTCTAGTAGAAATCCCCCTCAGGAAGGTATTTGGCCCAGGACTTTTTTTTTTTTGTTAGGAGAGTTTTGAATACTAATTCAGTTCCTTTGCTTGCTATGGGCCTGTTCAAATTTTCTGTTTCTTCCTGTTTCAGTTTTGGCAGTTTCTATGTTTCTAGGAATTAGTCCATTTCTTCCAGATTGTCCATTTTGTTGGTATATAATTTTTCCTAATATTGTCTTATAATTGTTTGTATTTCTGTGGTATTAGTTGTGGTCTCTCCTCTTGCATTCATGATTCTTATTTATTTGTGTCCTTTCTCTTTTCTTTTTAATAAGTCTAGCTAGAGGTTTATCAATTTTTTAAATTTTTCCAAAGAACCAGCTCCTAATTTCATTGATCTGTTCTACCATTTCTTTTTTAATTTCTATATCATTTACTTCTGCTCTAATCTCTATTATTCTCTTCCTTCTGATGCCAGGCTTCATTTATTATTCTTTTTCTAACTCTAAGTGTAAAGTTAGGTTTTTATTTGAGACTTTTCTTGTTTCTTTAGGTAGGTCTATATTGCTATATATTTCCCTTTTATGACCACTTTTGCTGCATCCCAAAGGTTTTATCTGCCGTGTTTTCATTTTCATTTGTTCCCATGTTTTTTTTTTTTTAATTTCTTCTTTGATTTCCTGGTTGACCCATTCATTGTTCAATAGCATGCTGTTTAACCTCCGTGTATTTGTGAACTTTCCAGATTTTTTATTGTGGTTAATTTCTAGTTTCATAGCATTGTGGTCATAAAAGATACATGGTATAACTTCAATTCTTTGTATTTGTTGAGGCCTGTTTTGTGACCTAGCATGATCTATTCTGGAGAATGTTCAATGGCCACTTGAAAAAAATGTATATTTTGCTGTTTTAGGATGGAGTGTTCTGAATATACCTGTTAAATCTCTCTGGTTGAGTGTGTCATTCAAACCTACTGTTTTCTGGTTTATTTTCTGCATAGATGATCTGTCCATTGATGTAGGTGGGGTATTGAAGTGCCCTACTATCATTGTGTTATCACCAATTAGTTCCTTTGTTGTTTGTTATTAAGACTTTTCTGTATTTCGGTGCTCCCATGTTGGGTGCATACATATTTACAATTGTTATATCTTCTTGTTGGATTGTCCCCTTTATTATGATAATATGATCATTGGAAAGTCAAGGTAGATTATGATATAGTTGGATTGTCCCCTTTATTATGTCCCCTTTACTATGATCTTCTTGTTGGATTGTCCCCTTATTTGTCTCTTGTTACAGTCTTTGTTTTGAAATCGTTTGTCCAATATAAGTATTTCTATTCTGGCTTTCTTTGTGACATACATTTAAATGATGCATGTTTCTTTATACCCTCACTTTCAATCTGCAGGTGACTTTAGATCTAAATTGAGTCTCTTGTGGGCAGTATATAGATGGATCTTTAAGATGTGTGTGTGTGTGTGTGTGTGTGTGTGTGTGTGTGTGTGTGTACATTCTGCTGCTCCCTGTCTTTTCACTGGAGCATTTAGTCCATTTACATTCAAAGTAATTATTGATAGATACGTATTTATTGCCATTTTATTAGTTGTTTTGTGGTTGTTTCTAAAGATTTTCCCTGATCCGTTTTTGTGTTTCTCTCTTTCATGTTTTGCTAATTATCTTTACTAATATATTTGGATTTCTTTCTTTTTATTCTTTGCATGGTTACTAGTGGCTTTTGATACATGCTGACCATTAGGTTTGTACATAACATCTTCTGCAAATAGCAGTATATTAAATTGATGGTCATTTAACCTTGAATCCATTCTTTTCTCCTCTCCTCCCCACATTTTAGGTATACATTATTATTTTATATCCTTTTTTGTGTGTGCATTCCTTGACAGATTTTTCATAGAAATACTCATTTTTACTACTTTTGGATTCCCTTCCTTTGTACTATCACTTTGGTCTTTCCTTTGCACTCAGAGAGTCCCTTTTAATATTTCTTGTGGGGCTGGTTTAGTGGTCATGAATTCCTTTAGTTTTTGTTTCTTTGGAATACCCCTGATCTCTCCCTCTACTCTGAATGACAGCCTTGCTGGATAGAGTATTCTTGGCTGCAGACTTTTTCCATTCAGCACTTTGAATATATCATGCCACTCCCGTCGCACTTGCTAAGTCTCTGTTGAAAAATCCCTAGCTCGTCTCATGGGTTTTTCCTTGTAATTCAATGACTTCTTCTGTCTTGCTGCTTTTAAGATTTTGTCATTATCACTATATTTTGCAAATTTAATTACAATAGGTCTTGGTGTTGGCCTGCTTTTGTTGATTTTGATAGGAGTTCTCTGTCCTGGATCTGGATGTCTATTGTTTTTTTGTTTGTTTGTTTGTTTTTGTTTCTGTTTTTCTCCAGATTAGAGGAGTTTTCAGCTATTATTTCTTCAAACAAATTTTCTTCACCCTTTTTTTCTCTTCCTCTGAGACTGTTATAATATGAATGTTATTACATTTGATGGAATCACTGAGTTCCCTAAGCCTATCTTCATTTTGCATAATTCTTCTCTTTTCCTTTTGTTCAGCTTCATTGCTTTCCATCACTTTATCTTCTAAGTCATTAATTCCTTCCTCTGTTTCTTCTAGTCTGCCAGAATATGCAATATTCATTGCATCAAACATCAATGTTTCTAATCTCTTTTATTGCACTCTTCATCTCTCTTTTTAAACTCTTTATCTATGTGGTAAAATCTTACGATGTCCTCTATAATTTTCTCAAGCTCAGCTAGTATCCTCAGATCACTGCTTTAAATTCTCCGTCAGATATGTTACTTACATCTGTTTTGCTTGGTTCTCTAGTTATGGTCTGTCTTGTTTTTTTTTTTATCTGCAATAAACTCCTCTAACTTCACATTTTGTCTATGTCTCTGCTTTCTTCTCTGTCTTAGAAAAGCCAGTTATGTCTCCTACTCCTGAAAGTGATGGCCTTATGAAGAAGAGGTGATGTACTGCCCAGGACCTGGCACTTCAGGGAATGTCTCCAGTGTGTACTGCTTCTGCTCTGCTTTTCTGAGTGCTCTATCCTTTGGACTAGTCATCTGATGAGGTGCTCCTTGCCTGTTGTGGGCAGAGTTTGGTCTCTGGACTGAATGTGGCAAGTTTTAGCTAGCTGTGCTCTGGTCTGCTTGTGAAATGAGACCTGACATCACCTCCACTGAAACTGAGACCCTGTAACACTCTCTGGTCAGGAGATGTGGTGTGGGCAGGAGTTTGTGCTGGTGTTTTGGGGGAGGGGCCTGCCACGCTGAGACTGAGGCAAGCATGACTGAGAAGGGTAGTCTCAGAGTGCAAGGAGTGGGACTTGATGTAAGAAAGTTAGGCAGCCAGTGCCTACACTACATTGCTTCCCACAGGTTGTTCTGTGTTTATGCTGAGAGGCAAGGGAGGGAAATGGCACCAGCACTCCTTTTCTCCTGGAGAGATGTCTCCATGAATGCTACCTCTCAGATGGAACTTACAATTCCATCTGAGATGCACCTGGCAGAATCATTTTCCTCACACACATTTGAAAAGCCAATCTCTGGCAACACTTGAAAGGAAAATTAGCATATTTCATATATTACCTTGATACTAGTCCTTTTAGAATCTACTAGGAATAGTGAGGGAAGCAAACTCAAAGTGTTCTATATCGTACTCAGCATCCCTACTTTTTTCTTTCTTTTTTTTTTTTTAAGATTTTATTTAATTATTTGACAGAGATCACAAGTAGGCAGAGAGGCAGGCGGCGGCGGGGTGGGGGGGAGCAGGCTCCACTGAGCAAAGAGCCTGATACGGGGCTCGATCCCAGGACCCTAGGATCACGATCCAAGCCGAAGGCAGAAGCTTTAACCCACTGAGCCACCCAGGCGCCCCTCTACTTTTTTCAATAAAACTCTTTTTTCTCTTAGCAGACTGTCCAATAATCCATTGTTAGTTAAAGGCATTACCTTCCAATAATTACAATTTTATAGAATGCTCTTGAACAAGGAATTTCTTTTTAACACAAAATTTTCAGAAACAAATAAGTATTTGGGGTCAAAGTATTTTTAGGAGTAAAACAGGCTATTAAAATTTTATTTGTTCTCTGCATCCAGAGAAACAATTTAAAATCAATGTGTAAGAATTTTTTTTCCCATTTAAAATCAGGGATCACCTTCACTCTATTAAATGTAAAGCTCTGTATACATGCTGGATAATATTATCAACAAAGATTAAAATGTACCTATAACTTTGTGTGTAGTATTTTTCTCAACCTGAAATATCTCTTTCCTACCTTTTTCCTACCTATCCCTTTCCTACCCTTTGAAACAGCTTTCTGTTCAAATACTTCTCCTTGCATAAAATTCCTCAAATGGCCTTATCTCTCATGGCACAGTACTCTTATTTCTTAAATAACCCCTTTGGAATTTTATCCTGGGATGTTTTTTATTAAAATCTAATGGTTTTAAGTAAACTAGGAATAATGAATGTACTTAAAATATCCCCAAGGGGACTCCTGGGTGGCTCAGTTGGTTAAGGGTCAGCCTTCAGCTCAGGTTATGATCCCAGGGTCCTGGGATCAAGTCCCCGAGTCCCACATTAGGCTCCTTGCTTGGTGGGGAGGCTGCTTCTCATTCTGCCTGTCCCTCCCTCTGCTTGTGCTCTCTCTCTGACAAAATAAATGAATAAAATCTTTAAAAAAAATCTCCATGACTCCTGCAACGTTGTTTTAATATAAGTACTTAATAACTATTTGTTGATTTAATTATGTTTCTGTATTTTTAATTCCTGTATATATAGGTAAGCTTTTATTGCAAATATGCCATATCTCACCACCAGATTATATTTTAGTCCAGAGACATCTATTCCATATCTTTGTATCCACATAGTGCCTAACTCAGTAATGCATATATAAATATAATAAATCTCTAGTGAGATAATGAGAATGTGGTTATTCCTGAGCAAAGTATATCTTTAAGTTAATTTTCTTTAATGGAACATGGATCACAAATTGCTACCACACCAGAGCTCTGTGAAACTAATAATCTGATGTAGTACCATGTAACTTCTCCATGACTTTGTTTACTCTTAGATCTTTTGTTATCAGTACAGTAAGTGGAGCTATGTAAGACTGAGATAAATTATTAATATTATGCCCATCAATTTCCTGCTTATAAATTGTTTATAAGGCTATTGATCTGATGCACAGAATTTATTAGTATGAATAGGTATAAATCTATTATCACTGGACCTGTAGACATCTTCTTATTAAGGAGAGGTCCATTCATGGTCTGCTTTTTGACCATTTGATACAGATTGACTAATAAGTTTACAAAACTCCTGTTTCCCCACAAATATCACAGAGATTTTAGATTTTATGTTTTGTAAAAATACCTAACATTATTTTCTATGCTATTGTGTTGAATGCAGCTGTCAATCAATCAACAGGTATTTTTTTTAGTATCTAGAGTACCTATTATGCTACAAGTTTTGTTCTAAGCACAGGGGATACATCTATGACCCAAAGCAAAGATTTGTCCTTAGGAAGCACATATGGGAGAGGACCACATATTTAAAATGTTATGGTAGGTTGTCAGATAATAAACCCCACGACAAAAGTAAAAGAGAAGAAAGAGACAAGGATCTGAGATAGGTCTGGGAAAATGATGTTTGAGTAGAGACATGAATGAATTTAGGAAGTGAACTAAGTGAAATCTGGGAGACGAATCTTCTAGCAGAAGAAATACCTCCAGTTGGGTTCTTATCTGGAATAAGGGTAAAACAACCGGAGATTGTAGTGGGAGTAAACACAGGAGAGAATGTTAAATAGCCATGAGCCAGAACATAGAGGGCATATAGACTATAAATAAAGATTTGGATTTCACTCTGAGTGTAAACTGGAGATACTGAATTGAGAAATCAAAAACAAATTCCAAGTATTATGTTGACCTTAACAATGAGGTCAATGGAGGTGCTATTTATTGAAATAAGAAACACTTTGGGAAAAGCAGACTCTGGAGGGGAAATCAGTAGTTTGATTCTGAACATGATAACTTTCCAATACCCAGCAGAAGATCTCAGCAGGAATATGGTGATATTGTAAGGCCAAAATTATGGTGAGGTAAATGAGGCACTCGCCCCAGATACAAAATGCAGTGGAGCATGGAAATACTCATTAATCACAATAAATAATATTTTAACATGATTTTTTAAAAAAATAAAAATTAATGCAAACAATACATGGTGAGCAAAATAGCAAAATTTAAAAATAAGAATAGTTTAGTAGGCAGGATTTTTATCCTCTAATGTTAAGCTTGTGAATGTCCACCTTACATGCTAAAAGAGGCTTTGTTGGTGGTATTAGGTTGCTAACAAGCTACCCTTAAAACAGAAAAATTACCCTGGATTGTTAAATGAGCCCCCTATAACCTCACGAGCTCTTTAGAGCAGAAAAGGAAGACAAAAGAATTAGAGATAAGTAGAAAAAGACTCAGGAAAGATTATAGGTGTGAAAAAGGTACAGTTGCACTGTTGTTGGCTTTGAACATGAGCCACAGTGAGTTATCAGCCAGGAGATGGCAAGAGGTGGATACTAGAAGCCAAGAACAGCCCCTGGACAATAGCAAGCAAGAAAAACAGGGACTTCAGCCGTATAACTTCAAAGAACTGAATTCTGCCAACACCTGAGTGAGCCTAGAAGCTGATTCTCCCCTTAGAGCCTTAAGATAAGAGCCCAGGCCGGCTGCCATCTTGATTTCTGCTTTGTGCGACCTGGAGCAAAGAACCCATATTAACCTATCAGACTTCTGACCTACAGAATTATGAGATACTAAATTTGTTTGATTTGGGGAGATTTTAGTTTTGTTTTAAGAAGCTAAGTCTGTGGTTATTTGTTACAATAGCAATAGAAAGCTAATACGGGCAGGATCGATATTACTGATTTTTTTCTTTTTGCCTCAAGCTCCAATATTGTTTGGCACAGTACTGTAAATCTGTCTGGACCGGAGATTAAAATTTGAGATTTATCCTATAAATACAGTATTTCAAAACAAGATTTTGTGTGATCATTAACGACTGAATGTATCTATAACAAAGAAAAGCTCTGAGGACTGAGCCTTAGAACACACCAAATGTGGTAATTCAGCAAGGGAAGAAGATCCAGGAAAGATGTAAAAGCACCATTCAGGGTGAGAGGGAAAACCAGAAGAGTATGTTGTCCCAAAACCCAGAGTAAGAATGAAGAAGGCTCTATACCTTGAAAGTTAATTGTTTCTGCTGCTAATATCCTTTCTGCAGATCAAATCTCCTAATTTCTGGTGTCTTTAATCATGAATAATGCTTAAATATGTGGGTGTGTATTTCCATGGAAGATTAAATACGTTCTGTGAACGATTTGATTTTAACTGATTTGGGGGAAGGAAGCCAGTGTATAGAGTTTAACCTACCCATCCCTAAATAGTTCTCTTCAACCCACGTCACTAGACTTAAATGTACTTTTTAAAATGTATATACATTTATATAATGCTCCCTAAAAAACTATTTGGGTATCAGATTGCATCACAGATGCACATTTTCAAGAGGGAAATCATCTAATATAAATCACAGAATATGAAAGAGAATGCAATTGTTTTAAAGAACATATCTCTCAAAAAGACTATTAACATAATATTATTGTATGTTTTGTTATGAAGTAGATGTTACACCAAAATACTTTTAATATAACCGTAGATTAGTTAACAGCTTTAATGAGATATAATTTGCATACCATAAATTTCCCTATTTAAAGTGTATAATTCAAGTTTTTAGTACATTCACAGAGATATACACTCGTCCTCTTAATAATTTAGGACATTTTCATCATCCCTCCCACGAAAACTCCTGAACTATGTGCAGTGGCTCTCCACCTTCTCCTGCCCTTCCCTCCCAGCCCTGGGCTGCCATTATTACTTTCTCTGTAGATTTGCCTATTCCGGCTCTTTCACATAAATTGAATCATGTACTAGATGGTGTTTTGAGACTGGCTTCTTTTACTTGGCATATGTTTTCATGGTTCTTCTATGTTGTAGGAGCACATATCAGTTCTTTTTCTTTTTTAACGATGATATTGGCATTTATTTAGCCAATTGTTTATCGTATTTTTTAAATTAATAAACTTTATATTTTAGAGCAGGTTAAAATTAGAGCAAAATTGAACAGGAAGTACAGAGAATTCTCCACTGTTAATAAAAAAGTTGTTCTGATTTGTGTCTGCTTTTGATAGATCAGAGTCTATCTGATATAGAAATAGGGTCTAGATGCCACTTGCTAAAGAGGTACCAGCCTCTGCTTTTCTCCCTTCTATACTAACAGTGTTTATTCCACAAACCTTTTAAGGCTGGGTAGGTTAAGGAACATAAATTCAGTTGATTCTGAGGCACGGAAGTATTTTTATGTGATCGGATACTGGTAAAGCTTCTTTTGTAAAAATCCCCCAGGAAAAGATGCATAAATTAGCTATTGATAATACTGGTGGGAGGGGCCTTTACTCTAGCCCCAAAAGGGTTAATTAGAGATGAACCTCTCTAAAGGAAATCACCCCTTCTCTAGGTGATAATTGTTCCATTGTCTGGGTATTATGCTTTTCAGACCTGTGAATTAAAGTTTACTACTACCTAGAAAAAAGAATCCTTACCTTCAGGAACAATTGGGTTAAGATGGGAAGGGTGAATTTCAGTTACTCAAAATAGAGAATTCCCTAAGGGAACATTAGAGTTAACTTAATAAAAGAATAAAAATACAAATGCCAGTCAATATTGTATGATAGTGCTGTCTCAGATAGTGGGTATTGACTTACTGACATGAATCCCAGGATTGTGTGCTATTATTTTTAATATAGGATTCTGTACTTCATAAACAACCATATATTAACCAACTTTCTTCATATTTTTCATCTTTGGGACATTTCTGTGATCCTGCAAAATGTCATTCTTCCTCCTGATTTAAACCCTGATTATTGAGGTTTTATCAATACCCTAAAAATGGGATTGGGAAATACTTTAGCCAGTCAAATGTGACAAGTTAATTTGGTTTTCACATTTATAGCTATATCATCAAAAAAACACCTGCTTTAAACTGTGAGGAAAATGGCAGTTTACAATTGCATTAAAAATACCAAAATGAATGAATCCCATTACTCAAGACACAGTCATGACAGGTCTGTTGTTGCTTTTTATTCAAGTGCCTGCCAATGTTACCTTTCCTGGACTTGGACTCTACCGGTTACTGGCAGCATTAACTCTTTCATTGTCAGTTCCGGAGAAACATTATTTCTAAACAAAAGTGTGCTCAAAATTACCACTTTCTTCTTTTTAAATTATAGTAAATGGATATTTAAACAAACAAGTATAACAAATATAACAAATGGTTATTTGTTAAAGAGAGAATTTCCCAATCCTGTTCTTCATCTTAAATTTAGTTACAGAGAAATAAATAGGTTAACAAAAGATTGGAAAAATAAAATTTGAAATATGCTTTTTAGATTGCCTAACAGAAAACCAAAACAAAGATATCCGGAAGACCCATAAAACTGTGCTCTTTCTGTGAAGTTTTTGTTACTTCTCCCACATAAAAATAGGTCTCTTAATGCATCTATGAAAAAAATTTTATTCTGGAGTCAAACTGCTTTGTGTCGAATCCTAGCCCAGCACTTTTTTTTTTTTAAATGGGCTTTTTGCCAAGTGATTTCACCTTCAGTGGCTCATAATCCTAATCCGTACTCTGTAGTTATTTTATAGGGTTTTTTTCAACTACTAACATTGTCAATTAATACACCTAAAAGAAGCATATTCTAAACTTCAACATATGTTTTTTTTTACATGATGCAACCTGTTTTCGGGTTTATCAGGAACAACGTTTGCAAACACCTGTTTTGAATTTTTGATATATTTCGTCTTATCCTAGTAACCCATTAAAATATGTATCATTGGTAGAGCCTTTTCAGTTTACACACTGCTGCACATAATCTATGTTCCTCTTAATGTAATAATCACAACCACTCTAGAGGACAGATTTTATTATAATCCTATATTAGAAAGAAAAATCCGAGACTGAGGGGTACTCTAGCATGAAAATGTGCCAAATACATCTTGCCTGGTTTGTCTTTGGTTGTCTGTAATAGGTCTGGGTTTTTTTAGTAAGAAAATACAGTGAGAAACATTCATAATAATTACTATGGCCAAATTAGACATTACAATGCTTTATCTTCTATCTTAGTAGCAACACAGTAATGTTATCTGTTTCAGTGACTACCTTCATATAGATGAGGAAGACGAGGAAATAGAAAGGGTAGTGCACATACCTAGGGAGTGACTGGACCACAGGAAGACTGCAAATCTCTGGATTTCATGGCAGTGATTTTACCTCCATTTTCCACACACCTAAATGCTTTCTAGTAAAGAAGATAAAAGATCATGTTAAACCAGTTTAGAAGTTTAATTGCCATCACAACTTATTAACTATACAGTTTATCATGCCAAAGCATAATAAGCATAATTCTTAGAAACTAAATACAGTTATCATACATAGATGAATGATTTCCAATACTCTTGGACCTTTGTTTCCTGCCATTCTGATACTAATTTTAGGAATTGGGACTCAAGACCTTTTCTAACGTTTTCCCTCAAAAATGTATCAAACACTCCCTAATGTACAAAGGCATGAAATGCTATCAGCTAAATATATATATTAATTATATATCCTTTGCCCTATTCTAATATATTCATAATACTTGTACTGTATATTCTGTGATGCCCTATAGTTGTAATTCTAGCTCTATGTACATATAAGCAATAGATTGTACCAATTAACTATTAACATATCATAGCCTCAAGTATTCATTTTCTTTTTTTTTTTTTTAAAGATTTTACTTATTTATTTGATAGAGATCACAAGTAGGCAGAGAGGCAGGCAAAGAGAGAGGAGGAAGCAGGCTTCCTGGCGAGCAGAGAGCCCGATGCAGGACTCGATCCCAGGATCCTGAGATCGTGACCTGAGCTGAAGGCAGAGGCTTAACCCACTGAGCCACCCAGGTGCCCTCAAGTATTCATTTTCAAACACTTCTGTATTAAATGAACACTAAATAGTAAAATGTTTAAAATCAAATAATTAGAAACAGTTCTGATAAAAAAGGAAAGTGCTTAAACAAAGGCAATAAATATACTGATAAATCTTTAATTCAATTGATTAGTATTGAACATTGATTGAGAGAGGGTTCAGGGTGCCTTTAGTTTGAAAGAGATCTATCAAATTTCAAATATATATTGGTTATCAAACAGTCTGGAGAATGAAAGGAACTCCAAGACTGCAATGAAGTATTTTAATCTTGACATAATTTAAGTACATTAAATTCAGTAGTATGTGATAGAACATTTTAGCTAATCCCATTAGGGAAAGAGAATTACAATGTTTCATTTATCCATCCAGTTAAATGATTGGTTTTCCCATGAATAATACTCAGATAACCATAATATCTTATTGACTGGAATTACATTTTTAGACTCATTAAGACAAAGCAAAGATCTAATTCTTGTTACAGAAAAAAATGTAAATGCTGCAAAACTCGACATTTTGAAGACCTTAAAGTTGCCAACATTTTAGAAAAGAAGATGTTAGAAATAGAAAATAATTCCCTCATCTTTTTGAATTGGGAGTTAAAAACACAATATCTGAAGTTGATGAATCAGAAAACATTAAAAAATGATAAGGTGTACCAATGGAATAAAATTATTTAAACAAAAAGAAATGGAGAAAAGTAAGTTAATGCTAAAATCACATTTAATTCCTATTCTTAAAAATGAGGCATCAACCAAATTCAATCCACGAAATTGACATATAGATATGTTATTTAAATTTATAAAGATGACTGCTAAAAGAGCCCAATTCCAACCACTAATAAAAATGGTTACTTGTGATGAGGCAGATCAGAGGAGGGGATCAAGGGTTGCTATTCAATTTAGACATTTCTACATAGATTTCTGTTGTTCTTACTTTTGTTTTAGACAATGTCGGATAACTTTTAAGTTAATAATACAAGTTTCTCCTTTCAATTGACTTTCTCCACATGAGTTAAACCAGTTAAACCAGATTACTTTTTAAAAATTCTCCAAATGCCTCCAAGTGCACTCGAGAAATACACTGTGAAACACTGGTTTGAAATAGGTCCCTTGTAAATACCAGAATACTGAAGACATGTTTTTTATTTAAAGCATTGTTATTATGTTTCAATTACCACAGTTACCACAGAAACATTGTTTGCTATGTTCTTTTCCTTAAAGCATACATGGTAGACATATATAATTTTGTAGCTATTTATTAAAGATCTGAATACCCTTCAGGCAACATAGGATGTGATAAGCTCACCCCAAAAATCATCCTAATAATAGTTTTTTGTTTGAGGCAGGATTCACAGAGCATAAAATTAGCCATTTTAAAGCAGACTATTCAGTGGCCAGTGGCATTTAGTATATCCATAATGTAGTTCAACCACCGTGCCTATCTAGTTCTGAAACCTTTCATTCACTCCCCCACCAAAATCCCCATACCCATGAAGCAGTCTCTCCTCATTCACCTGTTCCTCTCAGGTAAAAACCAACACACTCTTGATGTCTATGGATTTACCCATTGTGTATATTTCATATAAATGGATTCTTACAACATGTGATATTATGTGTGTGGCTTATTTCCCTTAGCATTATTTTTTTTATCAGTATTTTTTATTATGCTCAATTAGTCAACATACAGCACATCATTCGTTTTCGATGTAGTATTCAACAATTCATTAGTTACATATAACACCCAGTGCTCATCACAGCACGTGCCCTCCTTAATACCCATCATCCAGTTACCCGATTCCGTCACCACCCACTTCTGTAACACTCTTTGTTCCCCGGAGTCCAGAGTCTCTCATGGTTGGTCTCCCTCTCTGATTTCTTCCTATTCAGTTTTCCCTCCCTTCCCCTGTGGTCCTCCATGGTATTCCTTATGTTCTACATTGTAACATATATCACAGTACTTCATTCCCTTTAATGACTGAATTGTTTTCTATTGTATGTATATGCCATATTTTGATGAACATTTGGGGTTGTTTTCACCTTCTGGCTATTGCCAATAATGCTGCAATGACCATTTTTGTACAAATGTCTGAGTACCTGTTCTCATCTGTTTGGGATATATTCCTGAGAGTGGAACTGCTGGGTCATAAAATAATTCTACACTTATCCTTCTGAAGAAATGTTTCCACAGCAGTTGCAAGATTTTACATACCCACCAACAATGTACTAGGTATCCAAGCTTTCCGCATCCTCACCAACATATATTGTTTATTTGTTTGTTTGTTTGTTTGTTTGAATTATAGGCATCCTAGTAGGTATGAAATGGTCTCTCATTGTGGTTTTAATTTTTTTTTTTTTTTTTCAGAGAGCCTGAGCAGGGGAAGGAACAGAGGGAGAGGGAGAAAGAGAGAATCTTAAGCAGTCTCCAATGGGGCTCCATCTCATGACCTGAGATCAAAACCTGAGCCAAAACCAAGAGTTGGACACTTCACCCACTGAACCACCCAGGTGCCCCAATTTTCCTTTTTATTTTCCTAATTATTAATGCTGTTAAATACTCTTTCATGTGTTTTTGGGCCATTTGTGTATCTTCTCTAGAGAAATGTCTGCTCAGGTCATTTCCCCATTTATTAAATTGGGCTGTTTTTATTAATAAGTTGTGTTATTAGTGTATTTTGGATATGAAAACACTATCAGATATGCAATTTGCAAACATTTCCTCCCATTTTTTAGGTTTCCTCCCATATCCATTTCATGGGTAATATCCTTCAATACACAAAATGTTACAATGTCAGTGGAGTTCACTGTATTATCATTTTACGGTGATCATAGTTTGGTGTGATATATAAGAATCTATTGCTAAATCCAGTTCATGTAGATTGATCCCCATGTTTTATCTAAGAGTTTTACAGTTTTAGATCTTACATCTATGTTGTTCATTCATTTTGAGTTAACTTTCTTTATGATGTGAGGTAGGGAAATTTGTTCTTTTGCTCTGGGAAATCCAGTAGTCCCAAAACTATTTGTTCATGTATAGTTCTCCTGGTTTCCTTTGGTTCTTTGTTGACAGTTTCCTACTTGTTCTTTGAACATATTATAAGACAGTGATTTAAATTTTTTGGCTAGCACATCCAGGGTCTGGGTTTCCTAGGTGAGGAGGGATGTCTGCAAATATATTTTTTCCAGTGACTGGGCCATACTTTCCTGTTTTTTTTTTTTTTTAATGCCTTGTAATTTTTAAAAATTATTTATTTCACTGAAAACTAGACATTTTGAATATTATAATATGGTGACTCTGGAAATCAGATTCTCCCTCCTCCCCACTGATTTTCATTGTGGACTCTTGCGGTTTGCAGTCATTTTTTTTTTTTTTTAAAGTGATTTTCCACACTAATTTCAAAAGTGTTTTCCTTTTCTGTGTGGTTGATCACTAAAGTTTACATTGCAGTGTCTGAGAAGTTACTCAGTGACTTGACAGAGATGTTCTTCAACACCAAACCTTAGCAGTCACTTTCTCCATTAAGCACCCACCTGACGCTTTAAATTCTTAGTTAAGTTCTGGAATTCTGATAAAGTTTATTCTCTCAAGTTTTTTGTTTGTTTATTTGTTTTGGGTTGTTTTGCCTTGTTTTGCCAGTTTAACAATTGCCAGAGTGGAGCATTCTATTCTTAGAACTTCCTCTTCTACCATTTCCATAATGCCATTCCCATGCAGTAGATTGGGATAGAATATGGGCAGAGGTAGTGGTAATGAGAAGATTTGCAAAAAGTCTATTTCTTTTCTTGCCCTCTTTGTAACCAACTCTTTTTTTAGGCTTCTGGGTTTAGTCAGGGAAGTAAAAACAGGGAGACAATAGTATAAAATTATAGTGAAACATTTAAAAATGAAAGATTTGGTAAATAATATAACATTTTCTGGGGAATATTCTTGTGAATAATTTTTTGTATCAATTCTTCAAATATTTATCCAGCACCCATTATGTACCAAGCAATTTCTGGGGTACAGTAATGGCAAATAAATTCCTTATTTCATTTATACTCCAGTGGTGAAAGACAACTAATACTCAAGTATAAAAGTAAAACATTGAAAGTATCAATTTAGTTTAAGCACAAGGAGAAAAATACACCAAGGAAGGAAGATAGGAAAGCATAAAGAATAAGACAAATGCTACTTTAAATCACTAAGAAGGTAATTTGGGACAAAAATCTAAACAAGATAGGTGAAGAAGTAAGCCATGGATATAACGCATTTCAGGTTGAGGAAACCACAAGTGCAAATGGCCTGAGGCAGGACTTTGCCCGGTGAGAGTGGAACAGCAAGAAGGTGAGTGCCTAGAATATGATGAGGGAAGAGGGACCTTAGTTTTAAAGTTCGAGGGAAAGGGGTTATATCCTACAGCAATGGGAAAGCTATTAAAACATTATAAGAAATCTGGTTTCAATACAGATGAAATGAGAATCAACTGGAAGGTCAAAACCTTTAAAAACAAATAAGTATTACAATGAGATTTTGGCTTTAAAAGATCGCTCTGAATGAATGTTCTGACAGTAGAGGTCAACAACAAGCAGAAACAGGGAACATACTTCAGAAGTTATGGCAAGAATTTTGGGAAAACTGATAGTGCTTTGTCCAGGGTAGTAGCACAGTGGATGGAGAGAAGTGAACAGAATCTGTATGTATTTTGGAGAGTAGAAGTACAATTTCTCCTGGCATAGTAATTGCATTTAAGGAATCTATCAGGTGCCTGGTTGGCTCAGTCATTAAGTGTCTGCCTTCGGCTCAGGTCATGATCCCAGGGCCCTGGGATTGAGCCAGTCATCAGGCTCCCTCCTTAGCAGGAAGCCGCTTTCTCCCCCTCCCTCTACCCCTGCTTATAATCTTCTCTCATTGTCTGTCAAGTAAATAAATAAAATCTTTAAAAAAAAAGGAAGAAATCTATCACATGGAAATAATTAGATTATATATATATAAAAACAACAACAGGGCACTTTTTCAGGCTGCTTATTGAATCATTACTTTTACTAGTAAACATGGTAATTACCTAAATAAACAATATACATTCATTCAATATTAATTAGACATTTCTACACAATAAATGAATAACTTCTCATTCATGGATTACCTCTGATCTGTTGTCCTCTTACTATTTGATTTATAATGACCTTTATTAAAAGAAATCTTCCCATGGGGCGCCTGGGTGGGTTAAAGCCTCTGCCTTCAGCTCAGGTCATGATCTCAGGGTCTGGGATCAAGCCCCGCATCAGGCTCTCTGCTCAGCGGGGAGTCTGCTTTCCCCTGTCTCTCTGCCTGCCTCTCTGCCTACTTGTGATCTCTCTCTGTCAAATAAATGAATAAAATCTTTAAAAAAAAAAGAAGTCTTCCCATGGAGCCTGGGCATGGAAATATCCATTCTAGTGTCAGACTTTCTTAATATAAAAACAATTTAACCACTGATTATACAAAGGTCAAAGGGAACAAAGGCATTTGAAAACAAAATGTTGTTATTGCCATAGATGGTTATATTTAAATCCAAGAACAAGCCTCTTAAAGATGCATGATATTTCTGAAGTTTCACAGTGGGATGCTGGGCTGGCTGATTGACATCTGGTGTAGGGAGCCAGTTGTTAGATATTCAGGAATTTTGCAAGCCAGTTGGCAGTACATTGGTAGCTTGAAATCAACCTTGGTGAGAGGATTTATATCACAGAAATTGGTAAGCACCACCACAGACCCTGTTTCTAAACATTTACTGGCACACAACGGAGTTTAAGTTCCTAATTCTAAGGAATACAAAGATTGAGAAAATACGGTAAGCACATAAAGTGCATTGGATTATAATACAGTTGAAAATAAATGCATTTTTGAAAGTTTCTGTGTTAAAATAGGTTTATCTTAAAATGTATTAAAGATATATCGTGTTTTTGAGAAACATATTAAGTATTTGCTGCTCTTCTGAATATATCAAACACTTTGGCAGATGCCTCCTAATGAAAGGAACAGTAAAATTTATGCAAGGTCTAAGTTCGTGACATGAGAAGAGAAATTAAGCCAACCAACATCCAGAATTTGCAACAGTTTTTCTTCAAAATATTTTACAAAGCAGTACGCAATATATCAAAGTTTTTCTTCTCTAGCCAGATATCTGTGTTGATCTTTGAAAGATCAGGTGGCAAAATTGCTTACCAACAGGATTTGCAGCAACCACATCTGCAGGCACTGGAGGAGCGCAGATATACCTGTTCTTTGGAAAATAACTCATCACGGTCACCTGCTTGCTCTTGCTACAATTTTCCTTTTCAAATTTCACTTTCAGAACATATAGCCAGTGCCTCCCTTGCTCAGTAGTAAATTGTGTTTGTCCCTTTAAATTTATGAGACTTTCACCCCATAAAATAGTCTCTGACAGAATCATTTTTGATCTCTCCGTTAGGTTTGGCCAGAAGGATCTGCTGGGATCCCTCTGCCAGCCACGCTCAGCCCGGCAGATCACAATTTCACCACAAGGGGGGCATAAAAAAGCAAATCACCCATTGGTTGTTTTAGTGGAGACATTTAAACTCTGGGTAGTGGCTGTTCCATAAACTATTTTAGAAAGATATCATTTTTTGTTTGTTTTGAGGAGTTTAGATTTGCAAATGAACCATTCTATGTAAACTATTAAGTCAAAATGTTTACGTTCTTTTTCTAGGTGGCTTTACAGCTCAATTTATTGTCACATCTCTGAGACAGATGTGGCTCTTAGAAACTGTGACATCTTGGGGGGAGTTGGATGTATTTCATCCCTCTTCGTACAGGTACTAGGTATCTGCTCTCTCCCGGCACCATGGCAGTTAATGAAAGGCTGGCCTTGACCCGAGGGTTTTTCCCTTATAGAGCAGGGATGCTATAGTGCCGTGGACAGGACAGAGGATGCCAGAGGCACACAGTGTGTTCAAGCACCAGCTTCTCTTCACGTTAGTTGTATGAACATGGGCAAGTCCCTCAACGTGTTTATCCTGTTACCTCACCTAGAGAATTTAAGCAAAAGTGAGACCTCCCCCATTAGATTTTGTTGTTCTTGTTGTTGTCTTGCTGGGGAAGGAAGTATTATAGGATTATCACATATATAAATTACATATACTATATGCTAGATGTATTTTCTATCATCATTATTAATATTGTTGAGACACTGAAAAAATTGTGCTACAAGAATAACTGTCATCCAATTACTCATTGCGCATTCACATTTTCTCTGTTGGAATTGCTGTATTATTGTCCTTTCCTTCCACAATTTACAGTTTTCACCCACCCTGCTCTCATCCTACTCACTGAGCATGCACTTGCCTGGAGGGCATAAATGATTTCTTAGGGCTCACTTTTATCTCTTATGGCAGATATCCCAGAACATCATGCAGTATGATAGATGTAACTGGAACCACCCAATTTTGTTTGCACCAACCCATGAGGGAATAGTGCAAGTAAAGTCACATCTTCCTGAGAAACACTTGAGAGTTAAATCTTGAAATCTGTGTTCCATAGGTTATCCCTGGGCTACCTGCCTGCCTCCATTTCACTTGAAATTATGGTTAAAATCAGATGTCCATGCTCCATCTCAGACTTACTAAATCAGAAGCTTGAAACAAGACGCCTGGGAATGTGCATGTTGCCCAAACTTCCCAGGTTATCATTCCCTGTAAAGTTTGGAAGTTTTGTTTCATACCTCCTACCTTTTCAATCAGACTATTGTGTCCCACTATTGGATCCCTCAAATTTTTCTGACTTATTTGGAAAAACAAAAACACTTAGCCATTGTCCTTTCTGCCTTCCCTGAGGTCCACTCTTTGGAGTTTACTGGATTAGCAAATAGTGTTATTATAATCACTGATTAGTTATGCCACAACAATGATACACAACAAGCAGCCACAAAAATCCTAGCAGCATAAAACAGCAAGTATTTGTTTAACTCATGCAATTGGGATTAGCTGGAGCTTGGCTGGTCTAGGCTGGGTTTGGGTGGGTGGTGTTGCTCTGCTACATGTTTCTCTCATCTTCCAGACACATGTATGTTAGCTTAAAGCAATTTGCTTTAAGCAATAGCAGAGATGCCAGAGACCAATCCCAAAAGTGTAGATGACCTCAAGCTCTTGGTGAGTCACGTCTACTAAAATTCCATTGGCCAAAGCAAGCCTTAAACCCATGCCCAACATGAAGAAAGCATGGAAATCTACGCTTTCCACGGCAGCGATGGGAGGGTGAAGTCTTTCTGAACAATATTCCAACTGGCCACATTGACTTAAGTCATTTTCCATTCCCCTTTATTTTTGCAGGAACTCCCCTGGACTTCTATTTTCTCCCAGTTAAGGAGACACGCTCTAAACAAATAAATCCTGAACTAAGACAGTCTCACTACCACTGCTGCATTCACCATTTGAGAAAGAAAAATGGAAAGAACATAAAAGTGTAACGGTTGCTATCTAGGTCTAGAAAAACATTTCTTTTATTCTTTTTTCCTATTAAAATTCCTATACACTATGGAGTCTAATTGTGAACTCTATCCTTCTTTGTGGAATAAGGCAAAAAGATTTAAGATTTACCTGTGAGATGGCATTCAATTACAAAATTTTAGTTACTTTGCTTTTCCTGGCATTGTTTACTTACTATTGCTATAGTTTTCAATACAATAAATGAATGTTTCCAGGAAAACCTTTTAAATGTTAAAATCCAACATTAACCTGAGCAACAGTAATGAGTCCCTTGAGACAATTTGATAAATTAAGTAGTACAAATACTTTCTTTTTATTTAAACATAGGTGTTTCTTTTCAAATGTTCACAATGGTCAGAAATTTTGTGTTCTTTAGTCTGGCTTAAAATGCACTCAATATTTTAAAGCTAATTTTTGGCCTCTTTTAAACATGGAAATACTATCTGAAGTGTGAATTTTAAACTATTGTTATTAAATTTTTATTTGATTGTATCTCCCTGATAATTTCATATATTTAATAACTGGAATGTCTTCTCTCACCAAAGTCCTCATATCTGTTACAGTGCCTGATATACATAGAGCACAAGGCCAAGATTTATCAGATGAATAAATGAAGGAATTACTTTTATAATTTTATCCTTTATTTTTGTGCTCATAAACATACATACCCATTCAGACTTGCAAGTCATTGACTAAAATACTAAATGGAATTTCGCGAGCTCAAAACATTCTGCTCATTGGATAGATATCTGTTCACTACACAATAAAGATCAATCTTAACCTGTCCTCAACTATGCTGGAAAGAATGTAAAGGTTGACAAATAATTCTACATAATATCTCATATTCCTTTGTCCTATGAATTTGTACTGTCATGTACTCTATTGGTCTGATATAGTTTCCTTCAAAACATGTTTTTTTTTTTTTTTTTTCAGGTTTTTGGTTTTTCTTTTTCTTTTTTCTTTTTTTTTTGCAAATGAAATGCTTGCCTGTTGTTTTATTCTAGAATCTCAGGACAATTTAACATTAGTGTGATCAGTATATAATTTCCAAATTCATTTTAAAATTACTTTCTCATATATATATACATATATATACACTTTTTATCTCTAATCTTCAAGCTATTTTCATATCTTCAGTGAGTTGTCAGAAATAACTAATGGCTCAGTAATAACATCAGCTAATTCTTAAATGCTTTCAATATATGTTATCAAGTTGTTTTTTGAAAGCACTTTTTTAAAGTCCTCTAAAAACACTTCCCTTCCCTTTGCCTCCCATCACAAGTAATGGGCTCTGATTATGTGATCATATTTATAAATAAATTTCATATCATTCAATTAAATAAATACATATATGAGATTCCATGCGATAGTTATGGGTAAATGTATCTGAAAAACAAAATCTGCTGCCACTTCTGAAAACATCTCCACAAAGGATGACAAGAAAGGAAACACTGTCGCTATTGAATAAGCGTTAAACCACCGGAATGTGATGCGCATCCCAGACAATCTGCTAAAGGGATTGCAGAGGGAATAAATCTCACCCTATTAGATAGCCAAGCAGATAAAGCCCATTATACACATGTTCTCAGGATAAACAATAACTTGTCTTCAAGTAAGAGGACTTGATGGCTCCATTTGTCACATACAGATCATGCTAAATGCATTTTGTAATTGGGATAATCACCTGTGTTTGCTAAGTGTCTTGAAATAAAAAAAGTAAATGCTTCCTACCTTTATGACCAGAGATGGGTTAGCACCTTTGAGCCACACACCAGCTGAAGTTAGGCTCCTATCATTCCAGGAAACTGGGAGCTGGGAGCTCCCTACTCCTTGATGATTACATTTCAAAAAGATGTCTCCCAGCTCTTTGAGGAAACAATCCCAGGCTGCTTATTTAGCCTTTAAAAAGATTTACACACATTTCAAAGAGGCAGAGATAGTGCCCACAAGTTTCCTAAAGGAACAGCTCTAAGGGAAGGGAGGGGATGGGGTACTTCCTCTCTTTCCAACAGGGAGAATTCAGCATCTTATTTTTAATTTGTACTTGCTCTTAAGGTAGTCTAAAATTTGTATTTACAATAAGGTGTAAGGATGTGTTGGTTTTATTTTTTGTTTTGTTTTTATTTTTTTCTTTTATGTTAGTCACCATAGAGTACATCATTAGTTTTTGATGCCGTGTCCCATGATTCATTGTTTGCATATAACATCCATGCCATACGTGCCCTCCTTAAACCCATCATGGGGCTAACCCATCCCCCTACCCCCCACCCTTCTAAACCGTTCAGTGCATTCCTCAGAGTCCACAGTCTCTCATGGTTCATCTCAACTCTAAAATTCACCCCCTTCACCTTTCCCTTCCTTCTCCTAAAGTCCTCCATGTTATTCCTTATGTTCCACAAATAAGTGAAACCATATAATAACTGGATTTCTCTAATTGACTTATTTCACTTAACATAATCCCCTCCAGTCCCATCCATATCCATGCAAAAGTTGGGTATTCATCCTTTCTAATGGGTGAGTAATATTCCATTGTGTATATGGACCATATCTTCTTTATCCATTTGTCTGTTGAGGGCATCTTGGCTCTTTCCACAGTTTGACTATTGTGGACATTGCTGCTATGACTACTGGGGTGCATATGGCCCTTCTTTTCACTACAGCTGTACCTTTGGGGAAAATACCTAGTAGTGCAATTGCTGGGTCACAGGGTAGCTCTATTTTTAATTTTTTGAGGCACCTCCACCCCATTTTCCAAAGTGGATATACCAACTTGCATCCTACTCATAGTATGAAAGGGTTCCCCTTTCTCCACACCATCTCCAACATTTGTTGTTTCTTACCTTGTCAATTTTGCCATTCCAAAATGGTGTAATGCGGCATCTCAATGCGGTTCTGATTTGAATTTTCCTGATGGCTGATGATGAACATTTTTTCATGTGTCTGTTAGCCATTTGTATGTCTTCTCTGGAGAAGTGTCTGTTCCTGTCTTCTGCCCATTTTTTGACTTGATTATTTGTTTTTTGGATGTTGAGTTTGAGAATTTCTTCATAGATTTTGGCTACCAGACATTTATCTATAGTGTCATTTGCAAATATCTTCTCCCATTCCCAGGGTTGCCTCCTTGTTTTGTTTACTGTTTCATTTGCTGTGCAGAACCTTTTTATCTTGATATCTTGATGAAGTTCCAAAAGTTCATTTTCACTTTTGTTTCCCTTGCCTTTGGAGATGTGTCTTGAAAGAAGTTGCTGTGGCTGATATTGAAGAGGTTACTGCCTATGTTCTCCTCTAGGATTTTGATGGATTCCTGTCTCACACTGAGGTCTTTCATCCATTTAGAGTTTATCTTTGTGTGTGGTGTTAAGAGAATTGTGAAGTGTCATTCTTCTGTATATAGCTGTCCAATTTTCCCAGCACTATTTATTAAAGAGATTGTCTTTTTTTCCACTGGATATTTTTTCCTGCTTTGTTGAAGATTATTTGACCATATTGTTGAGGGTCCATATTTGGTCTCTCTATTCTGTTCCGTTGATCTATGTATCTGTTTTTGTGCCAGTACCGTGCTGTCATGGTGATCACAGCTTTGTAGTATAGCTTGAAGTCAGGCAACATCATGCCCCCACCTTTTATTTTCTTTGTCAACATTTCTTTGGTGATTCGGGGTCTTTTCTGGTTCCATACAAATTTCAGGATTGTTTGTTCTAGCACTTTGAAAAATTTCATTGGTATTTTGATCAGGATGGCATTGAAAATATAGATTGCTCTGGGCAACATAGACATTTTAACAATGTTTATTCTTCTGATCCATGAGCATGGAATGTTTTTCCATCTTTTCGTGTCTTCTTCAGTTTCTTTCATGAGTGTTCTATAGTTTCCAGAGTATAGATCTTTTACCTCTACAATTAAGTTTATTCCAAGGTATATTATGGTTTTTGGTGCTATTGTAAATGGAATCAATTCTCTAATTTCTCTTTCTATAGTTACATTGTTATTGTAGAAGAAAGAAACTGATTTCTGTGCATTGATTTTGTACCCTGCCACATTACTGAATTGCTGTACGAGTTCTAGTACTTTGCGGGTAGAATCTTTTGGGTTTTCCACATAAAGTATCATGTCATCTGTGAAGAGAGTTTGACTTCTTTGCCAATTTGAATACCTTCTATTGCTTTTTGTTGTCTGGTTGCTGTTGCTATGATTTCTAATACTATGTTGAATATTAGTGGCAAGAGTGGGCATCCTTGTTGTGTACCTTGTGTTAAGGGAAGGGTCTCATCTTTTCCCCATTGAGAATGATATTCACTGTGGGTTTTTCATAGATTTTATGAAATTGAGGAATGTTCCCTCTATCTCCATATTCTGAAGTATTTTAATCAGGAAAGGGTGCTATATTTTGTCAAATGTTTTTTTCTGCATCAATTGAGAGGACCACGTGGTTCTTGTCTCTTATTTATGAGTTCTATCACACTGATTGATTTGTGAATGTTAAACCACCCTTGCATCCCAAGAATAAATCCCACCTGGTCCTGGTAGATAATCCTCTTAATGTACTGTTGGATCCTACTAGCTAGGATCATGTTGAGAATTTTAGCATCAATATTCATTAGGGATATTGGTCTGAAATTGTCCTTTTTGATGGGGTCTTTGCCTGGTTTGGGGATCAAGGTAATGCTGGCCTCATAGAAAGAGTTTGGAAGTTTTCCTTCTGTTTCTATTTTTTGAAACAGCTTCAGAAGAATAAGCATTATTTCTTCTTTGAATGTTTGGTAGAATTCCCCAAGGAATCCATCAGGTCCTGGGCTCTTGTTTTTTGGGAAGTTTTTGATCACCGCTTCAATCTCGTTACTGGTTATTGGTCTATTCAGGTTGTCAGTTTCTTCTTGTTCCTGTCTTGGTAGTTTATTGGTTTCCAGGAGTGCATCCATTTCTTCTAGGTTGCTTAACTTATTTGCATCTAACTGTTGATAATAATTTCTGATGATTGTTCCTATTTCCTTGGTGTTAGTCATGACCTCTCTCCTTTAATTCATAATTTTATTGATTTATTATAATCTTTAATTAATTTAATTATTAATTTATTAATCAGATTTAATTTTATTAAAAATCCTTTCTCTTTTCTTTTGGATAAGTCTGGCCAGTGGTTTATCGATCTTATTAATTCTTTCAAAGAACCAGCTTCTAGTTTCATTGATGTGTTCTACCACATTTCTGATATCTAATTCATTGATTTCTGCTCTAGTCTTAACTATTTTCCTTCTCATGCATAGGTTAGGCTTAGTTTGTTGTTGTTTCTTTAGTTCTTTAAGGTGTAAGATAATTTGTATATATGGAATTTTTCTTTTTTCTTCTTTTTTTTTTGTTTTGAGTGAACTTGGATGGGTGTGTATTTCTCCCTTAGAACTGACTTTGCCATATCCCATAGGTTTTGAACCAATGTATTTTTGTTCTCATTGGTTTCCATGAATTGTTCAAGTTTTTCTTTGATTCCTGATTGACCCAAACTTTTTTGAGCAGGATGGTTTTTAGCTTCCCAGTGTTTGAATTTCTTCCAAACCTTTTCTTGTGTTTGAGTTCCAGTTTCACAGCATTGGGTCTGAGAATATGCAGGGAATAATCTAAGTCTTTTGGTATCGGTTAAGACCTTATTTGTGACCCAGTATGTGGTCTGTTCTGGAGAAAATTCCATGCGCACTCGAAAAAAATGAATATTCTGTTAAGGATGGAAAGTTCTCTATATATCTATGAGGTCCATCTGGTCCAGTGTGCCATTCGCAGCTCTTGTTTCTTTGATTTTCTGCTTAGATGGTCTGTCTTTTGCTGAGATTGGAGTGTTGAGGTCTCCCACCATTAATGTATTATTATTATCAATATATCTTTTTATTTTAGTTAACAATTGGCTTATGTAGTTGGCTGCTCCCATGTTTAGAGCATAGATATTTACAATTGCTAGATCTTGTTGAATAGATCCTTTAAGAATGATATAGTGTCAGGGCGCCTGGGTGGCTCAGTGGGCTAAGCCTCTGCCTTAGGCTTAGGTCATGATCCCAGGGTCCTGGGATTGAGCCCCGCATGGGGCTCTTTGCTCAGCAGGGAGCCTGCTTCCCCCTCTCTCTGCCTGCTGCACTGCCTACTTGTGATCTCTCTTTCTCTCTGTCAAATAAGTATATAAAATCTTTAAAAAATGATATAGTGTCTTTCTGTATCTCTAACTACAGTCTTTGGCTTAAAATAGAATTTTTCTGATATGAGAATTGCTACCTCAGCTGTCTTTTGAGGTCCCATGGAATGAATAATGGTTCTTCATCCCTTTACTTTCAGTTTGGATGTATCTTTAGGTTAAAAACAAGTCTCTTGTAGACAGCATATGGATGGCTTCTGTCTTTTTATTCAATCTGCAAACCTGTGACATTTAATGGGAGCATTTAGGCTGTTTATGTTGAGAGTGATTATTGAAAGATTAGATTTTATTGTCATCATGTTGCCTGTGAAGTCTTTGTTTCCATAGATTTTCTTTGTAAATTTATGTTCTATATCACTCTTGGGGGTCTTTCTCCTTTTATAGAACACCCCTCAATATTTCTGGCAGGGTCAGCTTAGTGGTCACATATTATTTCAGTTTTTGCCAGTCTTGAAATCTCTTTATCTCTCTATCCATTCTAATGCCAGCCTTGCCAGATAAAGTATCTTGGTTGCATGTTCTTCTCATTTAGTACTCTGAATATGTCTTGCCAGCCCTTTTTGGCTTGCCAGGTCTCAGTGGATAAGTCTGACATTATTCTGAAGTTCCTCCCTCTGTGTGTAAGGAATCTCTTTCCTGTAACAACCCTTAAAATGGTTTCCTTGGTTCTAATATTTTCAATTTCTGCTATTACACATCAGGGTGTTGATCTTCTCTCCTTGACCTTGGGAGGGAATCTTCTCTGCCTCTAGGACATGAATGCTTGTTTCATTTTCCAGATTAGGGAACTTCTCAGCTAAGATTTGCTCCAATATATCTTCTAGTCCCTTCTCTCTCTCCACCCCCTCAGGAATCCCAGTAATTCTGACATTGGAATGTTTCATAGCATAATTTATTTCTCTAATTCTGTTTTTAATGGATTTTAAGCTGTTTGTTCCAGGCTTCATTCTGCTCCTCCTTTTCTACCAGTTTGTCTTCTAGATCACTAATTCATTATTCTGCCTCATTTACCCTAGCTGTTAGAGTATCTAGATTAGATTGGATCTCAGTGATAACATTTTTAAGTTCTGCCAGATCAGCTCTCATTTCTGCTTTTAGAGAATCTATGCTGTCATTAATGGTTTTCTCCATCCTAGCTGTTGTCTTCATAATTATTACCCTGAAGTCTATTTCCGACATTTGCTTATATCCATATCCTTTAGTTCTGTGGCAGAGGTCACAGTCTCTGAATTTTTCCTATGTTGGGTGTTCCTCTTCTTAGTCATTCTGTTGAGGGGTGGTTGAGGGAATGTACAGAGTCCAAACTATCAACCACACCCCAAGCAAGATGCACCTGTTTTATAGGGACCTTGGGGTTGTCAGTCTCTTGTTCTTCCAGACTGTCTTCTGGGGGAGGATCCTGCCATGCTGTTACTCAGGCAACCCTTTTGGGGAAGGATTGCCCTGCCTCCTGAGGAGGGGGGAATGGGCTCAGTGAAAATCTGATATCTGGGGCTTTCGTTCTCTGGCTGCTTTCCTTGGTGGCTTTCCACATCTCTTCCAAGAGTCAGAAGAACAGAGAGATCGCAGTCTGGTCTCCAGTGAGCTCTCCAGGCCACACTGTCTCCATTTTTGTCTGTGCTGCTAAAAACCACAGCATCCTGGGTTGTGCACCCCACAGCAACACTCCCACCCCTTGATTCCAGGTCCAGGCATGTCTCTGCCCTTTGTGCTTCTAAAACCACTAGCTGCCCCAAGTTGACATGCACATCTCCATAGCTCCTGGTTTCAGTCTGGGGGAGCTGCCCTAAAGTCCTTTCCCCACTGCTACTAGTCTGTGAATCTGTGCCCAGTCCCCAGTGAAGGAGGCTTTTGCACACCAGTGATGCAGGATCCTGGAGGGTCCCTCCCCCTTCTGTTTATTTTCCAATGTTTGCCCACAGAATCATGGCTCCCTGCTTCAAAGCTCAAAACCAACACCTGGAGATATTCTGTTTGTAGAGATCCACATAGATCTTCTTACATTTCAGGCTGATTTCATGGTGTTCAGAGTGATCTGGTAGATAATCCAGCTCAATTCAGGGGACCAATTAAAATAGGACCCCCTACCCCTCCACCATCTTTCCCCGCCTTTCATGTGCTGGTTTTGAGTAAAGATTTTCTTTCAGTGATTTTAAAGATGACTTCATAGGTAGAAGAAACAGGGACAGATATTGAAGATAGAAGCTTATGGGGATGTATGCAGTTGTCCTCTTGTGCAAAAGAGGGGTGAAATTTACCATGCACAAATCCAAGATAAAGAACTAAGAATAAATGGCTACAATATTTCGGGAGGCAGATAGGGAAAAGCTGTCTAATCTGCCACATTGTGCAACAATGTTTCCTATTTGGAGCTTACTTGAGTCTTCCAAGCACTGGCAGAATGTTCTCTCAGTGAGGAAAGTACTGAAGTCATCCAACATCAATTGAGTGATTGGACCTCAAGGAACTGATATTAATGGCTTCTTCCAATCCTGGGATTTTATGATATATTTCCTTTTCTTATGACAAGAAATGTTCCCATATTTCTCAATGTGTACTCAGAGAAATACATTTTTGCATTTCAGTGTGAAACCACCCAGTCCAAATGATTGTCCTGTAGGAAGGGTTTATTTAACTCACAAGATTTGTCACCTATGTTAAAAACTGGGTGTAGAGCTAGCAAGGAAATGCTTTATTAAAGTTTATTTTATTTATCAGGTTGTACAGGCTGTTTCTAGGATTCGGGTAAGTTTTTAGGCCTAGAAATTGTTATAGTGGGCAAAGATAAAGACAGAAAACCTAGCAAAGGCAGGGAATGCTATTAGCACTAAAAAGAAAGAGCAGGGGATGGAATAAAGACCGGGTCAATATGTCATGAAAATCATATAAGAGAACAGTTCTGGAAGAACTGAAGGGAGTAAACAGGGAAGGTGAAAACCATCTTAAGGAGAAAAAAAAAAGCTTCTAAATAAAGGAAGCAGCAAAGAGGTTACTTCAGGGCCAGTGCCAATCAAAGCAGGGAAGATCTTGATCAAAGGATATTTGAACAGCTGAGAAACATGAAAAATTCTAAAAGAATTTGGTGCTTACATGTGAAACATTCCCAAATAAACATGCTATGTGTTGTTAAAGACTTCAGTTAATAAATTTAAAAAGATAGTTAGTTCATTGTAATATTTGGTTAGCAGGATTTACTTTATATTTTTTCTGGTTACTAAAGTAAAAAATACTCATTGTTGAAAATAATTTGAAGTGCATAAAGATTAAATTAAAAAATAATCATCAGGGGGCGCCTGGGTGGCTCAGTGGGTTAAATCCTCTGCGTTCGGCTCAGGTCATGATCTCAGGGTCCTGGGATCGAGCCCCGCATCGGGCTCTCTGCTCAGCGGGGAGCCTGTTTCCTCCTCTCTGCCTACCTCTCTGCCAAATTGTGATCTCTGTCTGTCAAATAAATAAATAAAATCTTTAAAAAAACAATAATCATCAGCATTGATGTTATTCATCATCACTGTTAAAATTTTTATTTGAAGTTTTCATGCAGGATTTTTTTTTAAAGATTTTACTTATTTATTTGACAGAGAGAGACACAGCAAAAGAGGGAACACAAGTGGAGGGAGTGGGAGAGGCAGGCCTCCCACTGAGCAGGGAGCCCGATGTGGGGCTCGATCCAAGGACCCTGGGACCATGACCTAAGCCAAAGGCACCCGCCCAGCCAATGAGCTACCTAGGCACCCTTCATGCAGGACTTTCACCTTTGTTTTTAATGCAATATGTTTTTTTTAAATTTTTTTAAAGACTTTATTTAAAGAGAGAGAGAGATCACAAGTAGGCAGAGAGAGAGAGAGAGAGAGACCAAAAGTAGGCAGAGAGGCAGGGTGGGGGGGAGGGGCGAGCAGAGAGCAGATGTGGGGCTTGGTCCGAGGACCCTGAGATCATGACCTGAGCTGAAAGCAGAGGCTTAACCCACTGAGCCACCGAGGCACCCCAATTTCATGCAGTATATTTTAATAGTCAATTGCATAGGCTCATGATAGCTTTAAATTCCTGAATTACAGGGAGATCGGTTTCCATAATGTTTTACCAACTTATGGAATCCCATCTCCTTGTAATTCATAGTAACAATACCTGGGTTTGGAACATTTTACTGAATCTTTTTTTTAAGATTTTTAAAGATATTTTATTTATTTGAGAAAGAGAAGGGAGGCAAGCAGAGGAAGAGGGACGAGCAGACTCCATGCTGAGTGCAGAGTCTGATGTAGGGCTTGATCCTATCGCCCTGAGATCATAACCTGAAATCAAATAATGACCTGAAATCAAAATCAAGAGTCAGATGCTTAACCAACTGAACCACCCAAGTGCATCTGGAACATCTTACTGAATTTTGACATCTGTTCATTTTGACACTAGTTCATTTAAATTTTTGCTCAACTTAGCTCTTTTGTTAATAGGAAACACCATCTTCAAAGTTTTACTGTATTTCTCCAGGATCTTATTTATAAACAATAAATAAGATTTTATCTTATTTATGAACAATAGGCCATCAAGAGTAATGACATTAAATTTTCTAGAACTACGGAGGAGTTAAGAGAATGTACTATGTGCCAAATGCTTTAAATGTATTTTTTCATTTTATTGTTACAGAACCATCTCTTTACTACAGATTATAAGACTAAAACTCAAGAGATTAGTTGTCTGTTAAATTTTGTTTAAAATAGTTGATAGAAGTAAACATTATAAATTACTTCTAAGTAATCCAAGTGGTCATTCCCAAAATACACTTAAAATCTTGATCAGCAAATTTTTAGAAGATATTTTATTATTTATTCATTCATTTTTAGGTTGTTATTTTAATGTTATTTATTAGCACAGTTACAAATGCAAACTTAAGTAGTCTACCGCATATAACCTATCCACTGAGCAACTCCTACTCCACACCTTACAGTTAACAGCTTAAGGTATATTACCAGAGGTTTTTGCAAGTCATGATTCAAACCTCTTATCTTGTCACAGCAAAGTAGGTGGCATATAAAATAAAATACATAACTACTTATTTCCAAATGGTATCTTATAGCCCCATGCCCATTTTATATATATGAGATGACAGTCTCTAAAAACTGTAAATACCCATGTTCCCTCCCAAGAAAGGAAAACAAATTCCAATTTTTTGGATATCACTTCACTTGAAAGAACAATGAAAACATACTAAAAATGCCCTCCTAAACTTGCTCTTCTAACATTCTCAATTGGTGATAATAACTTCATTGTTCCAGAGTTGTTTGTGCCAAAAACCTTGGAAGTCATCCTTAATTCTAATGCACCAGCATGTCCTGCCAAATCTACCTTCGCAGTATCGCCCAAATTGTACCAAGTAGGCTGGCTTCTGGAACTGCCTGCCTATTGGAAGACACCATTTTTTTCTCACAGGGAACATGACCATAGTTTTTCAGTAGATGCCATTATTTTTTCCTTTAGTCTAGACTGATTTAGTCAATTCCCAACACAGCAGATAGACCAATCATGTTAAAATGCAGGTTAGATTGTCACTCTTCTGTTCAAAACATTACAATGATTTCCCACTTCCCTCAAGGTAAAAACTAAATCTTTACAATGGATGACAAGACCCCATTTTTATGTTCAACACCATACCCTCCCTTTCTTCTACATCACAGAACTCAGCTTCTTTCTCATCTCTCAATGGCCTCAGCCAGGCAAGTATGTTTGGGGGCCTTTGTATTGGCTTTTCCCATGCCTGGAACCACATTCCTCTGCATGCTAAGCTCTTAGGTTTTCATGATCTGTTCTTTCTTTTCCTTTAAGACTCTGAAAACTGTCACATTCTTAGATATTCTTTGAAAATCCTAATTAAATCACAGCTCAACATCTATGCCTATATCCCTTAACCCGCTTTCCTGCTTCATGTGCTAATAGCACTTACCACTTTAACTTACAATATTTCTCTTCGTTACGTGTCTCCCCCAAGAGACCATAAGTTCTGTGAAGACAAGGATTACTTGATGTTTATGTCTTAATTTATTTTGCATTGCCTAAAACATTTCATCTCATACCTGGTAGTCAATAATTATGTGTTTAACATACGAATGAATGAATGTTTATTCACATAGGAATAGTTTTAGTTGGTTAAATGCCCTAACTGAATACATTTCCTAAATTCTTGAGGTAGAGTCACACCATTTTCTTCAAAAACATCTCAAAAACAAAAAAAATTAAAAATTTTGAGATTTTGCCTTTTTTACTCAAGGTTTACTGAACAGCTAACAACAAAGCTAAATAGGTAAATCACAAATACTGAAAAATAGAACTAGTGCAAATAAACTTAACTCTCAGTTACCCAGATAATCATATTATCCAGAACACTTTATGCACCAAGCTCAATGGGGGACGTGGGGTTGAATGTGTGTGCTTATGGCTCACCATCGATGAAACGGTAGCAAAGCATCTTCATGGTAGCAAAGCATCTTCATGGTCATTTTCCTTCTTAAAATACACCAGTATTTTATTTTGTACATTTCTCCAGGTGACAAAGTATCTCAGCCTTTTTATGTCTAAAATCATCTTTTTGTCTTTATTCTTGAGGGCATGGGGCATAGAATTCTTGGATGATAGTTATTGCAACAACTTGAAGAAATTATGCCCTTGTCTTCTATCTTCCATGTTTTTTTGGTTAAAAATTCTGCATTGAATTTACTGTTTTTCATTTGAAATCATGATTTTTCTTTCCCCTAGCAGTTTTTAATATTTTTTCTTGAATCTTGGTCTTCAGTAGTTCTTATGGTATGCTTGTGTGTTTTCTTGGGTTTCCTTTTTTGCGTGTGGGGGGAGGGAGGTGTGTAGTTTTTGGATTTGAGGTTTGATATTTCTCCTCAGTTTTGGGAAATCCTTCTCAAATATTTTATCTGCCTCTTTTCCTCTTCTTTCTGAGACTCCAATCACACTGTATTAGACTCTTCCACTATATTCCATATGTTCCTTATATCCTTTTTCACAATTTTCTCTTTTTGTTGTCATGCTAAGCTCTGTGTATTTTGGGGGAGGTCTTTTAGATCACTAATAATCCCTTGAGCTGTGTCTTTTCTGCCATTAAACTCTTTAGCTTCTTAATTTCAGTTATAGTATTTTATTTGTCTTAAAGTTATCTGGTTCTAGTTCTATGACAAATTTCTCTATTTTGTCTTGTAATCCATTGAATTCTTATCTCTGGCTATTTTAATACGTGTCTGATAACTTAATCATCTTCATTTCCTCTGTGACTTTTTAAAAATATATTTTCTGGTATTCCTTTGTTTTATGTTGAATCTCATCTTTTTGTATGTCTTTTATACTAGTTCTGGACAATGTGTACTAACATTTATAGAGAACCACTGAGGCTCTTACTGTTACTAATTTCCCCTAGCGAGGATGACTCTGGCATCCAGCAGACTGGCGGCTAGAGGATTCAGGCACTGGAAGCATTGTCTCCTATTGGGTTTCCTCTTGGTCCTTGGATTTATTCCAAGGAATATTCCAAAGGAATTTTCCAGATTACTCCTCCTTCCTAGAAGACCCTGAATCCTATTTTTTATCACCCACCCCTGTAATATAATAAAACATTGGGTGCCTGAGTGGCTCAGTGGGTTAAAGCCTCTGCCTTCGGCTCAGGTCATGATCCCAGGGTCCTGGGATTGAGCCCCGCATCGGGCTCTCTGCTCAATAGGGAGCCTGCTTCCTCCTCTCTCTCTGCCTGCCTCTCCACACACTTGTGATCTCTGTCAAATAAATAAATAAAATCTTTTTAAAAAAATTTAAAAAAACATAAACACTCTTTCTAAATATTTTTTCTGAAGAAAAACAGTATTACTTTTTCTATGTTCGTAAAGAATGCACCTCAAATTATGACAATAATTGATAGACTAATGTAAAGCTCTATGAAACTAAAAGTATGCAGTAAGTGGCCAATGATATTACTAACTTTAGAAGTAGTGTTATTGTTGCTTGTAGTGTTGTGCTACTCTCAATAGTTTTGAATTAATAAGTGATAAGCATGACCTGGACACTGTAGTTGTTCATTTGCATATTTTGTGAATTAGGATTTCCTCAAAATCACTGTCTTTCTAAGTAGCTTTTGAGAAATTCTCTTTAGGGAATTAAATAAGGTATGTGATAAAAATATATTTACTGTTAACTATTTCAGAAAATACGCTATAGATTTTGTTTAACAACATTCCATACTAGCAATGTAAATATGATATTCTCTTAATAGGAATAAATTCTGATATAAAATATATGATAACACATTTAATCTCTCTGACGCCCTCTCCACAAAGTGACTGATAGTACTTTGCATATACTTCAGATATATTTCAGATAGTTGTAGGAGTATAGAGTCAATGTAGTTTAGGTTTTCTTTGGCATAGGTAACTCCTCAATAATAATTAAAATAATTGCATTAATATAATATGGAAATAATTTTAATAATAAAATTTAAAATAAGATTCATAGTAATAGAAGGTATAGACCAGCACCTTTGTACTAGATGCTGCTCTAACCTATACATCTTTACATAGACTAGAGTGGACCAATAGGGTTCAGCTCCTGTGCCAACTCCGCTTGATGGTAAGTGGTTGCTTGGAACACTGTTTCAAGAGTATCTGAAGTTTTATCCATGTATCTGACATGGATGTAGGAAAGAGAAGTTTTGAACAAATAAAGGTATATTTTTCCATCACTGAGATACTCTCATGAGTTCTTCCCAAAGATATTTGTCATTTGTCTTATTTCCGAATCTATCAGAGTTCAGGTGGTAATGGCTACCACGAAGCCCCTCTCATACATCTTAACAAATGTCATCTCTAATTCTTTGCCCACCACCATCCCTTAAAGAGAGTCTGCTGGTAATATCTTTGTTTTCTTCCTGTGTGGTTGACCCTTAGAAGACCTTTGGAAATGGAGATATATAATAGTTACATATCTGAAGCTCAACTCCTACTGGTCTGTCTCCACAGTTTTATAACTTAACCTCTGAAATTAATCCTTAAAGATTACTTTCCTCTTATCTGAATAATCCAGCACATTAAACAGCTCTAAGTAATTAATTTTGAAAGGGAAATTGCAGATAGTGAGTACATAGGAGTGTGGAGCTAGAACAGTAGCTGGTTTGACAAAGAAAGATGACATGAATTCAGCAGAGATTCCTCCCTCTGCACATTACCATGGCTGGCACCACTCCAGCCTACCCTGCTGTCCCCAGAAGCCTGTCTCCCCTTTCTCTCTCTCTCTACATATGTGTTTGCCTTTAGTAAAATCATAATTTTTCATGTTTTCTTTGACCATCACTGCTTGCATATGTATGTATACATACAATATATTATATATGCAATATATTCATAAATTTGAATATATGAACATATCATACGTATACCAGAATATCCCTGTAACATATTTCTTCGATTTGTTAAACAATTCTCAATTTGAAATTCCTAAGTAAAACTTTTTATTATATTTTTATTACATGTTATTTTGTTGCTGACATGATTAGGTCTCTCTTTTTTGCTTTTCTCTCAGTATTTTAGACTCCACTTGAATTTCAAAACAATATAGTTAAACAAATTAATTTTATTTTTTAAAAGATTTTGTTATTTTTGAGAGAGAGAAAGAGAGAGACAGAGAGTGTGCCGGGGTCAGAGAGTGTGTAGGGGCAGAAAGAGAAGCAGACTCTCCACTGAGCAGGGAGCCCAAAGTAGGATTCGATCCCAAAACTCCAGGATCATGACCTGAGCCCAAGTCAGAGGCTTAACCAACTGGTTAGCTTAACCAGATGCTTAGCCACCCAGGCACTCTAGTTAAACAAACTTAATAGTTAATTCTTCAAATGCCATTTTGGCAACTGTGTGTGTGTGTTTGTGTGTGCGCGCGCACGTGTGTGTGTCCAGTCATGTGGTAGCATAGTTATACAGTCAAGGAATTACCTTTTTAAAAGGGAGTGGAAGACAATAAAGTTGAAGTGATGTAGCTGGTCAGACAGATTATGAAAAAAAAGCTACTTGCATAGTAAACATTATAGCAGGTACAGAGCTGGACATTCTTCTTTTCAGTCTGAGAACACTTAAGTTTTGCTAAAATAATCTTCTGTTTCCTATAATGAGCTGCTGTTTATTTTTAATTGATAGCAATAGAAAATACTAAGGTTATAAAAAGCGATAGCAAGATTAACTGACCTTTCTTTTGCTATTTTCTTTTCATCCTCTAATTACTTTTGTCCTGATCTCACTAATCTATCTTGACTTCCAATGTGTTCTTTGGTAATTTGGCTAACTTCGTATTTCACATTTCCTGCTCGAGAGGAAATAGCTCTGTCCCTTAAAGCAGAGTGTGCAATGACATTTTAAAAACACAAAGCCCAGCAAAGAATTAAATATACCGAAAAGAAAACTTGTCAAAGCTCCCAAACTTTAGAAGTATATTTCTATGACCAAGGCTCCTGTTTTGATTTTCACCTAAAAAGCACAACTGGCATTCACACAGCACAGACCATAAGGGCTGGACCAATTGTTGAACTGCTGAAAAATATTTGTATTTATTGATAAATTGGTTGCTCTGAACCTCCAAATTGTTACCCCCCCACTCACCTTGTAGCCCTGCCATTTGCTCAGTATAACCTGACCTCTACCAAGCAGCAACGAAAATGTCAGAGAAGTGCCCGTGGGATGCCGTCAGGTTTTACCAGCTGGAGCTTATTCTACTTGGTCAGTAACTGGGTAACTAGCTGGTAAATAACTTGAACATGAGTCAGCTCATGTTCAGCTATGTCAGTCTGCTTGCCACACAAAGAATTTAACATTTTACTGTCCTCATGCCTTTGCATTGCTACATAAATTATTCGAACCAGTATCCCTTTGATTAATTAGGGCATTAATGGATTTTTAAATTAAAGACAACCTTGATTGGAAAAAATAAATCATCCTCTGTCATAAGATGAAAGAACTGAGTCTATACCGTATTGGCCCATGTCACAGAGGGGCCACTGCGTTTGCTGATACTTCTCACAAGCTCCTGTCTTAACACTCAAGCTGCTGTCTTCAGACGCAATTAATTTGGGGAAGGAGGGGGATAAAACAGGATGAAGGGAAAATACCATCAGCAATGATAACACTTGAGAAGATCCAGCCTACAGCTGATATTCCTTAATTATAAAATCCGATTAAAATATGAGCCCTCATGCAAGGCGATAAAAATAAGTTTAATTTAAAAATGAAGATTTTGAGGAAATGTAGTAACCAAATGCTCTGTTCAGATTAATTTTTAGAAGGTAGTTCAAGCTGTTTTATACACGTGGTGTGTATGATAGCATTCGGAGAAGTATCCAGGACCATGTTAGGTAGCCTACAAATGAAGCATTTCTGGAATAGGCACACACACACACAGGGCTGTGGCTCAGAAATAGCTTTAATATGAGCCAAGAAAGCACTTGAGCCAAGGAACTTTAATTACACACATGCTGAGAAATTTGGGGGGGAAGTTTACTGATGTCTGCAATTCACTTTGAAGTGCACCAAAAATAAGATGGATTAGGAATTGGATATGGGAATGGATAAATGGATATTTGATAAAGCATCTATTGGAAAATATTAATTTTGGGATCCAGGTGATGACTTCATTGTATAAGATTTTCAATTTTGCTCTATGGTTGAACTTTTTTCATAATAAAGTATTGGAAATAATCTATTTTCTGCATGAGATGCCAGTGTTCCTTAGGCTCGTTTTTATGATATTTTCCTTCCATGGGATGGATACAGAAAATGGGTTTGGGGTCACTCTGGTTGTGTTAAAACAATTTCTTTAGGGGCAGCAGGGTAGCATAGTTGGTCAACCACCTGACTCTTGGTTTCTGCTCAGGTCATGATCTCAGGGTCATGAGATCGAGCCCCACATTAGGCTTGGCACTCAGTGTGGAATATGTTTAAGATTCTCTCTCTCCCTTTCCCTCTACCCCTGCCCCTCGCTCACTAGCCTTCTCTCTCTAAAATAAATAAATAACATCTTTAAAAAATACTTTCCTTATACATTTATATAAGTTAAAACAAGGATTAGACCCAGGAAAAAAAATAGAGTTGCACAAACCTGAGCTTTCTGTAATTTTCCTGATACGTTTTCTGTGATAGCGCTCAGCAGGACTGATTGTTGATATTACAGAAGATAAGAATTTGGGGAATTATTATTTTCATTATTTTTCCATATAATATGATTAACATTGAGTGATCAGGGCACAATATAAAGACATATTTATGCTTAATGATTAGGATACAGGCAAAAAGCTAGTAAGACAATTTAACAAAAGAAAATGAAACACTTAGATCATGACAGGTGAAGAGAAACATTTAACACTTTTGTGTTATGCTTGAAAAATAAAAATCAATTTATTTGTATTATAAATTTAAAGAAATTACTGGTTAACCAGTATTCAATTTAATACATGGGTTCTTTTTTTGAGAGTATAATCTCTATGTCCATATTGGAAAATTTATACTTACATCTTTCTGATTCCTGAATTATTATGATTCTGCAATTAAAAGTCAAATGAGTGAATCAGATACTAAACAGTATAAATCCACAAATCCCTGGAGATCTTTTATGAGTTGAAGAGTTAAGTAAGATTCTATCATAGAACTTGAGATAAAAGGTACACTTTCTCACTTTTATTTTGCCACTACCTATAATTCAAGACTATTTAGAGGAGTATTTACTTAGGCATTCATCCCCATTAATTCCTCCCTCACAAAATTCTTTTGCAAAATTCTCTATGGCACTTGCTAAAATTCTCCTTTCATTAGAAAAACAAAAATCTACAACTGGAGCCTTTTCACAGAATGCTCCCTCTAAACCCTGGCCTTAAGTGAAATCAGATCCTAACCTGCTTTCCTATCTTGAAGCTACTTGCTCCTCTACTTCCTAAGACATGGGTGGGGAGGGGGAGAGGAGGCATTGGCATCCTTCTAGAAACCTAGACCATTCATTAATACTCTAGTCTCCTGCCCCATACCTCTCTCATCTGAGTGTTTTGCCATGCACTTAAAAATCTCTATTGTGATCTTTAGAAGTCACTCTGGCCACTCACTCTCAATTGCTGACCACCCGCTTCCCTAAAGTCCCCTCCACTGCATGTTCTGATACCACTTTGAAACACCTCCATAGCTATGTGAACAATCCAACAAATAGTGCTAAGCCAAAGATTTCTGACCTTGGACAATTGCTCACTTCAGCCCCCAAATTTCATGACCATACCACAGAGTTTGTCACTTCTGTGAATAGTAGCTACTTTGAATCTCTATTTCCATCATAACAAATCTCAATTTTTACTCTTCACTTATGTTACTTTGAAATCAAGACCCTCAATGTGGTTTTGCTTTGAATTTCCCTGATGGCGAATGATGATGAACATTTTTGCATGTGTCTGTTCCTGCCTTCTCCCCATTTATTGACTTGATTATCTTTTTGGACGTTGAGTTTGAGAAGTTCTTCATAGATCTTGGCTACCAGCCCTTTAACCGTAGTGTCATTTGCAAATACCTTCTCCCATTCCCTTGTTTTGTTTATTGTTTCATTTGCTGAGCAGAAGCTTTTTATCTTGATGAAGTCCCAAAAGTTCATCTTCATTTTTGTTCCCCTTGCTTTTGGAAATGTGTCTTAAAAGAAGTTGCTTTGGCCGATATTAAAGAGGTTATTGTCTATGTTCTCCTCTAGGATTTTGATGGATTCTTGTCTCACACTGAGGTCTTTCATCCATTTAGAGTTTATCTTTGTGTGTGGTGTAAGAGAAGAATCAAGTGTCATTCTTCTGTGTATAGCTGTCTAATTCTCCCAGCACCATTTATGGAGAGACTGTCTTTTTTCCATTGGATACTTTTTCCTGCTTTGTCAAAGATTAGTTGACATAGAATTGAGGGTCCCTTTCTGGGTTCTCTATTCTGTTCCATTGATCTATGTACCTGATTTTGTGCCAGTACCATGTAGTCTTGGTTATCACAGCTTTGTCATATAGCTTGAAATCAGGTAACGTGATGCCCCAGCTTTGTTTTTCTTTTTCAACATTTCCTTGGCAATTCAGGGTATTTTCTTGTTCCATACAAATTTTAGGATTGTTCTAGCACTTTGAAAAATGCCATTGGTATTTTTATCAGGATGGCATTGAAACTATAGATTGCTTTGGATAGCATAGACATTTTAAAAATATTTATTCTTCTGATCCATGAGCATGGAATGTTTTTCCATCTTTTTTTAAAGATTTTATTTATTTATTTATTTAACAGAGAAAGAGAGAGAGAGAGATCACAAGTAGGCAGAGAGGCAGGCAGAGAGAGAGGGGGAAGCAGGCTCCCTGCTGAGCAGAGGGCCCAATATGGGAATCAATCCCAGGACCCTGAGATCATGACCTTAGCAGAAGGCAGAGGTTTAACCCACTGAGCCATCTAGGCGCCCATTTTTCTTTTTGTGAGATACCACCTTACACTAGGTAGAATGGCAAAAACTGACAAGGCAAGAAACAACAAATGTGGGAGAGGGTGTGGTGAAAGGGAAACCCTCTTACACTGTTGGTGGGAATGGAAGCTGGTACAGCCACTTTGGAAAACAGTGTGGAGCTGCCTCAAAAAGTTAAAAATAGAGCTACCCTATGACCCTGCAATTGCACTACTAGGTATTTACCCCAAAGATACAAATGTAGTAAAAAGAAGAGCTACATGCACCCCAATGTTCATAGCAACAATGTCCATAATAGCCAAACTGTGGAAAGAGCCAAGATGCCCTTCAACAGATGACTGCATAAAGATGTGGTTCATATATACAATGGAATATTACGCAGCCGTCAGAAAGGATGAATAGCCACCATTTGCATCAACATGGACGGGACTGGAGAGGTTTATGCTGAGTGAAATAAGTCAAGCAGAAAAAGATAATTATCATATGGTTTCACTTATTTGTGGAACATAAGGAAGAGCATGGAGGGCATTAGGAGAAGGAAGGGAAAAGTGAAGGGGGTAGATATCAGAGTGGAGATGAACCATGAGAGACTGTGGACTACAAAAAACAAACAAACTGAGGGTTTTAGAGGGGAGTGAGGTGGGGGAATATGTTAGCCCAGTGGTGGGTATTAAGGAGGGCACATATTGCTTGGAGCCCTGGTCATTATACACAAACAATGAATCTTGGAACACTACATCAAAAATTAATGAGGAACTGCCTGGTGACTAACATAATAATTAAAAAAAGACCCTCTTCTACTATACACTACTTCTCATGATGATTTTATTCTTTTATATATCCTAGTACCTATAGCTCATGGGGCTCATGGTTCATAAATTCAACCATTTACTGCCCTCACTTTTAATTCCTAGGTTCCTTTTCCTCATGATGTCCTTACCTTGCAAATCCCCAGCATTGGATTAATCCACCCAAACTCTCTGACAAGTAGGCTTCTTAATGTGGCTGAATAGTAGAACACCATCTGTCTGGGATTAATGCCACTATCAGGTCATGGACCCCAAGCTCAGCTGGGCTCTGGCACTATTATGATATCATTTTACATGATCCCAGTCAGACCTATTTCTACCTACACAATGACTAATCCAAACCCATACTTCTATTGCTCAGGAGGCAGCCAGGGCTCCAAATTTGCTGAAAAAAAAAAAAAAAAAATGCAGACCATCAGTATTATTTTCCTAAACTGTTTCCATTCTTAAATGCTATCAATATTTATGTGTGCATTTCCACTCTTTCCTTCAGCTCCTTGAGAAGAGCTATATCATTTTTAAGTTTCAGGCATATCTTTTCCCTGTGCTCCAGCCCTGGGAACTCACTGCAAGATTTCAAACCTAGGTTTCGGAAAGATGAATAACAGTAAAAAAAAAAGAAAGAAAGAAAAAGAAAAGAAAAGAAAGAAAGAAAATTTCTAGAAAGAGGAAGTATTGAGTATAAACAGGAAAATTAGTTTTAGTCTTGAAATGAGCAAAAAAAAATATTCCAAATTATGCACAGATAATTTTTTTAATTTTCCTGGTAAAGGGGTAGAAAAATTAGACTAATTTAAAAATAATTAAAGTTTTAAAGTCACATTACTATTGTGTTTTGTACGTGTATGAAACTACACAACACTTAAAACATTTTTTAAAGGTTTTATTTATTTAAGAGAGCGTAAGAGGCTGTTGGGGTGGGTAGCAGAGGGAGAAGATTCCCTGCTGAGCTGGGAGCTGGACATGGGTCTCAATCCCCGGACCCTCAGATCATGACCTGAGCTGAAGGCAGATGCTTAGCTGACTAAGCCACCCAGGCGCCCCCAAAACTGAAAACGTTTTTTAATATGTATCCATGCTCTTGGCATATTGTCACTACAGCATCACAGAATTGACCACAGAATGAAACTTTGATTTTTGACAAATTTTGGAATTTGGGATTAGCATACTGGTCATACATAACATAGCAGTTATGAATACAGATTTTTGAGTTTGGATTTCTGATTGTGAATACTATCCTTGCTGTTACCACAGCATAAGCAATATGACATTAAGAGAGTTATCTAACTCTAAAACTCAAATGCCCTATCTATAAAATAAGGGACATGAAAAACCCAAATCATAAGGTTGTTTTGAGGTGTAAACTAGTCAGTTATTGGGTATCAAACATGTGGTACAGTGCCTGAAGAAGACTGAACACTCAATAAATTGTATCATTATTAATATTTCATTGATTTTTACGAGTAATTCAAACCAAGCTAATAGATTGCATTTTTTAATCTAAACTCAGTATATATGAATGATGAGCACAAAGCAGAATTTTTCATTTGAAGAATGAAGGTGTTAGTATTTTTATCAGACTAAAATAACTTTAATACATATTTTTCTTTTTATTAGTTTTACTCTTTAAGCTAAAAAGTCAAGGTTATTTAGTTGGGATTTCAAATTTTTCTTAGACATTTTAGATTTATGTCACAAACTGACTGACTGACTTTATTTGAAAGAGAGAAAACATGCATGAGCAGGTGTTGGGGGGAGGGAAAGAGAATCATAAGCAGGCTCCACACTCAGTGAGAGCCCCATGTGGGGCTTGATCTTATGACCCTGACATCATGACCCGAACTAAAGTCAAGATGCTTAACCAACTGAGCCACCCAGGCACACCCTACAAACTGACTTTAATATGCACCAAAACAGCCTCTTAAATCATCTTACCCTGCATAGTTGACTTTGGCTTGACAATGTTACATAATTACATGTCTTCTTGTACAATGCAACCCAAATCTCCCAGTATTTTCTAGTACTTAAAAATTTCTCAGAAATTTTTATTTTGGTATATAAATACATGGTAAAATATTTTATATATACTCTAAAGCCCTGTATTATTAAGATCAAACTTGTTGTATTGATTTTTCAAAAAAGATTATTGCAAAATGAAAAGGTTATTACAACATTGATAGAGGAGCTGAGTAGTAGCAACAGAAACTACCCAAAGAGGGGCCCTACAATTTTAGGATGAATTATAATTGAAAGCATGTGTGCCTGAAAAAAATCAATGAGACTACTATATATTAACAAGCCAAGGCAGATGGCCTATTTTTGTTCAGAGTGGTCAGATGAGACTGCTGAAGCTAAAAACACAGCATCCATTTCACCACCAAAATTTCCAGATATTCTTATATGGTGCATAACAATAAATGTGCCCTTTTATAGACCAGTGCTCCCATGGGGAAACAGCCATTACAAACGAAATATTCTTTCTCATCATTGTTAATTATAACTCCCTTCCATGATTAGTTTACTTATTTTTTATGTAGCTGCCACTATATAAACAATGGGACATCAGCAAACAGATCTAACACAGAACTTAAAAATTATTGAAAAAATGTTTACATATACCCAACCAAATATTATAAAATCATTTTGTCTGAAAGCACACAGAGGGAGAAGCTAATGTTAAAAAGGATGAGGGTAGTTTCTACTGAGTAAGGAATACAAAGTTATTCATTTTTTATTTTTTCAAGATTTTATTCATTTATTTAATTGAGGGAAAGAAAGCATGAGCAGGGGGAAGAGAAAAAGGAGAGAGACAAGCCGACTCCACACTGAACACAGAACCCGATATGGGGCTTGGTCTCACAACCCTGAGATCATGACCCGAGCCAAAATCAAGAGTTGAACACAACCAACTGAACTACCCAGGCACCCTGGACTATAAAGTTATTTAACATAAACTCTATCAGAAGCATAAACATACACATCTGTACATATACACAAATAATATTATCTTAATCAGACAATACCCTATTTTATCAAATTGTTCTTCTTTTGATCTTTAAAGTCTGTTACAATAATGGTGTAATAAATTAAGGAAGGTATATTTATGATGCACCAAACATGTGGTCACACTATATTAGATATATTGCATGTGATTTTATACCAAAATAATGATGAAAGCATTTATTCCAATTTTATTTATTAGAAAATTAAAGATGAGGGAGGCGAAATAATTTGAATGTTTTTCCAGAGTTATTAAATGTCCCATCTATCCTTCTAACTTTGTTCCGACTTGAAATCCCTGCCTTATTCTATACTCACCAATGTCTGGTTGTTAAATGGGAGAAAACTAGAGTGACATGTGAACATACAATTAAGCGTCTCAAACTCATTTTCACAGAAGAGGCTTATCAGGCTGGTGACAGTCTGGCTTTAATACATGGTAACCCCCAGTGCTCTTTATCTCCTTGCCATGGTCACTCTGTTCATCTTCAAGGAGAAGTTTAACTTCACCTCCGTGGATCTTTCTGCCACCCAAGGCAGAAACATCATTTTCTGATGTTCTATAGGTCTCCTTGCTCACATCGACCACAGCCCTGAGCACATTTTGGGTTGATTTCCTCTTTACTCTTTTCTCTCCCCACCTAGATCACATGCAGAGTGTATGTGAGAGGCCTAATAAAGTCACTCAGGATGGTAAGAAAGCAAAAGTCCCTAGACTTATCTTCTCTTTACAGTAATGCTATCTATCCTTTGCTTAACAGAAACAAACACAGACTTTTGATCCTTTAGAGAGAGTTATTTGGTGATCAGAAAAACTGTTAAGCAACAAAAAAGACTGATAATGGGCATCTTTCGATTTGGAATTTCTGTAGGTGCACATTACGTTGGAGCTAGTGGGATTCTCTTTCATATCTGCATCAGACTGAGGTAGGAATACACAGGGCACTTCTGCTGTTCGTGAATAACGATGTACACAGCACGCATTAAATACATCCTCCTACAACTTTCTACTTCTGGCTTCAGCATGTTGGTTTTGTCACACTGGACATGACTGCCAAGCTGCTTTCTGCTCAAGCATCTTTAAATTCAGGGTTATACTGGGCTTAGGACACAGAACCTCTATGCTGCTAACCACCTCTACAGGAGCTCTTCTAACGAAACCAACAAGCAATGACTTGTTAAGATAAGGGTTGTACAATGTGAGAAGTGTGAGCAACAGTCTTCCGTCTAGTGGTCAATATTCGTTTCTTCAGTGTGAGCGGTTAACAAAAGCTGGCTATTTTTCTTAAAATGGATTTACAAGATTAATGATTTTTAGTGTTATGAATAATTCCTCCGGAAAAAAAAGTACACATCATCTTATAGATCTTTTTCATGTCCAAGATACTTTTACTTGTGATGTTAACATTGTCCACTATATTTCCAATAAGAGAGTCTAGAGGGAAGTTACCTCTGCCCAAAATTAGACTCAGTGAGTATTTCTACCCAAACCAGAGCTTTAAGTGTTTATGTTTTGTCAAGATTATAAATGTGCATTCATTAGGTGACCCAATTACAGATATTTTAAAAAAAAGTAACAAGTGCAAAAAGTGTGGTAAACTGGAGACCACATATTTTTATTCTCCTAAAGATTTATGTACTGGGCACACATTTATAAGTAATAAAAAGAAAGGATCACAATAACCAAGATAAATTTTTTTATGAGGATTCTCCATTTGGATTTAAAAAATATAAGATTTAAAAATTGGTTTGGAACATGTACAAAAAGTGTATGTGAGTATGTATATATATAATGCTTCAGCAGGGGTGCCTGGGTGGTTCAGTCAGTTAAGCATCCAGGTCTTGGTTTTGCCTGGGGACATGATCTCAGGGTCATGAGATCAAGCTCCGAATCTGGCTCTGTGCTTAGTGTGGAATCTGCTTTGGATTCAGTCCCTCTCTCTCTCTGCCCCTCCCCCTGCGTGTGTACATGCATTCTTTCTCTCTTTCTCTCAAATACATAAATATTTTAAAAATAAAAATAATGCTTCAGCAGAAAACTAAAGTATTAAAATGTCCAAAAATATACTAAAGTCATGAAATGTTAAAATACACTAAAATGTACCAACTACCATAAACTAATTTGTGCAATTTAGACCTTAGTAATTTGGGGCTTAGTAACAAACAAAAGGAAAAAAAAAAAATAGTTTATTTACTACTCATCCACTGATACAGAAAATAAATGGGCTTTTCTGAATGTATCAGTTTCTTGACAGATAATTCTAGGAAGAATCAATTTCTAAATATCCACATAAGCCACATTGCATAATATGCTGGGCAACAGCTCGGAGGAAAGTGCAGCTGTATTTTTATGTTTGTATATTGCTTATTTATGAATAGCCCGGTTGTAAGAAAATATTACAATTTTAAATTTTAGAGAAGTATGCTGTATTTCCTACAAGACAACCCCAGTTGGAAGTCTCTTGGGTGCTATATAAGCCCAGTACTAATGTTTCCCAATTCTAGGGTGAATCTGTTTGTGGGGCAGCTAAACTTACAAAATTTGGAGAAACTTCTTTAAATACAAGAACAAGTTAAATCTTACTTTTAGAACATTTATAAGAATATCAGCATGTGTTTCTTAGGATTTGAAAGGGCAGAGAAAGTTGAGCTTATGTTCTTCCTCAGGCAATCTGCTTCTGTCCCCACTTCCTCAAACACGGCCATTTCCCTGAATTCTTAGAGAAACCTGGGAGTTACCATAGATTCTTCCCAGGAACACCATCTCCCTCCCTCCGTTCTCACTCCGCGTTTGATGTCCAAAACTATTGGTAATTGCAATTCTTAGTACTTACCATTTTGTTTCTCCGAATTCATGCAACAAACGCCTTCCACACCCTTGTGATTTCGCAGGTTTCGGCTCACCTAACCCATGCAGTCGGCACCCTACTGTCATGTGATCTCAGAGAGCAAGTGGTTCTCAAACTTAGTGTATTACAATCAATCACCTGCACAGGTCTTGAAAAATTGAACACAGCTGGGGTCCATTGTCATAGATTCTTATCGATTGGATCTGGCTGGTACCTCAAAATCTTTTTTTTTTTCCCCCAAAAAACACATGACATGACTCATAAACAGCCCACACACTCACCTGGACAACCTTTGCTTTGTGGAAAACAATAACACGCTTTGTGTCTTTTTCTCTTTTTGTAAGGCACAGGATCTTGTATATCACAAGCATTTAATAAATACATACTTAATACATGAAATAGTAACCACTAAAATATTTCAGTGAAGCAATTTCCAATGGAGTAAGGCTTCTAAACAAAGAGGCTGATACTTTAATTTTCTATGGGGATTCAATTTAGAGACCCTATTAGGGTCCAAACATCACTAGAATCACCAGAGGTGTTTGCTAGAGTTTTTTTTTTTTTTTTTTAAAGATTTTATTTATTTATTTGACAGAGAGATCACAAGCAGGCAGAGAGGCAGGCGGAGAGAGAGGAGGAAGCAGGCTCCCTGCTGAGCAGAGAGCCCGATGCGGGGCTCGATCCCAGGACTCTGAGATCATGACCTGAGCCGAAGGCAGAGGCTTTAACCCACTGAGCCACCCAGGTGCCCCTAGAGTTTTGATTTCCAGCATCACCCAGACCAGGCCAATCTCTACGGTAGCTGATACATTCGGTAGCCTCTCTAAGTGGTATATTCATAACACCTGATGCTAGGAATCACTATCCTAGATTTCACATTCTGCATTTATATTCCCTAACATATTCTTCCCAAATGGCAATTTTCTCACACAAGCCATTAGAAATTGTCACAGATAATATTGTGATTAAATTCAGAAACTATGCTTCAGGTATCATTTGTAAAATGAATTGATCAAAGGTAATGTTAAAACCTTCTTAAGAAATATATACTGTCCCTAGTAGAGATGTATCTGTCCTGTTGTCCCTTTATTATGGAATGAAACCATGAGGGTGACTGTGCAGCAGACTTAAAGGAGCAAAAATTTTGAGATTCCTAAAGAATTCTGTTGGAACCCCGGAGTTCTGAGGAGAAGGGTTTCCCTCTATAATGTGCAGGTCAATAGCCCATTTAAATTATGTATTTTTTTTTCAAATTTAGAATTCATTTCAGGATTTCGAGTCAAGTTAATGCCATAGAAAAAGATTGCAACATATTGACCAGAATAAATAAAACATAAAATGCATCCTGCCATGACTGAAGGATTTGAACACTTTTTACATCTTTTAATAAATGGTGTGGACATTTTCAAATTTTCCCTTGATGTTCCAAAGCCCAGTTTCGAATATAAGCATATTGGAGCAATTGAACTTCTATTAATATCTGAGGTTCCTATTTAATGACATCCTTTGTGAGTAGATGGAAAAAATAACTTGTGAACATCGTGTTTGACCTTCAGCAAGTGGCCTCAACATAGTCAAGCCTTAATTTCCCCACACCCCACTTCCCCAATAATGGTGAGTCCTTACAGCATGGTTGTAAGTAGTAAAAGAATTACATACACCTACATATGTATAACATTTCTCCGAGCACTTCAGATGAAGGACGACCATTTTAGAGACTTCTTCGCGGCTCTGCAATTGTATCAAGCCGTGTTACATATTTAGGAGTTAGAGCAGAATTCTTGAGGCCCAGGTGCCTTATCGAAGAAACCCGAAGAGACACTCTGATGAATTCCTGCACTATATATAATGTATCTTGATCTTACACAATCCTTTCAGTATTAAACTGCCCCTACTTTTAGACAAAAATGTTAACTTGGGCATGAGGGAGTTTTTTTTTTTTTTTAAGCTGCCTCAGAAGATAGTTATTTTAGTATCAAAGTCTGTGCTTGCTGTGAGTGATCTGTGCAGTAAGACGGTCCCCACTGCTGGATTCTCATTTCCTACGTAGAGCTCTCGACCTGGTCTTTCTGTTCCAGAAGGCTTGACAGAGTGTGGCCAGAACTTCGACCTATATACCCCAGATTCCTTCCTCTCACTTTCCCTACTCGAGAGCTACCTGGCCTTGTGTGAATTACAAATATTTACTCTCCGAAAAGGACAGCGTTCTACCATATCTGCTTGGCAAATCGACCCTAGCCCTTGGACTTCGCGAGCTGCCTCCACGCTAAATACTTACCCTTCACCCCCGACATGGCCCTACTGGGCCCATAACATGCTGCATTGCTTTCCAATACCCAACCCCTGCTTTGCCATATATACAGACTAGCTTGTTGCTCAAACTTTTCCTACGTGGAAGGTGTCTTTTTAAGGCGTGGATTTTCTGTGGGGATGAAAGTACATTTCCTTGTAGGGTGTTAAGTGCAATTTTCGCAATAGCTTCCAGCAGATCATCAGATCATCAGAGGTTCTATCCATCAAATTGTCCACAATCACCATGTTTATTTGCCCAGTTGGGAGCAATTCATCATCATTAAGTGTCGCAGGGAGGCCCTTCATAAACAGAACGTGTGCGAAACCAGTTTCTGGTATTCCTTGCCAACAGCTGGTATACGAGACCATTTGTTTTCAGGCATAAGAAGAACATATTATCATTCCCTAATAAAGTATTTATCAAATTGTTTTGGCAATATCGTATCGGGTAGCCTTTGAGGGGAGACATAAAAAGATTTCTCTAGCACTGTATGAAAGCGTTCATCTCCAGATACAACCTTTGTAAATGCTCTGCAGTGATTCATATGTGTATTAATTTGATGAGGCTTTTTCTCCAGCTCTGGAGATTCATAATGACAATTTCACAAAAATAGAATACATTTGCATAGAAAGTCTCAATTTCCAAAACCTCTTCACATAAATCATCTCGTTTCTTTACAGCAACACCTCTGTGACACAGACAGGCGAGATTTCGGGGCACGCACTGTACGCTTAAGAGAATAAAGCCCAGTGCAGTGGCTTGGTTCTCCCTATGTCAGCAGATATGGACCGAAGCATATGCTTTCTTGCACCTCGTTCGGGGCTTACTCCATCACATTGCCTGCTTATAATTACCGGCAGGTGCATCAGATAAAAGCAAAGCTCCCTAGTTGAACCTGGGAAAAGCTTGCCCAGGATTTCACTAGCTGAGACTCTCACCCCCTAGCCCTCCATAGAACATAGTTTTAAGGAAGGAGTTATGTGATCAAAGATGCATTCTCAATAACAACAACAACAACAAAAGATAAAAGGAAAAAAACATAACTCTGGCATGACAGATTGGTGTACAGGAGAGCAGTTCAGAGCAAAAGTCATTATCTGTCAACTCATGAAAGGTGAGAGAAACTGGAAAACATGCTGAAAACTTTCAGTGCGTTTTGTGTGAACCGAGCTTAAGCATATGAGGTATCCAGACTAGTGTACCCTGACTAATTGTCTTCTGGATAAGATCTTTCTAACTTGACCTTATTCTTTCTTTCTAGCAATTACCACTGAAAAAGTACTTTAAAATATTTGTGTCTTCCATATGCTTAAAGAAAAAAAAAACTCGTCACTGCAACTCTATTGAATATTTTATAAAACAACTCACAGACTACTTAGAAAAATGCATAACACAAAAATTCCAGACAACCTGTGAGCCTTATCCTCTTAAATTATGCTTTTAAGTTATATTCTGCCTCAGTTAATGTGTATTGTTACCATTGCCCTAGAACTGCGTATAATAGAATAAGGACCTGATTTGCTGATCAGCAAAACCAAATTCAAAACTGGCTCTGACAATTACTTCTTAAATGACCTTGGACAAATTACCTAACTGGAGAGGGTATCATTGTATTATTTTAAAGTGGAGATAGCAACACTTACTTTGTAGGCTAATGTTATATATTTGAATATATATATATATATATATATATACATATATATATACACACATACATACATATATAGCCAGTAGCAGTGTGCCTGGAAGGTAGTGAATAAATGCACAATTCATATTTATTATCTCTGCAATACCTGTTGCTTCATTTTGAGCAAACTCACAAAATGTGAAAAATGACCCAAGAGCCAGTCTGAATGATCAAACTGATCTCTAAAGCAGATCTTTGAAACAGGATTCTTCAGATAGTGGTTGATTCCAAGGTTGAGGAAGAGTAGTTACAAGGTGAACCTGACACCATCTTGTTCCAGAAAGTAAAGAAGTGAAAAAAAAAATTGCAAGTGTAGTATGGTCATTACACACACACACACACACACACACACACACACACACACACCAGCTGTTGAAGAACATGATCAAGAAAGACATAACCAGGGTGCTTGGGTGGTGCACTCAGTCAAGTGTCTGACTCTTGGTTTCAGCTCGGATCATGATCTCAGGGTCACAAGATCAAGCCCCGCATCCAGCTCCATGCTGGGCTTGGAGCTTGCTTGAGATCTCCCTCTCCCTCTCCCTCTGCCCTTCCCCCTGCTCCTGCTCTCTCTCTCTCTCTCCCTCTCTCTAAAATAAGTAAATCTTTAAAAATCAAAGAAGGACATGAGCACCCCCCCAAAAGAAAGAAAGAAAGAAAGAAAGGAAGGAGGAAGAAAGAAAAAGAGAAAGACATGACAAGCAATTGACATATGAGCTGGCCCTGGGCCCCGGGAGGTGTCTCACCTCTCTCCCTGTTCTTAGAATGTGGGTTTCACTTGCCTTTCCTGCTCCAACAGGCTGCTCCAAGGACATAGCCTTGAAATACTGATGTGCTATTGAAAATACCTGCACAGTATACGGGACTGAGCCCAGTTAGAACCTCTTCATAGGTGCCTGGGGGGCTCCGTGGGTTAAGCCTCTGCCTTCAGCTCAGGTCATGATCTCAGAGTCCTGGTATCAAGCCCCACTTTGGGCTCTGCTCAGTGGGAAGCCTGCTTCCCCTTCTATCTCTGCCTGCTTCTCTGCCTACTTGTGATCTCTCCTCTATTAAATAAATTAAAAAAAAATTTTTTTTTTTAAAAGAACCTCTTTATAAACTCTTAAGATTTGGAGGGCAATGCAGGGATCCATTTGCCTTGCTGCCACCCAAGGCAAGTCTCTTATGTAAGTTTCCTTTGTTATTATTGAAGCTACCATGTGCCAACAGGGAATGGCCTGCCTCTATGTCTCTCCCTACCCTGGGCAAGGGGGCAGGTTTCACATTATGCCAGGAAGGCCCCCAAGAGTGTTGTGAACCTATGCCAGCTCAAATGAGTTCCCACTGGTCAGAATTGGGATCATTATAAATATTAAGTATTGTAATGAATTATAAACTACTGAAAAAGATAGAAAATCATGAGCCCATATTGATAATTAGTATATAAATGAATGAACATGTACATATACGTATACATAAAACCATACATAAACAAATGAGAAAGTATTTTGCTTAAACAGAATAGGGGAAGGACACCTGGTAAATGTTAAGCTACAAACGAAGTGGGAGATCACTATTTTGTTATTCTCATAGTCCAGATTGGATCAGGCAGGAATCATCAATGAATGATATATCTGGAGAAATTATTTGATGAGAAGCAGGATATTTTCATGGTCCTCAAGTCTTTCCCCAATGACTGTGTATTAATTACAAGAGAGAAAAAATAGTGACGACACATAAAGATAATTGTTCAAGTGACCAAAATGAATTTCCCCAGTAAGGAACAGATGGATATTATGTGTCTTCAGACTTGACCTGAGGACACATCACCTGTGCAATAATCCTGCTTAGAATGAAAACAAGTGAATACCAGATAAACACAAAATCATGATGTTTCTTCTACACACCAAAAAAAGAGTAGCCTCATTCTTCAAAAATGCTGATATCATAAAAGACAAAGGCTATGAAAATATTCTGGATTAAAAAATTCAAAGAGATGTGATAACTAAATAAAATTTTTCATCTAAGACTGGATCCTATATTGAAAAGGAGGAAAAAAACCCAAAACAAAAAACTCCTACAAAAGACATCATTGGACCATCTGACAAAATTGGAATATGATTGGTAAATTAGATTAAACTATTTTTTATGTATTAATATAGTAATCATGTTAAGGTTATTGATATGGATAATAGTACTGCAGCTATGTAAGAAAGTATTGTTATATTCAGGAAACACATGTTGAAGTGTTTAGGGGTAAGAAGTCATGATATATGTAGCTTATTCCACAAGAGATTCAGGAAAAAAAAAATCATGTGTGTGCGTGTGTGTGTGTGTATGTAATTATAAAATTGTATGTGCAGGGCACCTGAGTGGTTCAGCCAGTTAAGCCTCCCACTCCTGGGTTTGGCTCAGGTCATAACCTCGTGGTCATGGGATCTAGCCTGTATTGGGCTCTGCGCTCACTGTGGAGTCTGCCTGAGATTCTCTCCCACCCTCTTTGCCCCAGTCCCTGCTCTAGAGCCCACGGCATGTGTACACACTCTCTCTCTGTCAAATAGATAAAGTCTTATAAAATTATGTCTCTGCATGTAAATAGAGAATGGTAAGGAATAACACATGAGGTAAAATATTACCAAGTGCATCTTAGTAAAGGATATGAGGATGTTCTTTGTACCAATTTCTTTTCTGCAACTATTCTGTAAGTTTAAAATTATTACCAAATAGAGTTAAAAAAAATAAAAAACAAGTCTTTGGATAGCAACACATTATTTCCACCAAATAAAATGGCAATAGTGAAAGTCCCTGAACTCAGAGTTTGTTTGTGTATTTTATTGTTGCTTTTTCTGAGTGTCCTACAAACATTCATCTTGTTATCCAATGGAAATGAGTATTCAAAATCATGGAAGTGAAGATACATTTTCTTTAGTTAGTTCACGGATCAACTATCTTGCTTTTCTCACAGTATTTTGTTCCTTCTTTTTTGCTATGTCGTCAACAATGGCTCATTTTTATGAATAATAAAATGCATAGGAGTTTTATTTTCAATTTTTATGGAAGAGAAGTAGCTAAGGGCAGGGACCACATCTTATAAATTTTCTGAGTATTTTTATTGAGTTTTTTTAAAATTCACAGTTCTAAGACTTTTATGGTTTGGAAATAAGGTAACATTGCCTATTCTTCCTGCTTCTTCACTATACATGTAGATTTAGAAGGCATATATTTTTTAAATTACGTATTATATGATATAAAATCTGCGATAAATTAATAATTTTACCTGTTTTATGTTTCCTGGGACTTTCTTACAAAGGTATGATTGTATGAAAAATATCCTCAAACCTTTCAAATCTTTCTGTGCCCATTTTGGAAGAACTACAAGTTCTGTTGAGTTGTTTTTAAATTTACGAAGGTATTTTTGTATCTTTTCAGAAATTCCACACTGATATTACCTTTATCATTTCTGCTCTTATTATTTTTTAGTTAGACATTTACAAGACAATGCCAAATAAATAAAATGCTAATTTCTACCTCAGAAAACACAAAATTCACGAGCCTCGGTGGATTGAATAAATACCAATATCTAAACATACAAAAAGACTACCAAATAGATAAATAAAAGATTTCATTTAAGAAGTGAATTTTAATAACCACACCTTTATTAACCTATAATGCACATTTTTTGGTACAGACAGATCTGTCATATTGACATCTGAAAATTCATGCATCTAAAAATACCTGCAGTTGAACTACTAAAAAATCTATTTGAATTTCTCTGCCCTAGTCTCTCTAATAAGATATTTTAAGTTTCCAAAATCTGATAGAATTGCTTCAGGCTCTTGGTTTGAATTTTCAACGAACTGTCTAAAATAACTCCAGGAATAAAATGTAGCACATCAGTTATTTCTAAAACACTGTGATGGACCACATTCACTCTAGTGAATACTGCTGAATAAAAAGGCAATGGGCAGTGGAATTAGGAGAAACATAAAGAAAGTTTTACATAAATAAATTACTTAAGGGAAATCATTAGAGTATTTGATTCAGGTCTGGGATTTCAAACTGCTTACAAGCAAAATACATTTATATTCTATGGAATTATTTATTGAAACTAAATCATTGATGTGTTCCTCTGTTCAGGCTGCCATAAGAAAATACCACAGACTGGGTAGCTTAAACAACCGAAATTTATTTTCTTACAGACTTGGAGGCCAAGAAGTCTGAGATCAAGATGCCAGAAGATATGTTTCTTCACTGAGAACTCATCTTCTTGAAGGTAGATGGCCACCTTCTCTCCTGGTCCACACATGTCAGAGAGAAAGCAGAAGAGGGCCGACTGGTATCTTTATATAAGGGCACTAATCCGATTATGAGGGACCCATCTTCTTGACTTTATCTAAACTCACTAATCTCCCAAAGGCCCCATTTCCAAATGCCATCACAGTGGGGGTTAGGACTTCAATATAAATTTTGGAGAAACACAATTCAGTCTACAGCAGTTGGCTTAAAAGAGTAAGTATATAACTTGGAAAGAAGTTTGATAACCCTCTAACATGACCCTTACTTATATCCAAATCATCTTAATTTACATTGTTGTTCCTTTTTTTTTTTTTTTTTTAGATTTTATTTATTTATTCACATGGGGGAAAGGGAGAAGGAGAAGCAGTCTTCCCACTGAGCAGGCGCTTGATCCCAGGACTCCAGGATCATGACCTCAGCCAAAGGCTCAATGACTGAGCCACCCAGGTGCCCCTTCATTGTTGTTTTTTGTGAAGAACAGTGTAGACATGTCTAGATGAATGTAAAATAATAGCTTCAACAAAAAGAAAAAAAAAATGTTGTATATCTTTTCCATTGCCAAGTAGCCTTTAAATTTGAAGACTTGGCATTATAATTATCTAACATTCTTAAAGATGACTAAAATGGCTTAGTTGATTTCATACTATGCAAATTTTATAATCTAAAATAAATGGATATTTTTAACATAGGAATAAATTTAATCAAGGAGGTGTAAATCCTGTACTCTGAAAACTATAAAATTTTGATGAAAGAAATTGAAAAGAACACACATAAAATAGAAAGGTATTTCATGCTCATGGTGTAGAAGAACCAATGTTGCTAAAATATCCATACCACCCAAAAACAATCTACAGATTTAACACAATCCTTATCAAAATACCAGCAGAATTTTTCATAGAACAACAATTCTAAAATTTGCATGGAACCACAGAAGACTCTGAATAGCCAAAGCAATCTTGAAAAAGAATAAAGCTGGAGGAATCACAATCCCAGATACCAAGATATACACTACAAAACTGTGGCAATCAAAACAGTATAGCACTGGCACAAACATAGACAAATAAATCAATAGAACAGGCTAGAGAGCCCAGAAATAAGCCCATGATTATACGGTCAATTAACCTTAGAAAAGGAGGCAAGAATATGTAGTGGGAAAAAGACAGTCCCTTCAATAAATGGTGTTGGGAAAACTGGAAAGCTACATGCAAAAGAATGAAACCGCACCACTTTCTATACACTATACACAAAAATAAATTCAAAATGTATTAAGGACCTAAATGTAAGACTTAATACCATAAAAATCCTGTAAGAGAGCATAGGCAGTAATTTCTCTGACATGGGCCACACCAACATTTTCTAGATACATCTCTTAAGGCAAGAGGAAAAAGCAAAAATAAAGTATTTGGACTATATCAAAATAAAAATCTTCTGCATAGCAAAGGAAACATCAGCAAAACTAAAAGACAACCTACAGAATGGGAGATGATATTTGTAAATGACATATCTGATAGAGGGTTAGTACCCAAAATATATAAAGAACTTATTCAACTCAACAGCCAAAAAAGAAATAATCCAAATAGAAGATGGGCAGAAGACATGAATAGGCATTTCTCCAAAGAAGATATCCAGATAGCCAACAGACACATGAAAAGATACTCAACATCACTTATCATCAGAGAAATGCAAAAATCAAAACCACAATGAGCTATCACCTCCAACCTGTCAGAATGGCTAAAACCAACAACAGAAGAAATGAGTGTTGGCGAGGAGTGGAGAAAAGGGAACCCTCATGCACTGTTGGTGGGATTGCGAACTGGTGCAGCCAATGTGGAAAACAGTATGGAGGTTCCTCAAAAAACTAAAAATCGAATTACCATATGATCCAGTAATCCCACTACTGGGTATTTACCCAAAGTGTATGAAAATGCTAATTTGTTCCTTGTTTATTGCAGCATTATTTAGAATGGCCTAATTATGGAAGCAACCCAAGTGTCCATCCACTGAATTAAGAAGTGGTATGTACACACACAATGGAATATTATTTAGCCATAAAAAGGAATGAAATCTTGCCATTTGCAACAACATGGATGGATCTAGAGGGTATAATGCTAAGTGAAATAAGTCAGTCAAAGAAAGGAACACCATATGACTTCACTTATATGTGGAATTTAAGAAACAAAACAAATGAACAAAGAGAAAAAGAGATAAACCCAAATAATAGACTCTTGACTATAGAAAACAAACTGATGGTTACCAGAAGGGAGGCGGATGAGGGGATGGGTGAAATCGGTGAAGGGACTTAAGAGTCCACTCACCGGGGCGCCTGGGTGGCTCAGTAGGTTAAGCCTCTGCCTTCAGCTCAGGTCATGATCTCAGGGTCCTGGGATCGAGCCCCGCATCGGGCTCTCTGGAGCCTGCTTCCCCCCCCCCTCTCTCTGCCTGCCTCTCTGCCTACTTGTGATCTCTGTCTGTCAAATAAATAAATAAAATCTTTAAAAAAAAATATATATATATATATTAAAAAAAAAGAGTCCACTTACCATGATGAACATGGAGGAATGTATAGAAAAATAAAATAAAAATTTAAATAGATATATTTTAGTGTGCCTTATGCATTATTATAAAGGAGAAACAGGTTATATGCCTTTGTGGCTCACAGTACTAATATGAAGCCTAAAGCATTTATGTTTATATTTTCCTTCTCCATTAAAATGTTTAATTCCTCATTTTCAATTTTTTTCTTTTTAGATTCCCAGGTTATAATTTCAGTTATAGGATATACCTTACCATTCCCAACTATGTAAAAAGATGAAAGTAGAAAATAAACTAAGAGGATGGGGTAGTTACTTCAAACAACAGAGTAGGAGCCGGAAATACTCCAAGGAATTCTGAATTTGAAACCACAGTTTAAATCTCTAGGCCAGGGGAAAAAAGCCTTTTAAATATGTAATGATAGGACATATTAATAATTAGAATCAATAAGAAGATAAAATTCAAAATACTCATATAAATATTCTTTAAAAAACCTTTTAAATTTTATTCAAAAATTCTCCATTAGTATGTGATATATACATTAATTCAAAACCTTTAAAAAAAAAAAAAAAAAAACCTTTACTCTCTCTTAGGAAAAAAGCTCTCATACAGCATATTTTGCCTCTTGATATAGAATACAGTTAGACAGAGGCCTGGAATTTCTTTGATTATATATTTAATGTAACCAACACATGGTTCAGAGATGGTCAAACTATGACCCATGGGCCAAACCTGCTCCATTGGCTGTTTTTATAAATAAAATTTAATTGGAACACAGCCCCTCTGAGTTATTTATATACCATCTATGGTTGCTTTCATGCTACAACAATATTCAGTAGTTGTGACAGAATTTCTGGCCAATAAGCCAGAAATATTTGCCACCTGGTCTATTACAAAAAAAAAAAAGTTTACTGACTCGTGGTTTGTATTAACATGATGCTAGCTTACCCAAAGAGTAGATCTCTCCTTATTTTTGTCAGGTATAGTGGAATTGGAGAGTACGCTTGCATATTTTTACTGGTGCTAATACCTCCTTTCCTTTCGGCTTCAACCACATTATTCATACAGATTAGGCTATTTTAATGTGGTCCTTAGATGTTTATGAATTGCTCATTCTATAATACATGTTTTATGCCAAATAAGTCAATTTCAAATTGCTTCATATAACACTTCACTTTCTGTAGAGATGTGGCCCCCTCTTTTGCCTCTTTGGAAATTTTCTAATTTTAAAATATCAACATTTGGGGATTTAGAGTACTCTATGGTCTAAGACCTAAAATTTAGGCCCAGGATTATGCGTTTCCTGACATCTGGGAAAATCCAGGAGAGCCTAGAATGGCTTAACCACAAGTTCCCCACTCTGTTCCCATGGACGAGGCCCCCTAACCAAAGAAGGGACTCTCCTTATTATGGGGACAAGGCACGGTTTCTGATTATCCCTGAGTAGTGGGCTTCACTCCCTGCCAGGCCGTGGGATTATTCAACTAAAATAATCCCATCCTCTTGCAGGAACCAAGAGTCAGGTCTTCCTCCTAATACTAAGCAGTTTGCTTCTCACAGGCCTTTTGTTCAGTCTATTCCCAAGTGCGACATCGAGTCACCCTGCATGGTGTGTGGTGTCCCCCCAGCTATGAGTGACACAACTAGTCAACTGCTGTCTATCTCCTGCGTCTGGTGGCAACCACACCCACAGCCCTCTTCACCAATGAGGGGAACAGGAGATGGTTAAAACATATTGCCCCGCCACCAATTCTTTTGAATTATTTTCAACTCTTGAAGCTTCCAGAAATTGAATAATACATGTGTATTCTTCCAACTTTTACTAATATGCTTTATCAAAGTTTGAGGAAAATGTATATCATTTTGCTTAAGTCTTGGTCATAAGAGTACACTTAAATTAGTTTTTTTAAAAGATTTTATTTATTTATTTGACAGAGAGCACGAGTGAGGGAATAGAAGCAGGGCAAGTGGGAAAGGTAGAAGCAGACTTTCCGCTGAGCAGGGAGCCCGACAGGGGGTCAATCCCAGGACCCTGAGATCATGACGTGAGCCCGAAGGCAGATGCCCAACAACTGAGCCACGCAGGTGCCCCTTTATATCAGTTTTAAAGCATTTTCATGCACAAAGTCACGGAGCACACACTGGCACAATAAATATAATCTAGTTCTTTTAGTCTAATCTCTTGCATCACTTTTAAAAATTTTGTTTCAAAATAAACAATGCTTATCTACATTCCTTTGCATCTAAGAGACTGGTTTATGTTCTTAAGAAATCTCTGTCAGGAAAAATAAAATAACATTTTTTTCACAGTGGTAGCTGAGTTTCAATGTGTGCTTTTGGTGATATCTATGAGAGCACACTCTTACTTCTGAACTCTAAAAAGATAATTTAGTTTTCTCAGGATCATCCAAGGCTACTGCTATAGCCAAGGCCCCTAGAAGTTTGCGTCTGTGTCTCTGGAGCTGACCGCCAAGGAGGCTGCTTTGATTCCTGACAGCAGGTATGAAGCTGGGCCGAGGGGTGGGGCTGGATGGAGGACTTTGCAAAGGGAGCATTTTTCTTGATTTTTCTTCTACCATAGGGAGAAATAAAAATGCAAAGAACTTGAATTTTGGGAAAACTGTACATTCTGAAATAACAACTTTTGGCTGCATTTGGAGAGGACATTGTTAAAAATATAATTTAAGATTTTAATGAAAACAATGGAGGCAGCCACTGCCCCAAAGCAAACCCCAGGCATGATAGCTGAAGCCTGGATGGGATGAGGAGAGGTGGTAGGATACAGACCCCCCTCCCCCCCGGGGTAGGGGGATATTGAATGATAGGTGGCTTCAGGGAGGGAAGGAAAAGCCTCCAAAGCGTCTTTGTGCCTGGGAGAAGGGCATGGAGGTTAGCTGAGAGAAACAAAAAATGAACAGACCTGAAGGAGTGTTTAATTTGGACGAAGGAGATGACACAGTGACTATTGCGTGAATGACACCAGAGCCTGAATGAACACTGACTATTTCAGCAGACAGCAGGGTGGGGAGCTGGTGATTCTGAGGATGGGTGGGATGAAGCCCACAGACACAAACACGGACAAGCTCAGACCAATCACGAAAGACTATCTCAACCACCGCGAGTCTAACATTTTGACTCCGGAATGATATACCAGGAGGAAGCTGGATATACCAGGAGGTAGTAGGGGCAGAGCAGGATGGGGATAGGATTGGAGCATTCTGGAAAGACTGATCTTAAACCTGTAATACTGAGACAACCTAGAATAGGCTACTATGGTATTCTGGAGAAAATTCTTTCTGGGAAGAATGAGAGGCTTGAAATGAAAATGTTGCCGAGTGATCGAGAAATAAATCTTTTGCCATCTAAATAGATCTCTTGTAATTTGCCCCATTATCTTTTTAATAACCCGTTTCAAAATAATTAATACTTAGTAATGCTAGTCTATGAATCATGTTTTGGTGATAATATGAGCCCTTCGTTCTTCAGGTTTTGAAGGGTAATGTTAAACAAAAACATATGCACTTAATTGGTTTACTTTTATGTTCTAAAATTAATCATGTACACATGCATTAATAGTCACATAGTCACATAATAGAGGGTGCCTCGGTGGCTCAGTTGGTTAAGCAACTGTGTTCGGCTCAGGTCTCGGTCCTGGAGTCCTGGGATCGAGTCCCGCCTCAGGCTCCCAGCTCCATGGGCAGTCTGCTTCTCACTCTGACCTTCTCTCCTCTCATGCTCTCTCTCACTGTCTCTCTCTCAAATAAATAAATAAAATCTTTAAAAAAAGTCACATAATAGAGATGAATCCTATATTTCTCTCTTCTCATTTAGAAATAACTCAAAATATTTATGCAAATTGTTTTCACTCTTGGCATGTATGCATACCTCCTAGATTGGCAATGTAATATATGCAAAAACTTTTAATATTACATTTTCCTGACAAATAACTTACCACAAATGTTTATATGCTACATTTGATGACTACAAACTTTTATCCTTTACCAACTTCTATTCCTTTAGGAAACTGAATTTATTTGTATAAAATAAAAGCGTATGATGATGATCTGATTTTCTATTTTTTTTCATAGCCATCTCAATATACTTAATTTAAATTTCCCTTTAATACTAACTTCCAAGTTATTTGGGTTTGGGTTGGTTTTCTTTTTACTTTTATTTTATTTCTTCCAATTTCTTCCAAATGACTATGAAATAGACTCTCTAAATGTCCAAGAAATTATACAGAAAGAAGGAAACACTCTCCTAATGATAGTATCTATAATTATGACAGTGGAACTCAAACAAGAATATCCTGTGCTCATTTAGAGTCCAACGAGTTTGGAGGCCAGGAGAGAGGCTGTCAGTGACAATGTGCATCAGGGATAGTTTATGTAATAGCGTTGACATTATTTCCTTAACTTGAGACTTAATAAAGACAGCAAAGGATTAGCAGTGAATAAGAGAACCTGCTGGATTGAATGAACTGTTAGCAGCTTTCCTATGAATATAGCTCACTAAGAACTTGATTGGGACTGCATTAGATCTATACATCTAAAAAGGGAGAAGTGACATCTTACCCATACTCAATTTTTCAGTCTATGAATACATTATATCTCTTCACTTATTTCCATGTTGGTTAATTTCTTCATCAGAAGCTAGCAGTTTTCAGCACACATTTTATCAGATATATATCTAAGTATATATATATATTTTTGGTGCTAATGCAAATGGCATTGTCTTTTTTTTTTTTTTTTTTGAAGATTTTTATTTATTTGACAGGCAGAGATCACAAGTAGGCAGAGAGGCAGGTAGAGAGAGAGAGAGGAGGAAGCAGGCTCCCCAAGGAGCAGAGAGCCCGATGTGGGGCTCGATCCCAGGACCCTGGGACCATGACCTGAGCCAAAGGCAGAGGCTTTAACCCACTGAGCCACCCAGGCGCCCCAGCATTGTCTTTTTAAACATTTTAAAATTTTTAATTTTCATTGTTGACACATAGAAATGCAATGGATTTTTTTTATGTACAAATGCATACTTTTAAAGAATATATTGAAATGGAAATTTGGGCACTATAGGGAAGGTAAATTTTAATTCAGTTTTAATTAACATCACCACCTGCATTTATGAGTTAGTAAAATAGTTCCTATCTCTTCATTTCCTGTTTTGCGATGAGATCAGATACATTGTACTTTATATGTTGTTAATATTCATGATTAATGGAGAGAGTTAAAAGTAGTTTTAATGGAGAAAGATAGTGAAGGTTAGTACCTTTATGAAAAATAGCATTAAGCTTTAAATTAGTGGACTATTACCTAAAGACAGGTTGTTCATAGCCTTCTTTCTCTCTTTCTCTCAATGTCCCCTCCAGATGAGAGAGAAACTAAAATCACTGAAATATCCTCTACCACAGCACACATCCCCCCAAAATTATTATCTTTGCACAAACAGCTGAAGTACATGAGGGCACAAACTATTTTAATTTTATTTTAATGTCACTTAACTTATGATTGAAGAGCTTTTCTTGAACACAAGCTACTAATTATTCCGAATATAAATTGATCAGTCTGTAATATATAACATCCCTAAGAAATTAAAATCTGAAGCAACAATAAAGGGAAAAGACATAAGATTGACATGAGATAAATTTAGAGGTCTCCCGACACCTGACACTCTCTAAATTAGATCAATAAGTGCAACTCTGCGGGCTTACGTCAGCTGAAATGAAAGAGTACAAATCAAATTGTCCACAACATTCACTGGCACTCAAGAAGTAGATATAGCAGAATCTTGCATTTTTAAAAAATATTTTTATTTCTTTGACAGAGAGAAAGAGGGAAAGCAAGCAGAGGACGAGGGAGAAGCAGACTCCTGGCTGAGCAGAGAGCTTGACATGGGGCATCTTGAATTTTGAAAAATAATCATCTCAGAATTGTTGGTTTGTAAATCTTAATAGCAAATATAAGGATTCTTATCTTTTGTAAGCTACTTACTTTGGATTAAAGACATTTACATATTTAAAAATATCGTGGGGATGTAAACAGAGAGCAGGGGGGCTATAGTTAATGCTACTGCCTGGTATGTTTGCAAATTGCTAAAGGAGCAAATCCTGAAAGTTCTCATGGCAAGAAAACAAAATTCTGTAGCTATGTGCGGCGATGGGTGTGAACTAGACTTATCATGGTGAATCTTTTGCTGTCTATACAAATACTGAATCATTATGTTGTACACCTGAAATTAATGCAATTTGTGTTAGTTATACCTTAATAAAGGAATCTAGAAAGGAGAATGTTAGGAACATAATAAACACAGCTACAGATATATTTTTAAAATGCATAAAAGATCAGATGGGTGTTACAATAGCTGTGTTGTGGGAAAGAGACCATCATGTCGTGTAGTTTTAATTACTCAAAATACATGCATATTTATGATGGAAGCATTTTAAAAGGGGAATAGATAGCAAGGACTTGGCAAATGATTTAATAATTATGATGGCTGAAATTATGACTTTGTGAAATAAATTATGATTGTTAAATAATTACAAACTGCCTCAAAGCGCAAAGTTTTTCTGGGATAATGCTCAAATGAACTATTGTAATGAAGTAAAAATCTAATAAGATATGAGATAAAATGCAAAAACAGTTGTTTTCAAAGGGAGAAATATATTTCTACAACAGGAGAAACAAAGAAAGCTAGCCTAATCCTGGGGCATGGAGTTAAAAATGTTGCTGGGAGAAATAAGACGCCGAGGAGCTCATGAGCTGGAGGCGGGTGACCTAGGCTGTTCCATGGACAGGAGGAGGGGAACGGTCCCTCAAGGCAGTTGTCATGAGTTATGTTGCTAGAACCAAAACCTCAACAACCCTACAATCTCAGGCAGACATGCAAGCAGAGAGGGGCGGGGGTGGGGGGGAGCAGGCTTCCCGCTGAGCAGAGAGCCCGATGTGGGGCTCGATCCCAAGACCCTGAGATCATGACCTGATCTGAAGGCAGAGGCTTAACCTACTGAGCCACCCAGGTGCCCCCAATCTCAGGGATTTATAACAACCAGGTAGTTATGGCAACTAGATTAGATGTCTTTCAGAGGTCAGCTGTACCTGATTTGTGGTGTGACCATCTCGGGATAGAAGGAAGAGAACAACGGTAGAACCACACTTTGGCTTTTAAATTCTCTGTTTAGAATTGGTGAACAGTGCTACCACGGAAGTCGTCCTGTGAGCTCCTTGGTGACCACAGCAGCTTCCCTGATAGCCCTGTCAACCTCTATTCTTACACCCAGTGTTCTCAAGTAGCACCAAGAACAAGTTCTCCAGCTTGGGACATACATAACTGCATGATTCTCAGTGAGGTGAAGCTGACCCTTCAGACACACCTCCTGTTTTGCTATACAGAAAAAAAACCTCTAAACTCTATGCCACATAGAGAAACATAGTTCTTTGACAGGAAATCATGTCTTTCTCATGGCAGTCCTTTGGTTTCAGTTCTGTTTTTTGCCTCTCCTCTCCTCTCCTCTCTTCCCCTATTCTCTCTTCTCCTCTCCTTTCTCCTGAAGACAACATTTCCTGGGCTTCCATGCCAGATGACTTCCTGCCTGTTTGCCCAGTGAAAGGCGCTGGTAGAAAGTAGAGGGTGGGAGACTGGGGACAGGAAGAAATGGAGAAAGTGAGTTGTTTCTCTGCTAGCTCGTTGCCCTCTATAGAGTCTGCAGCAGAAGCTGCATCTCCTTCTTGTCTCCACTGCCTACCAGACAAGCCCATCATAGTCCCAGTGGTTCATTCTGACCCTGAGTTCTGGTGCCGCCCTTCTTCCCTTGTTCTCCAGCATCCAGGGCTTTGCAACTTCTTGCTGTTGCTAGATTCTGGGTTTTTTACCGTCTTCTGTTCGAATCTTCAACAGGTTCATCACCTGTATAACCATTCTCTATAGAACATTTTATTTCAATAATTAGAGTGATTTCATCTCCCAGTTACATTCTGACTGATTACTTGCCCTAAATATCACTCAGACATTTTCTTTTAACAATTTTAACTCAACATGTTTAGAAATATAATTCTCTACAACAACGAATCAACCACAGCTATCATAAAGTGCATGATATCTTGGTCAGTCACACAGAAAAACCATGACCTACTACATACATTCTATTTACATTGGTTGAACTTTAAACACATCACTGTAGTATCAGTAGAGCAACACAAAATTTCTATTTTTCCTATGTCTCATATTCTAACCTAGGTCATTGATAAATGTGCCTCTTTGTCCTTACAATCCATTGTCACTGCACTGACCAATAATCTAGTCTTTAATAGTTACTGATTTATCCACTGCATCCCAGAGGACTGACTACTACTTTTGCTATTTTGCTTCTATATTAATCCCCTTCCAAAATGCCAGCCCATATCATGGGAAGATCTCAAGTCCCCTCCCCCTTTTTTCGAAGACCATCAAAGGTATATCACCAGAAGCTTCAAATCATATACCCAAGTCTCCTAAAGTTTGATGAGACTCATACAGTTCAGAGGATTTGTTGTGTGCATAGGTAACTTTTCTCAGAATATTATAGTCCTTTCTACCTTAAAAGATAAGAAAAAGAGCAAGTTTCATCTGTTTTTCTTAGTAAACAGCACTTCTCAGATAAAATCGCAAGAATAAAAGTCTTATACAGGTCAAAAATGTTTATTATCCCCATTCTTGATAAGCGTTGCCTCTCCAAGCAAGATTAAAAAATAAAAGAGACACTTTAGCATCTACTTTTCTTGAATGCATTCGGTATCTGGTGAAACGATCCTCACAGAGAATCAGCAGAAACAACGTGGGCATGAATCCACTGGTATCTGTATTGGAAAAGGATAATCGGGTGGCCAATGTAAGGGGATTAAATCAAGGTTATAGAGTACAGGGTGTGAAAGAGATCATGTTGTTGTAATGCCCACATTTGCTCACTCATTCTTTTAGTGCAGATCAGCCTACCCATTGCAATCACCTACATTTCTTCGATAGAGGCATCTCTCCTGCTGCTGGAACCTATTTCTGCTGGTGTGAAAAATGGCAGTGCTAGAGAATCAATGGTTCCATCCCTTCACCTCACACATAATACCACGCCAATGACTATTAAAAGTTGGGGTATAAATACTTTACTCCATTCCTCCCCAAGGGGCAATAACTCTGGAGGTCCCCCAGCAGAAGTAATCCACTAGCTCTTCACAGCAACAACCAATTTTTTTTTCATTTTAATTTTTATTTTTTATAAACATATATTTTTATCCCCAGGGGTACAGGTCTGTGAATTGCCAGGTTTACACACTTCACAGCACTCACCTTAGCACGTACCCTCCCCAATGTCCATAACCCCACCCCCTTCTCCCAACCCCCCTCCCCCCAGCAACCCTCAGTTTGTTTTGTGAGATTACGAGTCTCTTATGGTTTGTCTCCCTCCCAGTCCCATCTTGTTTCATTTATTCTTCTCCTACCCCCTTAACTCCCCATGTTGCATCTCCACTTCCTCATATCAGAACAACCAATTTTTTTATGGACTGCCTTACTTTCTTCTCTCATCTCCCATTCCCATATTGGTGGTTCCTTCACCTCCCTTGGATCCTTGTTCAGAGTTTGCTTCTGGGACAACCAGAAGTGCAGGATACAGCCCCTCAGGTTGGGATTTTGGAACTGGGCTGTGTGCTGTCCACGCAATAAGGATTCTATTGCAGTTGATTAAGGAAGGGGAAATCTTTCCTTACATGTTCTAACATCAGAATTATCCAGACTTTCACCTGTGTGGAATTGGAAAAGATGCAGGTGGGAAGAGAGGAGTGGCTCATGTTATATCTTAAAAATGTGAGAGTAATGGTTGCAATGGTACCCAAAAGGTTGTTTATTCTTAAAGGAAATTGAAACTCTGAAGAAAGAAAATGGCAGGCCTAGGGCAGTCAATTACCAGCTCAGGACATGACCAGAAAGCTTCTCTGGTAACATTTAAAGAGATTTTTCAGATGCTGTAGTCACAGGGCAAACTCTACTGAAAAGCAAGACTATTACATGATTGTGAGAAGGGTGAATTCTTACCCTAGCAATCTCCTTTGACTAGATACCCAGACCCCTCATAGAGAAGAATACTGAAGTTCAGGAATAGGGACATCTGGGGATGCACTATGACTTTGAACTCATATTTCTTTGAACCCTTTAGGATACCAGAGGTGGCTCTGCTTGTAGGTGACACAGAGGCTCGATCTGAGGCATGTCCCTCACGAGACATTTGTCCTCCACATGATTCATATTCACCTCCCTACACCAATAATAGAAATAAGTATCAGTATGGCTCTCCTATGGTGGTGCTTTCCCTCTCTGAGAGGGAACAATTCTTCACCAAAGGGACTGCAGGTGGGCATTATGGAACGGATTTGTTATACAAGAAAAGAGAACCCACAAGTTGACCGGGTTCTCTGATGAAGCCAGAGGACGCTCCTTCACTGAAGTAATGAAGAATATCCCGGGGAGAGGGGCACCGGCATTTTTGAGAACATTCCTGTTGGCTGTTCTTCAAAGGCCAGGATAGACAGTAGGGGAGGCTGCTACAGAAAGGGCTCCTTCCTGTCAGTGGAGATGAGAGGATTCCCAAAATTAGTGGCAAAGTGTCAGCACGTAACCATCGGAGGCAAGCTGGATATAAGTTCTCTAACAATCACTGCAGCCAGAATGGTAGTCAGGGAACCCTGTTTGCAAGAATCCAGGGAAATATCTAATAGTCACTGGTGTTCTTAGGAGTGGAAGAAATAGGCACAGTCCACAAGGGCATTGTTTGACCTCTATAAACAAGAAAACAAAAGCAAGAGCACATGAGCAGAAAGCTGATGTCAGCTACTACAAGAGAAAAGGAAGAATCCTTACCCTGTGCCCAGATGTAAGCCAGTTTCAGACCCAGAAAACATCAGTTGAGAGGAAGGACACTGCGGCACAAAACATGTATATTCAGAATGAATTCCCCAATCTTCCTTCTCCAAAAGAACTCATGGCTACTTGAGTGTCAGGAAATAGAAGAAAAGAAAATAGTCACTTCTGGGTATGTAGCCAAAGAAAATGAAGTCAGGATCACAAAGCCATAGCTACATTCCTACGTTCTTTTCAGCATTATTCACAAGAGCCAAGATATAGAATAATAATAAATGCCCATCAGTGAACGAATAAAAAGAATACATTATTCAGCCTTAAAAAAGAATGAAATTCTGCCATCGTGATAACACAGATGAACTTAGAGAATTTTTGTTAAGTAAAATAAGCCAGGTGCAGAAAGACAAATACTGTATGATCTCTTTTATATGTGGAATCTAAAATGATCAAATTCACAGAAGTTGGGAATAGGATGGTGGTTACAAGGGGCTTGGGGAAGGGGAAATAGGGGGGTAATGGTCAAGTGGTACAAAGTTTTAGTCATTCAAGAGTATAGCGTTGGATCTAAAAAACAACAATGTATTGCAGTTCTCAACACCGTATCGTATTTTAGTGTATTTATTGTATTGTACTGAGATTCACTATGAAGTTAGGTCTTAAGTATTCACATCGCACACACAGACACAAAAGCACTAACTACCTGGGGTGGCAAATAATGTTAAATAATCCTGAATGTGGCATGATATATATGTATATATAGATATATTGTGCATAATATATATGTCTATCAATCATCAAATTGTACACCTTAAATATGTACAATTTTTAATTGTCAAATATACCTCCATTTGAAAAAAGAGAACAGCGAGTTGTCTCAAAACCTATTGGATAAAGGGTCTGAGCTAACATGACACCAAGTGTCCCAAAATATGATTACGGTCCCCTGATCACACTGGGGAAATAAGAAAGCAAGTTTTCCAGCAGCACCCTCACACCAAGTTCCAGTGTGGTATTCTTGTATTCTTAGCCAAGATTTTAAGTTGGAATCAAAACTGTATCTTGGATAGAATAGCAGATATTAGTGCCACCTTCCGACTTGTAAAAGACGCAGGAGCTGTGACTCCATTATGTCCGCATTGGTCTCTCTGGTCTGGCCACTGAAAAACTCACGTGGAATGTTAAATGACAGTGAATGATCGTAAACTTAACCGAGTGGTGGCCCCCGTCACTGCCGCTGTGCTAGATGTGGTATCTTGCAAGGACGTCCCAATGTGCAAGTTGGGAACCTGATGTTTAACCACTGATTTGGCAGATCAGTTAGTATCAGTCCTTTTTGGAAAAATAGGATCAGTCTGCATTCACTTTGAATTCACAGAAATATACGTTTATTATCTTCCTCGGGGTCATATTAAACTCCCCTGCCCTAAGTCACAATATACACAAAAAGTTGGGAGAGACATTTAATAGATAATGGTGATTTTTTTTTTCCATTTATAAAGCCTTTACTTACAAATGTTGGACGCCACTATAAATATGAGGGGCTTAAAATCAATCATTCTGTGCAAATCAGGTATATATATCAACAAAATTCTTGAAAAAAATTAAAAAATCATGTTATGCAAATTATTGCTTATTGTTTAGGCAATTAGGATAAAATTTCCAAAAACACCATCATACACAGATTGAGAAAGTACAGTACTTAAAACAACTTGGATGAGAATTGAAGATAATGTGCTATTGAAAACTGTGATAGATGACTCAAAAATTGGCTGTAATGATGACAAAAAAACTGATCTCAAAATTTAAATAGAAGAGTTTGAATAAAATTAACTCAGAAAATGTGACAGTAGAAAACTATCTTTTTATGATAATTCATTACTTAATATAATATTTCAAATATATATATACAACTAAATTTAAAGGAAACATAACAGGTAGGTATGTGACTATTTAATTAGGGTTTTTTTTTTTTAAAGTATATATTCAAATTAGCCATGGTGCTTTCTTTCCATTTATCTAGCTGGCTCCGAAATGAAACAGTACCATTTCCCCCAAGAGAGCTGCTCACAGCCAGGATGTCTTATCAGACAAGCTCAAGAGACACTGTACTATATTTGGAACCACTACCCCCATTTGACTTATAAGCCCTGTTCTACTATTTGATTTGGAATAGCAAGAGCCTTCCTTGATCATGATTTCTGTCTTCGATTTCTCTACAAATCACTGTTGCTCTGGGTTTCTTCCGATCAAACTTTTTTCTTCCCAGTCTGTTAGGCACTTCTCTGTATATTTCAAAACTAATGATAATATGGTTTAATTTTTTCCCCAAGAAGTCCCTCAAATTTATATGATTCTCACCTGTGACCAAAAGAAGGCTTGTTTTTATTCTATAGAAAATTACTATTTATTTAACCAATTCTCTGTTTGGGGACTTTCCCTCTGTTTCTGAGGTTTTACTATTATAAATTATGTTATAAGAAATAATCCAGTGCATTAATTATTATCTTAATTCCTAATACTTTTTTTCAGAATGGATTCTTGGAAGTAAAATTTCTGACTTGACAATATGATCAGTATAAGCCCTTGAAACGTATCGTCTATTTACACTTTTACTACAGATCAATATGATTTTGTAATTTTGTGACCTTAGCTATTTTATCTTTCAATTCATAAATTAATAATTGATAATAAATCAAACAATAACAATAGAGTAAATAAATTATCAATTACTTGAAATTACCATAAAGCCAATGTTAATTTTTCTATTTTTATTTAAAGTACAATCAAGTCTTCCAAAACAAAGGGATTACCAAAAAAGTCAAAGAACATCTTCATTCATCCATCCATCAATGGACACTGAGATTGTTTCCATATCTTGGAAACAATCCATAAACACGGAAACAATTCCATATAAAAGAAATTATAATTATATGACCGGATAGAGGTCCTAGCTAATGCTGCAATGGCAATAATGTTGCAATATATAAATGGGTCAAATCAACAAGCAGTGCACCTTAAACTTACATGATGTTATATATCAGATCTATTTCAATAAAGAAAAACAATAATCAAAGAACAGATTCTGGTTGGAATAAGGCCCTGACATCAACAAAGTTTTTGAACCTCTACAAATTTCCTTTTAAAAAAGTCTAAAGCAACTAGAAGAAGTAAAGAAAAAGATACCCACAGGGCACCTGGGTGGCTCAGTTGGTTAAGCAACTGCCTTCGGCTCGGGTCATGATCCTGGAGTCCTGGAATCGAGTCCCACATCGGACTCCCTGCTCGGCGGGGAGTCTGCTTCTCCCACTGATTTCTCTCCTCTCATGCTCTCGCTCTCTCTCTCTCAAATAAATAAATAAAATCATTAAAAAAAAAAAGATACCCACAGACACTGTCACCAAAGCTAGTTGCAAAGCTGTCCCTGTGAGGCAGAGTAGGAGTGTATGAGGCCAACTGCCAACGGCAGGATGCTAGTGCACGCCCAGTACACTTAGGAGTTAGGCATAGATAGCAGAGTAAAATAAAATACTTTGGCATAAACCTAGCAAGAAATATTTAAAACGTATATGAGAAAAACTATAGAGTGCTTTTAAAAGGCACATGAGTGACATGAACAAGGAAAGAAACATGCCTTCCTATTTCCCCCACACCACAGCTGGAGGCAGCGGATCTTAATTTCTGCAAGGACTTTAGCCTGGACTTCTTTCAAGGATTACCTAGCGCAAGACTTATTTCATTTATATGTATGTGTATGTTTGTGTGTGTGTGTGTGTGTGTATTTGTATTTATATATATATATGGATCGGTATATAATTCATATATACATATATATACATATATACATATATATACACACATATATGTGTGTATATATATACATATATGTGTGTATATATATGTATATATGTATATATATATGTATATGGATTGGCAAGGGAATAGCTAATATATGAATTAGTCAGGTAATATAAATAGGTAATACAGAGTAGTAAGGAAATACAATATATATAATATATGTATTGGGTGTGTATATGTGTATATATTGTATATAATAGGATATATATATGGAGACATTTGTGACTATATATTATACATATGAGAGTGTATTCTATTCCTTTGAATTCTAAAACATTTAATGGCATCATGAATATTGCTGTCCTTTCATTTATGGTTCATAGTTTTATGTCTTTTCTCTTAAATTATATGATAAAGATACCAAGGGCAAAGGAAGTGTTTGGCATTACCACCCCTGCTCCCAACTCCACTTTAACTGCTGCAGACTTAGCCTAGTGCACATATAATCCATAGAGTTTGCAGAAATATGTTAAACCTAACAATCCTGTGAGTCACAGAAGAACAGTATGCAGTTTCTTTGGCTCTATTTTTTTTTTTTTTTAATCTTTGGCTCTATTTTTTAAGTACCAGAAGCAATAGGTGTGTTCTGGAATGGAAAACAGAGGGTTTGTAAAAGAAAAATAAGGAAGGGGAGAGAGAGGGGGGATCTCCAGTGATCCTTTCTGTTGTAAAATGCGGCCTCATCAGAGATGAATGGGTAATCCTTGCTTGAATCCTTGTGGAGAAGTGGTCATTTTGTATTTTCAAGAGTCCTCTTTCCCCACCACAGTGTTAAAGTAGTACAAGCTATTAGAGCCTGAGTGGTATTTGTTGATGGAGTCACAAGTGAAGGGAAGAGAAGAAGCTGAAGCAAAGGAGTAATTGTGAATTACAAACCCTGACTTAAAAGCATTTGTGGTAAAAATAAAAGCCATACACACAGAGCAGAATAGCTTAGGAGGCATTGTGGCATATGCGAGAGAAGACAGGCCTAAAAGGAAGTAGGATTTTATTGTAAATTTGGCTTCTGACTCTTTCTAGATGTCTGCAGTTTAGCAAGTTACTTAATCCTTCTCCTTCACATCTGTAAAATGATATTTATGGAGAAATTGTAGTCCGTTGGCTGAGCTACAAACATTTTATCATAATCACGATAGCTTTAGTTTGAAGTCCTTACTTTGATGAAAAAGCCCATAACGTATACAATAAATGATGGCTATTATTATTATAAAGCAATTGTTTTATCATTAAAGTCCTAACTTTTAAAAATTTTAAATTAAAAAACAAAACAAATAAAAAGCTTTAAATTCCAGAAATACCAGACTAGGTATATTCTTTCTCATTATAAGGAAACATAAATAATAATATTGAATAGTACTCTAAAACATGCAAAAATAAAGAGGTATTATTAAAAAACAGACATTCTAAAAAAACCAACAATAACATACCTATGGAGAATTAGGTATATATGTTAGGGGTTTATTGTTGATTGAATCTGCTAGAATCACCATAAATATATTTGTATGTATCTGTGTCTCCTGCATATTTTCTTGTGCAGACATTTACTAAACCCTTTAGATTTAAAATTCTTAAAACTAGGTTCATTTATAGCTCATTTGGCTGACATTTTAATGTAATGGTTTAGGTTAATTTAGTAATCTCTCCAGTCAAAGCTATGTTTACAACCTTCAAAGTAAACTTTTTTAAAGTATGCTTTTACAAATGAGTTGAACACTTCTGCAAAAAGAAAAAATAAATAAGGTGCCTGGGCTGCTCAGTGGGTTAAAGCCTCTGCCATCGGCTCAGGTCATGATCTCAGGGTCCTGGGATCGAGCCTCGCATTGGGCTCTCTGCTCAGCAGGGAGCCTGCTTCCCCCCTCTCTTTCTGCCTGCCTCTCTGCTTACTTGTGATCTCTCTCTCTCTCTCTCTGTCAAATAAATAAATTTTTTAAAAGATCTTAAAAAGGGCGCCTGGGTGGCTCAGTGGGTTAAAGCCTCTGCCTTCAGCTCAGGTCATGATCTCAAAGTCCTGGGATCGAGACCCACATCAGGCTCTCTGCTCCGTGGGGAGCCTGCTTCCTCCTCTCTCTCCCTGCCTGCCTCTCTGCCTATTTGTGATCTCTGTCTGTCAAATAAATAAATAAAAATCTTAAAAAAAAAAAAAATCTTAAAAAGAAAAAGAAAAAAGAAATAGAATCTTATAGGTTTGAATGGAATTGGAACGCTGGACAGGTATCATTTGGATGGCTTATAAATTGTATGTTTTCCCCCAATATTGTAAACTCTTCATTCATATAAGTATCTCATGACACAGGGTGACACCCCATATTATGAAATGTTACAGTGAAGAGCAAGTTAGATGAAGCCTAAGTAACATTATAATATTCATATATATTCATACATATGATGAGAAAAAGGGTTTCAAATCCTTTAGGTTTCTCTTTACCTCAGTCTGCCATTTACTAATACAAAATAAAAATCAAAGCAGTATGCAGAGCCCAAAAGATAGAAAAAAAACAAACAAACACAATGTTCAGTGAATGCATTATCTACACATGGCAACTACAATAATCTGATATTTCACTTTAAAACTCTTAAAAGTTGTAAGTTAACCGCAAAGGTGTCCCTAAAAATATGTAACTTCTGGTAAGTAATCAACCACAGCAGGAAAGAAAAAATTCCTTTGGCAAATATGGCAGAGGATAAATTCAAATTCTTTAACTTTGCAGAATGTCTAAATAATCTCTCTAACCTTGGCATCCCCCTACAGCTTTTCTCCAAAATTCTCACTGTGTTTCATGAATACATCTTTTCTGTTTTATTGTTAGTCTGTACTTTTTTTCTTCACTCCTCTGAAGCTTACCCTTCTCTGATGTGATATTTCAGGAGCCTCTTTTTCCTTGAAACTTACCAGATAATTGCAACTCACCATGATTCCTCTTTTTATTTATTTTTGTAATTAAGCCTTTTATTTTAATGCCAGTAACATACAGTTCCATATTAATTTCAGGTGTACAATATAGTGATTCAACAATTCTATATGTCATCATTCAGTGCTCACTGTGATCAATGTAATCTTAATCTTCCTTTTAAAATATAATATTTTATATGACCCTGCAATTGCTCTACCGGGTATTTACCCCAAAGATTCAGATGTAGTGAAAAGAAGGGCCATATGTACCCCAATGTTCATAACAGCAATGGCCACAGTTGTCAAACCGTGGAAAGAGCCAAGGTGCCCTTCAACAGAAGAATCAATAAAGAAGATAGGGTCCATATATACAATGGAATATTTAAGCCTCCATCAGAAAGGATGAATACCCAACTTTTGTATCAACATGGATGGAACTGGAGGAGATTATGCTAAGTGAAGTAAGTCAAGCAGAGAGAGTCAATTATCATATGGTTTCACTTACTTGTGGAGCATAAGGAATAACATGGAGGACATTGGGAGAAGGAGAGGAGAAGTCAGTTGGGGGAAACCAGAGGGGGAGACAAAACATGAGAGACTGTGGACTCTGAGAAACAAACTGGGGGTTTTGGAGAGGAGGGGGTGTGGGTTGGTTGGGTGAGCCTGGTAGTGGGTATTAAGGAGGGCTTGTATTGCATGGAACACTGGGTGTGGTGTATAAAAAAATGAATCTTGGAACACTGAAAAAATTAAGTTAAATTTAAAAAATAAAATACAATATTTTTAAGTTAAATTTTTACTCATACTTGTATCAAATGCCCTTTTTTTCTGTTTCCTTGCATTGTACAATATTTGTTTTTATTTATTTTTATTTTTTATTTTTAAAAGACTTACTTATTTATCTTAGAGAAAGAAAGAGAGAGTGTGCAGGAGGTGGGGGGGGGCGGAGAGAACTTCAAGCAGACTCCCAACTGAGCATGGAGCCCAACCCAGAGTTTGATCCCATGACTCTGAGATCAGGACCTAAGCCAAAACCAAGTGTCAGAATCTCAAACAACTGAGCCACCCAGGTGCCCCTACAATATTTATCTTTAAAAGATTTATTTTATGGGTTGGAACATCGTCTGTGGTTTGTCTTGTTGGTCATTATTTTTTAAAGACATATTTCTATCCGTTTTCACCACACTATGTTACATTGTTCTTTGAGATAAGGGTAATCTCTCATTTTCTCTATAGTCTATAGCACATGTTCTCAGAGCTAACAGATTTTAAACACATATTTGTGTAGATATTTGTTGATTACTAATTATGTAAGTTTCAGTCATTGATAAAAATGGTCAGAAAGAAAGTGTTAATTGGACAGGTTGGGGGTTGTGTTTTGTTCTGTTTTTACAGAAGCTATTATAGCTTTACAGAGTATACTTAAAAACAGAAAAAGTATATCATATTGCAGAAAAATTTTAAAAAGCATGGAGCCTATGAAGTATCCCTTCTTGCCCTCTGTGTATATCAAAGGGTTTTATTGTTTCCAGTCCTCAAATATCATGTGCTTACTTCTACTTCAACTTTTTCTAAAATACACTTGTAATTGTAGCTATAAAGGATTAATTAAGAGAATAAAATGTCAACATCCCTTACACTCTAATAGAGTAAGGGAAAAGGGAATATAAAGCAATAATGAGCTGAAATATCTTAATTTGACATTTCTCAAAAGCCTACATCTGTGCTAAAAAGTGCAAGAAATATTCCCAGATTTGAAGGAAGTTATCAGTGGCAACACAAACTAGAATAGGGTAAATGAACAATAAGTGGTATGTAAAGAAAGAATTATGGCGAGATGGAAGACAGAATATGACCAAAGAACATTCTTTGGCTTAAGCAAAGCCTCAATAAAAGCTCAAACTTGGTTCCCAGTTGTCAAGCTGTAATGAGATCCTTATGTTTTGATAAATATGTAAACTCAGCCTTTGAAATAATTAAAGAGATACACGGTCATAGTCATATCTGGGGGAGGAGGGACAAAAGAAATATTTGAACGGATTGGCCAGAGGGGAGTACAAATCACTGTCTGCAAGAGGGAGAAGGCACAGTAGAATAGGAGGCTGGGCAATGGCTTAGTGTACAAAGGAGGTTATAAATATTTGTCTTCATAAGAAAATAGCAGCTAATTCCCAGGATTTCTCCCAAAAGGCGTATTCTGGTAAGACTGTTTGCCATAAATGGGGTTTTGTCTCAGGACTGACTGAGAGTAAGCAATGAAGGCAGTGAACTCTCTGCCTCCCATCGCATCTTGGCATACCCGAGCAGGTATGGCATCTGAGGATAGGTTTAGACTCAGGCACTGCTATACTGTAACAGTGATTGAACTATCACAGCTGGCTTCCTAATGACTTTAATCTTGTTAAAGTCCTTTAAGTGTGCCAGCCAAAAATGGCATCCTTTGAAAGTTTGTTATCAATAGAATTAAGCTGAGAATCACGGGTTTATATTAATAGAAGTCAGGGTGGAGGGAATTCCAAGTGGGGGCAGTGCCCCTGAGCAAAGGCACAGGTTTTTGTTAATGCTGCCAAACTCGTAGACCAGAAGACTCTTTGAGGGTTAAATTCTACAGGTTCTTTGTAAGATCAGACACACACAAAGAAATCAGATTTTTAAAAAATATTTTCTAAGGTAAAAGAAGAATCCTAATTGTAATTATTCATAAATACATCTGTGTGTAATTATGAGAAACTTCCCTCCCGATGAATAATATGATCAAAGATTATGTATACTTATTTTAGGTTGTACACATGCTATCTATGCATCCTTTTTCCATGGGAATAAAATAAAAGTGAGGATCTTAAACCTCTAGTACCAAGAGGTATATTGTAGCAAGACCAAGGTGAGGCCAAACCAGAAACAGTTTATATCATGTGTTTTACCCTATTCTAGGAAATAAGTGAGGAGAATGGAAGGAGCAAGGAGAAAATTTGGAATTTGCAAATTCAAACACGGAGCCAAGGAGAACATATCAGTGAGGATTTGACTGTTGAAGCTGCATCTAGGTATTACCTGGACAGGCAGGGGTGGTATTAATAAATCCATGCATTCTGGGTTTCTCAGCTCCCACAAATCTTCTTATCTTGTTCCTCTCCAACAACCAACTAATTCTTATATTCTGGACATGAGATGAAGTTTTACTGACCATGATGAGCCACAATAAAATACAAACTTTCCCTAGGAATCTGAGACTCTTTTCCCGAGTCCTTTTCCTCTCATTAACCGCCACATCATGGGTAATTTGTCTTTATCTCATCAACTCAAAGTTCACATCCTCAGTGTGACACCTGACTAGGTCAAAATCTCTTGAAAAATAAAATCTAACATTCCATTCTTTCCTTTGCATTATCTGTTACAGTTGCAGTTATATTTTGGGTGACTATTTGACTAATATCTTTCTATGGCTTTAATTTATATGCTCCTTGAGTGTAGGAAAGATGATTTTTTTGTTTATATCTCATGTAACACCCAACACAGAGCGAGGCATATAGTATGTATACAAATACTTTTGAGCCAAAGAATAAACGAGCAAGCAAAATTACATGAGAAACATTTGGGCTTTTTTTTTTTAACTCATGTATAATTAACATATTAATTTCAGGTGTACGACACAGACTATACATTTCAGTGTTTGTCAGCATAAGTGTACCCTTAATCCCTTTTTTCTATTTCCCCCATCCTCCCATCCTCCTCCCCTCTGGCCCCTGGGTTTTGAAAAATGTCTAAACTTTTCAAATGATCAAGTATTATAAACAAAATTGGAAATATAAATCTCTCATAATTAGAATGGGAGTGGAGAATATCATTAAAGGTATCTGATTCACAGATTACTTTCACTTTTATTTAAATAATGTCTTTGAGCCAGATGTGATTTTAGCCTTATTTAAATAAAAGTGAGAGCAGTCAAGATGGCGGAGGTGCAGTAGCCTGGGATGACATCAGGTTGCAGGGGTTCAGCTAGATAGTTATCAAACCATTCTGAACACCTAAAAATCCAACAGTAGATCGAAAGGAAGAAGAGCAGCAATTCTAGAAACAGAAAATTGGTCACTTCCTGAAAGGTAGGATGTGTGGAGAAGTGAATCCAAAGTGACGGGAAGATAGACCGTGGGGGGAGGGCCCAGCTCCTGGCAAGCAGCAGAGCAACAGAGCACAAAATCAGAACTTTTAGAAGTCTGCTTCAGTGAGGAACATCACTCCAAGTCTAAGCGGAGGTGGAGCCTTCACGGGGACAGTGTGGTCTCAGACCCCGTGGGGTCACAGAAGGATCACGGGTGTCTGAGTGTAGCAGAGCTCACAGGTATCAGAGCGGGGAAGCAGGCTACAGAGACAGAGCCGAGGAGTGAGCTCTCAGCTCAGGGTTACCTTAAACTGTGATCTGCTGCACAGTCTGACCACTGCTCTTTGAGCAGGGACACCACAAGTGGCAGATCCGGGGAGACCCACCTTCAACCGTGGGAAGAGCAGAGCGGCAGGATCTGCTGGGTTTGGAGACTCCAAATGGGCCTGTGCACCAGAGACAGAAACGCTTGGTCACAGGCCAGGTGAGCTCAGAGCACAGCCAAAGACCAGGGAGACGGGAGTGACTGAGCGCTTTTCCCCGAGGGCACACTGAGGAGTGGGGCCCCAAGCTCTTGGCTCCCCCAGGCTGGAGATTGGGAGGCCGCCATTTTCATTCCTGTCCTCCAGGGCTCTACGGAAAGCATTCAGGGAACAAAAGCTCCCTAGAGCGAACCTGAGCAGATATCTTAGACCCGCCCCTGGAAAGGGCAGCACCATTCCCCCTCTGGTAAAGACACTTGAGAATCACTGCAACAGACCTCTCCCCCAGAAGATCAGCAAGAACATCCAGCCAAGACCAAGCTCACTGATCAAGGAAAACAGCTGAATTCCAGAGGAGGAGAAAGCAAAGCATGGAATTAATGGCTTTCTCCCCATGATTCTTCAGTCTTGCAAAGTTAATTAAATTTTTGTAATTTTGGGGTGCCTGGGTGGCTCAGTGGGTTGAGCCTCTGCCTTCAGCTCAGGTCATGATCTCAGGGTCCTACGATCGAGCCCCGCATCGGGCTCTCTGCTCAGCAGGAAGCCTGCTTCCCCCCCTCTCTCTGTCTGCCTCTCTGCCTACTTCTGATCCCTCTCTCCCTCTGTCAAATCTGTCAAATAAATAAATAAAATCTTTAAAAAAATTTTTTTTTGTAATTTTATTTTTTTCTTATTCAATTTTTTTAACTTTTTATCTTTCCTCTTTTAATGTTTTTAACTAATTTATCTTAACAATACCTTTCATAAAAAATCTTTTTAAACTTTCATTATTACACTCATATTTTATCCTTCACTGTATCTAACTTTATTTTTTGTATACATACAGAGTTTTTTCTTCTAAAAAATTTTGGGATACAACTTCTTCTAATAGATTAAAATATACCCTAAAACTAGCATAGGGCTTTGTTCTAGTCTTCAGCCTGAGCAAATTCTCTCCACTTTCTTTTTCTTTCTTTTCCCAACCAACTTATCTTATCTTAAAAAAACTTTTAGAGTTTTTTTTAAAAATTATCATCTTTAGGGGGCTCCTGGGTGGCTCAGTGGTTTAAGCCACTGCCTTCGGCTCGGGTCATGGTCTCGGGGTCCTGGGATTGAGTCCCGCATCGGGCTCTCTGCTCAGTGGGGGGCCTGCTTCCCTCCCTCTCTCTGCCTGCCTCTCTGTCTACTTGTGATCTCTCTCTGTCAAATAAATAAATACAACCTTTAAAAAAAAAACAAAAAAAAACCACATCATCTTTACAGTCGTATTCCATCCCTTCATCAAGTTTACCCTTATTTTTGTATATATATAAGTTTTTCTTTCTTTAAAATTTTGGGAGGTAGTTTCTTCTAAGAGACTAGAATACACCCAAAATCAAGTAGGTGGCTGTGTTATATTCACCAGTTATATATATATATATATATACATATATATATATATATGTATATATATATATATATATATATTTTTTTTTTAATTTTTGTTTTGAACTTCTTTTTAACCCCTTACTTCTCCCCCCAATTTGGGGTCTCTTCTGACTTGATTAATGCATATTTTTCTGGGGTCTTTGTCACCCTTTTTATATTTTATTCTCTTGTTTATATATTCGTATCTGGATAAAATGACAAGGCAGAAAAACTCACCAAAAAACAAACAAACAAAAAAAAGAGGCATTACCTAAGACTAGGGACCTAATCAATATGGATACTGGTAATATGTCAGATCTAGAGTTCAGAATGACGATTCTCAAGGTGCTAGCTGGGCTTGGAAAAGGCATGGAAGATAATAGAGAAATGCTGTCTGGAAATACAAGCCCTTTCTGGAGAAATAAAAGAACTAAAACTAACCAAGCTGAAATTAAAAAAAGCTATTAATGAGATGCAATAAAAAAATGGAGACTCTTACTGCTAGGTTAAATGAGGCAGAAGAGAGAATTAGTGATATAGAAGACTAAATGATGGAGAATAAAGAAGCTGAGCAAAAAAGAGAAAAACAACTACTGGACCAGAAGGGGAAAATTCAAGAGATAAGTATTACCATAAGACAAAACTATATTAGAATAATTGGGATTCCAGAAGAAGAAGAAAGAGGGGAGTAGAAGGAATATTGGAGTGAATTATTGTAGAGAATTTCCCTAATATGGCAAAGGGAATTAGCATCAAAATCCAGGAGGTGCAGAGAATCCCCCTCAAAATCAATAAGAATAGGACCACACTCTGTCATCTAATAGTAAAATTTACAAGTCTTAGTGACAAAGAGAAAATCTTGAAAGCAGTCTGGGACAAGAAGTCTGTAACATACAATGGTAAAAATATTAGACTGGCAGAAGACTTATCCACAGAGACCTGGCAGGCCACAAAGAACTGGCATGATATATTTAGAGCACTAAATGAGAAAAACATGCAGCCAAGAATACTATATCCAGCTAGGCTATCATTGAAAATAGAAGGAGAGATAAAAAGTTTCCAGGACAAACAAAAACTAAAGTAATTTGTAAACACCAAGCCAGCCCTACAGGAAATATTGAAAGGGGTCCTCAAACCAAAGAGAGAGCCTAAAAGTAGTAGACCAGAAAGGAACAGAGACCATAAACAGTAACAGTCACCTTACAGACAATGCAATGGCACTAAATTCATATCTCTCAATAGTTACCCTGAATGTAAATGGGCTAAATGCCCCCAATCAAAAGACATAGGGCATCAGAAGGGATTAAAAAACAAACCCATCAATATGCTGTCTTCAAGAAACTCATTTTAGACCCAAAGACACCTCCAGATCTAAAGTGAGGGGGCGGGAAACAATTTACCATGCTAATGGACATCAAAAGAAAGCAGAGGTGGCAATCCTTATACCACTTAAATTAGATTTTATGCCAAAGACTATAATAAGAGATGAGGAAGGACATTATATCATATTCAAAGGATCTGTGCAACAAGAAGATCTAACAATTTTAAATATCTATGCCCCTAACATGGGAGCAGTCAACTATATAAACCACTTAATAACAAAATCAAAGAAACACATCAACAAGAATACAATAATACAACACCCCCCTCACTGAGATGAACAGATCATCCAAGCAAAAGATCAACAAGGTAATAAAGGCCTTATGACACAATGGACCAGATAGACATCACATATATATTCAGAATATTCCATCCAAAAGCAACAGAATACACATTCTTCTCTAGTGCACATGGAACATTCTCCAGAATAGATCACATCCTGGGTCACAAATCAGGTCTCAACCGGTACCAAAAGATTGTGATCATTCCCTGCCTATTTTCAGACCACAGCATTCTGAAGCCAGAACTCAATCACAAGAGGAAAGTTGGAAAGAACCCAAATACATGGATGCTAAAGAGCCTCCTACTATAGAATGAATGGGTCAGCCAGGAAATTAAAGAAGAATTGGAAAAATTCATGGAAACAAATGATAATGAAAACAAATGTTTCAATATCTGTGGGACATAGCAAAGGCAGTCCTGAGAGGAAAATATATAGCGGTACAAGCCTTTCTCAAGAAACAAGAAAGGTCTCAAGTACACAACCTAACCCTACACCTAAAGGAGCTGAAGAAAGAACAGCAAAGAAAGCCTAAACCCAGCAGGAGAAGAGAAATCATAAAGATCAGAGCAGAAATTAATGAAATAGAAACCAAAAGAACAGTAGAACAGATCAACAAAACTAGGAGCTGGTTCTTTGAAAGAATTAATAATATTCATAAACCCCTGGCCAGACTTAACACAAAGAAAAGAGAAAGGACCCTAATAAATAAAACCATGAATGAAAGAGGAGAGATCACAACCAACACCAAAGAAATACAAACAATTATAAGAACATATTATGAGCAACTATATGCCAGCAAATTTGACAATCTGGAAGAAATGGATACATTCCTAGAGATGTATAAACTACCAAAACTGAACCAGGAAGAAATAGAAATCCTGGACAGACCCATTACCAGTAAGGAGATTGAAGCAGTCATCAAAAATCTCCCAACAACCAAGATCCCAAGGCCAGATGGCTTCCTAGGGGAATTCTATGAAGCATTTAAAGAAGAATGAATTCTTATTCTCCTGAAAATATTCCAAAAAAATAGAAATGGAAGGGAAACTTCCAAACTCATTTTATGAGGCCAGCGTTACCTTGATCCCAAAATCAGACAAGGATCCCATCAAAAAGGGGAATTATATATAGACTGATATTCTTGATGAACACAGATGCAAAAATTCTCACCAAAATACTAGTCAATAGGATCCAACAGTACAATAAAAGGATTATTCACCACAACCAAGTGAGATTTATTCCAGGGCTGCAAGTTTGGTTCAACATCTGCAAATCAATATATGTGATACAATACATTAATAAAAGAAAGAACAAGAGCCATATGATACTCTCAACAGAGCTGAAAAAGCATTTGACAAAGTATAGCATACTTTCCTGATCAAAACTCTTCAAAGTGTAGGGATAGAGGATACATACCTCCATATCATCAAAGCCATTTATGAAAAACCCACCACGAATATCATTCTAAATGGAGAAAAACTGAGAGCTTTTCCACTAAGGTAAAAAACACGACAGAGATGTCCATTGTTACCTCTGCTATTCAACATAGTACTAGAAGTCCTAGCCTCAGCAATCAGACAACAAAAAGAAATAAAAGGCATCCAAATTGGCAAAGAAGTCAAACTTTCACTCTTTGCAGATGATATGATATTTTATGTGGAAAACCCAAAAGATGCCACCCAAAATCTGGTAGAACTTGTACAGGAATACATTAAAGTGTCAGGATATAAAATCAATGCACAAAAATCAGTTGCATTTCTCTACACGACAGCAAAACAGAAGAAAAAGAAATTAAGGAGTTGATCCCATTTACAATTGCACCCAAAACCATAAGATATCTAGGAATAAACCAAAGACTCAAAGAATCTGTGCTCAGAGAACTATAAAGTGTTCATGAAAGAAATGAGAAAGACACAAAGAAATGGAAAAACATCCCATGCTCATGCACTGGAAGAACAAATATTGTGAACATGTCTATGCTACCTAAAGCAATCTACACATTTAATGCAATCCCTATCAAAATACCATTCATTTTTTTTTCAAAGAAATTGAACAAATAATCCTAAAATTTATATGGAACCAGAAAATCCCCCAAATAGGCAGAGGAATGTTGAAAAAGAAAGCCAAAGTTGGTGGCATCACAATTCCAGACTTCAAGCTCTATTACAAAGCTGTCATCATCAAGACAGTATGTTATGGGCACAAAAACAGACACATAGATCAATGGAACAGAATAGAGAGCCCAGAAATAGACCCTCAGCTCTATGGTCAACTAATCTTCGACAAAACAGGAAAGAATGTCCAAGGAAAAAAGACAGTCTCTTCAACAAATGGTATTGGGAAAATTGGACAGCCACTGCAGAAAAATGAAACTGGACCATTTCTTTACACCACACATAAAAATGGACTCAAAATGAATGAAGGACCTCAATGTCAGAAAGGAATCCATCAAAATTCTTGAGGAGAACACAGGCAGCAACCTCTTCGACCTCAGCCGCAGCAACTTCTTCCTGGAAACATCACCAAAGGCAAGGGAAGCGGGGCAAAAATGAGCTTTTGGGACTTCATCAAGATCAAAAGCTTTTGTACAGCAAAGGAAACAGTCAACAAAACCAAAAGGCAACTGACAGAATGGGAGAAGATATTTGCAAACGACATATCAGATAAAGGGCTAGTATCCAAAATCTATAAAGAACTTATCAAACTCAACACCCAAAGAACAAATAATCCAATCAAAAAATGGGCAGAGGACATGGACAGACATTTCTGCCAAGAAGACATCCAGATGGCCAACAGACTCATGAAAAAGTGCTCCACATCACTCGGCATCAGGGAAATACAAATCAAAACCACAGTGAGATACCACCTAAAACAGGTCAGAATGGCTAAAATTAACAAGTCAGGAAATGACAGATGTTGGAGAGCATGTGGAGAAAGGGGAACCCTCCTACACTGTGGTGGGAATGCAAGTTGGTGCAGCCACTCTGGAAAACAGCATAGGGGTTCCTCAAGAAGTTGAAAATAGAGCTATCCTGTGACCCAGCAATCACACTACTGGGTATTTACCCTAAAGATATGAATGCAGTGATCTGAAGGGGCACATGTACCCGAATGCTTATAGCAGCAATGTCCACAATAGCCAAACTATGGAAAGAACCTAGATGTCCATCAACAGATGAATGCATAAAGAAGATGTATATATATATATATATATATATATATATATATATATATTGCAGAACACTATGCAGCCATCAAAAGAAATGAAATCTTGCCATTTGCAACAACGTGGATGGAACTAGAAGGTATCCTGCTGAGCGAAATAAGTCAATCAAAGAAAGACAATTATCATATGATCTCCCTGATATGAAGAATTTGAGAGGCAACGTTGGGGGTTTGGGGGGTAGGGAAGGAAAAATTAAAACAAGGTGGGATCAAGAGGGAGATAAACCATAAGAGACTCTTAATCTCACAAAAGAAACTGAGGGTTGATGGGGGGAAGGGGGTTTGGAGAGGGTGGTTGGGTTATGGACATTGGGGAGGGTATGTGCTATGGTGAGTGCTGTCAAGTATGTAACCCTGACGATTCACAGACCTGTACCCCTGGGGCTAATAATACAATATATGTTAATAAAAATTAATTTTTAAAAAAAAGTGATACTTCATATTATGTGTGTGGTTTCAAAATAAAACATTTACCATATACTCAAGACTTTAAAAATAGGAATTTGGAATAAGAGATAGGAATTTGGAATAAGAGAAAATGATAATGATTATTAACATAATTTGAAAATTTTATGTCTAGATTTCAGGTAATGGAAAAAAAAAAAGAACATTACCAAAGGAGATAGGAAGGAAGTATTCAAATAGTTGAAAGAAGAACACAGAAAATGTGCAACATCACAGATCAAAGAGGAAAAACCTGAGGTCTGATTCACTGCACAAAACAAGAAAGGACTGTTTATTGAGGACATGCTACATGTTGAACACTTTGCTATCCCTTTTCATATGCCTTTTCTTTTATGATCTACACAAGAACAGTAAACCTTGTATTACTTTTTTGACTTTTTCCATAAGAGGAATCCCCTTCTCAGAAAATTTAAACAATGTGCTTCTGCTATAAAGCAAGTAGACTATGAAACTGAAGCTCAAACTCAGGTTCAGTTGGGGCTCAGTATTGTGTTCAGTCCACAGTATCACTTTTTAAAGATTTTATAGTTTGATAAAATTTCAAAATTTTTGATAACAGTCTTATCAACTCCTATAACACAGTATTTCCAGAAAAGGGTATACTCCTGCTGTGTCTTTGGGAACCCAAAGGAAAATGGGTACATCAATGTAAGGAAATTAAGTTTATGGGAACTTGGAAAGGAAAGGTGCCATGGGTAGATCCTTTTGCATTGGGAAAGTTCAGGGGAATGAGCAACCCCAGCAAGATCTCCTTCATGAGTATGTTATTGACCTTGATTCAACCTTCTTTATTAACATGATATAATATTTGTACAGAAAAGGGAAGTTCTTGGGATACCTGGGTGGCTCAGTCAGTTAAGCACCTGACTCTTAAAGTCAGCTCAAGTTGTGATCTCAGGGACTTGGAATCAAGACCCAAGTCAGGCTCTGCACGCAGCTGGGAATCTGCTTGAGATTCTCTCTCCCTCTTCCTCTGCCTCTCCCCAACTCACTCACATGCCCTCTCTCTCTCAAATAAATAAATCAGTCTTTAAAAGAAAGGGGAAGTTCTCATCTAGTAAATGGTCACATCAGGATATATCTTGATGGTCTAAATTACAATAAACATTAAGGTGTCATTGTTGATTTATGCCACAGGGCTGCTTGGAGAATTGGGGTTACTTATATGATAAACAGTGTATATAATAGAGATTCCCCACCCCCAAATCGAAGTGGATCTCTTTGTGAACAAAGAAGAAAGGGGACACTTTGGGATGTTGTCTAGTGGTTTCTGTCTTCTCCTGGACAGATTGTTTTAGCTGTACTTGATGTGCGCTGGTATCACTTGAATCATTAGTCAAGACCGGTGCTAGGTAATAGCTTGATTCCCGGGAATCTGCTCCAATGATTAACCTATGGGGCTACAGAGAAATCAAGAGAAACATGGGTAGGGGAGAGAATACTGGCAAGAGGGATGTGGCAAGGGAAATATCATAGTAGTTCTTCTTCCCATTGTCAGCTACGTACATGCAAGTAAGCACCTGTACAACATTCAATGTATTTATAGGAAACTCATTTGGTTGACCTTTCTCTATATGCATCTCTTACTCAGCAATGTTTACCTCTGTCTATATGTGTGAGCCTCTTAAGCTGGACTAAATCTCTTGGTGGGAGATTGAGTTATTATCTTAAAATTATTTGTTGAATGTGCATATACAAAGCCTTCCAGTGACTTCCAGAAATAACTCACATGCTATCAGTCTGTAATTGTGGTACCAAAAATGATTTTTTGAAATAATATCTTCATATAAGTCATATTCTCGTAACACATGATTTTAAGCCCTTGAAGATATAACTTAAAAAAATTTCAGAATCAGTTTGCTTTAATGATTAAATAACTAACCTTTCTATGAGAGAAAATGTCATTTTAGCAGTATGAAACAGATGCACTTCCAAATATCCTACATAGTAAACAAGCATATCCATGGCAGGCACATTGCCAAATTCTGGCCACAGCAATGTGATTTTTGACCTTAAGTGGTTTGTAGAAAATTGAACTCAATTTACTCACAGCTAACTAGTCTCCCTTCGTTGTTTCAAACCATTAATCAGTTTTAAATTTAAAATCCCTGTATACTTATTTCCTTTTCCCACTACTCCCCAGTTATGCATTATGTATAAATGTTGTCATCTGAAAAACACCAGAATGGCAGAACACTGTTGCCAATTCAGAGCTTGTGCCTTTGTGGTTTATTATTCAGGGCTAATATTTAAAACGACTGTTATTTTGTATAGTACTTTAATACATGAAACATCTCTCCTGATGGACAGGTAAATGGACAATTCTCTGACTATCTACTTTAACTGCTGCAAGAGAATGATTCCATTCTCTCAGAATGCCCTCAGAAGTGAATTTGGCACACGTCACATAGCATGTGTATCATAGGAGAGTATCTTCAGTGGCCGCTCTAAATTTAGTGAAATATCCACCCAGAAACTTCACAGGATAACAATAAACAAGATAAAATATTTTAGGTTCTGACAATAATCCTAATTCCACTGGTACTTTTTAATATTTATTATGGCTGATTATTTTGTAGAGTTTTAACTCCTACCTACAAAAGATCTTAAAAATACATATCTTTGCTGTTACATTTTAAAAGAAGATTGAGGTATAGACAGATAAATATACTATTTAAAATTAAGATTACTCTTATAAAATGGATTCATACTGGTTCAGAACGTCTTTTGTTGCAAGCAGAGATAGCAAGTTATAATGTATTGTAATTTGTGTATAGGAAATGTAGGAGACATTGGTCTGTAACAGCTTATCCTCAGGTCAGTTGTCATTTTTTGCACAGAGTATATATAGTTAATCCTATCAACTAGATCGTCATTACAGGGACGCTAAAACTTTTATGAGCCTGAGATGGAATTCTGCTTGTATAACATTTGTGATCACAGCAAACTGATTACAATGTCTTCACAAATCCCTGGACTCATTAATCTCAGAGTCTGAGAGATTTGAGGGAACCAGTCCAATTTCTCATCTATGGAAAGAATCCTTTCTGTAATAATCCAAACAAATGTCACTTAGCTTCCCCTTTAGTCTTCTCATGTCAAAAAAAATCACCAAGTCCCAAGGAAATTTTGTTAATTTGTGGGACAATTCTAGTGAGTAAAGAGCACTGGTTCTTGTTAGTGTTAATGAATTTGTACCCTAGTAATTTTGTCATTTGAATGGTTCTAGGTCATTGGGTAACAACACCTGAATCTAACTTCTCCATTCGTAATGGACCCGAAACATCTCAGTTGCCTCCTTCAGTCTCTCTCCCTTTCCTTCCCTCTCTCCTTCCTCCTATTTCTTTTCTCTTTAGAACCTTATTTAATACAGTCATCCTGGTCTCAATGCTCACAGAAGACCCAATTCACTGGCTGAGAAAACCACCAATTAACTGGCTCTTAGATTTACAAATACTTTGAAAACCAGGAGTTGATGGCTACATATGTCTTTTACAAAACCATGTTTCAATTCTGCTCCTGCCTTTAACAATAAAATATGATGATTAGCTAAATATTTTTTATTTTTATTTTATTTTATTATTTTAGGAAAGAATATTGCAATTATAGAAAAAAAGGCTATGGACAGAACAATGTACCGAACGATCTGATACTCATTCACAACGATCTGATACTCATTCACAACTCATTTGTCATGGCATTCATGACAAATCTATTGATCTATGGAGAATCAAGTCTTATTAATTCGTGAAAATTTTCAAATGTTAACAGTTAACAAATTATCTATTTTTTGAGTGCCCTCTATATTCCAAGCACTTTTCAGATGGTGGGGATATAAAAGTGAGCAAGAAATCCTGGGGTCTAGCAGGAGTGGTTAAAATCAAACAAACAATGATGATACGTATAAATGAAATGTGAGAGATTAGCGGTCCTGTGGAAGGCAGGGCCATCTGACCAGGTCTTCGGAAGACGGGACTCTTCCAACAGAGATCATTAAAATTAATGTAACATAAAGAGTGGATGTGTTAACAAACTGAATTGAAAGAGGAGACAAGTTTTGGCAGGAGAAAAAAGTCTGTGTGAAGACTGATGATAATATGTTGTGTTAGATAAACAGAACAAAGTTCCTTGGGGCTAGTACATAGGAGAGGATGCTGGAAATACTGGAGGGACAGGGAAGAGGTCCAGGTGAGAGGGGATATATACTCCAAGTTACAGAATATAGACTTTATGGCTCATGGTAGTATATATACGCCATGTACTCAACATACTAGGTATTGTTAAACATTTAATCATTGGTAAAATTCATATGTAAAATAAGAAATCTTTCCTTTGAATTGTACTAAATTGTGAATGGAATCAGCATTATGTGATAGCTTCATTGATTATTATATGCCTTCAACTGTGAATGCCTTATCCATGTTCCTTGTCCATTTAGCTATTGGACAGCTCCCCTTTCCTTGTTGATTTTTATGAAAGAGAGATTAAGGGATATCAATTGTTCTTAAGAGGTTTTTTATCCAGGGACACCTGGGTGGCTCAGTGGGTTAGGCCACTGCCTTCAGCTTGGGTTGTGATCTCAGTGTCCTGGGATCGAGTTCCACATCGGGCTCTCTGCTCAGCAGGGAGCCTGCGCCCGCCCCCCCACCTGCCTCCCTACCTACTTGTGATCTCTCTCTTTGTCAGGTATATAGATAAAATCTTAAAAAAAAACAAGAGGTTTTTTTATCCAGTAATTTATTTTCTTATTTTGTTAATTTTCAAAAAATTGCTGACCAAAAATTTTAGAATTATATGAATGCATTTATGGCTCAATAGATTTTTAATATGCACATACAGTAGGATATATATATATATATACACACACACACATATATATATATAACTATGTATGCATAATTAGAAGGTATTAGGCCATAAATGTACTTGTATAATTATAAATACACAATTACATTAGATATAGATATATAGATAATCACTGTAGTTATCAGGTGGACAAATGAGTGGAGGACAGCAAAACTGAAGCAAAAAGGCTAATTGGGCATTTGGTGTAGTCATCTGTAGGTTAATGGAAGGGATGATTCACAGCAGAAAGAACTGGAATGATTATTAAGGGTAGTAGTTAAACTAAAACTAGAAACTTCGCTAAGCCTATGTTTTGGTGAGAAAGCACGTGAATAACAGCTAGTATTCTCTCTTTCACTGGGCATAGTTATCAAATGTCACTAATGTCAATAGCCTCCTATAAGGAAGGGAAAGGAAATAAACTTTACTGAGTCATTATGTGACCAGAAGTATGTATCTTCATGCATTTACTTGGTACAAAAAGCCCGAGCAATTGAGACTATTCTATTGTATTTTACAGAAGAAAAAACTGAAGCTCACAAAAAAATAAGTCTTTCAAAGTCACCAAAGGTTAGGAAATAACTAAGGTTGATCTGGTTCCAACTCTAAAATTGATTCCAACATGTAACTGGAAAAAAGAAAGCCAGTTGATCCTTTGAATCATTGTTGGCTGGAAAAATTAAGATTCAGAAATCCAACAGGGAAGCTCAAGGTCAAAAACATTATCTAAACATAAATTTCCAAGGAAGAATTCTCGGGGGGTTAGCAAGTTGGAGCTCTAGCAAGCAGCCCAGGGTTTGCAATAATCCCTGTGAGGGGTAAATCAACCAAAAGAGAACAATGACCAAGTACATCAATGAGAGAATTGCGACCCTGAGATGTGGAAGTAAAACCATAAGCAAAAGGAGTGCTGTGAATTTTTAAGAAGATGTGATAGTTTGAGAAATTAAATATGTCGTGAAAACCAACCAAAGAAATACAACGCTGCACAGATCAAATGTGACATCGAAGCTTTGCTGGGTGTAAACAGGTTCACACCTATAAAAATACCCTCGTGACCCGCTTAAACTCTTGACCAGAATCACTTCTTTGAGTTACAGCATGGCTAGTTTGCAAATAAGTCATCTTGGAGGGATGATGTATTTACCAACTTCTAACTACCAGCACAGCTTAGTTTGTCAAAACCAAACCGAACCAAAACTTCCTCGTCTGATGAGGAAGAAATGAAACACCGTTCTTCAGAGATGGTTTTCAGATTTATGTGGGAAAAGGATCACAAAGAATGATGAGCCGACTGTTCTTTAAGTCTAGGTCCCAAGAACCAGTTGCTTCCATAGTATCTTCAGTAATTTCTAGGGAATATGCCAGTTACTTATAACACATGACAGTCAACCGAACAGGTCAGGTAATGTTCCCTGTAAATATCCTTCTACTTAAGAGAGTGATCCTTCCTTAACAAAGATCTTGGCTCATATATTGTTCATTATATTTCATATTTCAAATTGTTGTTTCACTGAGAATTAATTGAGTAACTTGTCAGACTCTAAAAGCGATAAGCAAGAAAGAGGACACACAAACAAGCAAGAAACCCAGGAGATCACTCTGCGATTAGTATGAATAATCTAATTTGTTAGTTCTAAGCTATTAGGGTTTTATAGGTTCTATGGAAAAATGAAGAATTTTCAAGTTGGTTAGGGTTATTCAATATATGACCCTATACAGCAATGGTCCTTGGACATCATATACACCAGTCCATAGTTTGATCACTGTATTACCAAGGGACAAATATTTACTAATCCTTGCATAGACTTCAAATTAGCATACTGGCCTAGGGCTTGTGATTAATGAGAACTGATTTGAAAAACCCTGCCATGGATAATTAATATTGAAAAGTACGATCCACCAAATTAATAATGCATTTCTGCTAACCACTAGTAATCATTTACACCAGATGTAGCTTCTCTGTAATAACAAACTGAGGAAATGTTCTAAGCTTCTGAAGGGGTTTGTTTGCTAGAAATTAAAAAATTAAACTGTCACTTGTTTAAATAAATGTAGATTAACCATTTCTGAATCTCCTACCTGCAATTTTAAGTGTGTTCTTTAGAAGATAATCTAGATTCCATAAAAATTATGTTTTATAAGCACACAATCTATTATTTATCAAAGTCACTATCTACTCTGATTTGGAGACTTAAAGTCAGCTTCATAAGAGCAGATTATCAAATAACAGGAAGAAGTCCTTTAAAATGATATTTGAACAAAAGTTATCAAAAATTCAACTAAAATATATACTTTTAAGAGATATAGATGATTTATCTGTAAGGTTAAATAAATCTTGAAAGCAGTTTTCTAAATCATTGATGCTTCTACATGTGAAACATATGGTTTCACTTATTTGTGGAGCATAACAAATAGCATGGAGGACATGGGGAGTTAGGGGAAGGGAGTTGGGGGAAATTGGAAGGGGAGGTGAACAATGAGAGACTATGGACTCTGAAAAACAATCTGAAGGGTTTGAAGAGATGGGGGGGTGTGAAGTTGGGGGAACCAGGTGGTGGGTATTAGAGAGGGCACGGACTGCATGGAGCACTGGGTGTGGTACAAAAACAATGAATACTGTTATGCTGAAAATAAATAAAAAAAAGATTTAAAAAAAAAAGAAACATACCTATTTTTGTTTTTTTTTCAAATTGACTTCCAGATTTTGCCTATATAAATCATGATATTATAATTATATCTGATTTTCATATATGCGAATAATTCTTACCTGTACCATACGACCTTGCCATTTTTACCTACAAAAAATGGCAACTCAGGAGCACCTGGGTTCAGCATCTGGCTTCAGCTCAGGTCATGATCCCAGGATCCTCAGATGGGATTGAGCCCTACGGCAGGCTGCCTGCTCAGTGGGGAGCCTGCTTCCCCCTCTGCTCCTTCCCCTGCTTGTGCTCTCCCTTTCTGTCTCTCTCTGTCAAATAAATAAATAAAATCTTTTAAAAAAATGCCAACTTCATAGGACTTATGCCACCCTTTGCACCATTTCACATGAGTATATTTTATTATTTGTTCAGATTTACTTATGCAGCAGCTCTTCCCAGTCACTTTTCCCTTTCCCAAAGTCACTGTTTTTTTTTTGTTTGTTTGTTTGTTTGTTTTCCTTTTTCAAGTTTTTATTTAAATTCTAATTACTTATACAGTGTAATTAGGTTCAGGTGTAGAATTTAGTGATTCATCACTTGCATACAACACCCAGGGCTAGATCCCTACAAGTGTCCATCACTTACTTAACCTCCCTATCCCGCCCACCTCCCTTCCAGCAACCCTCAGTGTGTTCTCCACAGTTAAGAGTCTGTTCTATGGTTTGCCTCTCTCTTCCCCCCGCCATGTTTATCTGTTTCATTTCTTAAATTCCACATATGAATGAAGTCATTTGGTATTTGCCTTTCTCTAAGTGACTTATTTCACTTAGTATAATACACTCTAGCTCCATCCATATCATTGCAAATGACAAGATTTCATTCTTTTTTTTGGCTGAGTAATATTACACACACACACACACACACGCACACACACACACACACACACACTATTATACACACACACGCATACCACATCTTCTTTATTAATTCTTCAGTCAATAGATGTTTGGGCTCTCTCCATAGTTCGGCTATCATTGATTATGATGTTATAAACACCGGGGTGCTTATATCCTTTCAAATCAGTATTTTGGTATCCTTTGGGTAAATACCTAGTAGTGCAATGCTGGATGGTTGGGTAGTTCTATTTTTTTTTTTTAATTAACATACAATGTGTTATTTGTTTCAGGGGTACAGATCTGTGATTCATCAATCTTACACCATTCACAGCACTCACCATAGCACATACCCTCCCCAATGTCCATCACCCCGCCACCCCATTCCTCCCACCCTCCTCCCCTCCAGCAGCCCTCAGTTTGTTTCCTGAGATGAAGAGTCTCTTATGGTTTGTCTCCCTCTATGGTTTCATCTCATTTCATTTTTCCCTCCCTTCCCCTATGATCCTCTATCTTGTTTCTCAAATTCCTCATATCAATGAGATCATAGGAAAATTGTCTTCCTCTGATTGACTTATTTCGCTTAGCATAGTACCCTCTAGTTCCATCCACGTCATTGCAAATGGCAAGATTTCATTTCTTTTGATGGCTGCATAGTATTCCTATGCACACGCGTGCGCACGCACACACACATACATACACACACACACACACACACACACACACATATATATATGTATATATAGACATGCCACATCTTCTCTATCCATTCATCTGTTGATGGACATCTAGGCTCTTTCCATAGTTTGGCTATTGTGGATATTGCTGCTATAAACATTTGGGTGCATGTGCCCCTTCAGGTCACTACGTTTGTATCTTTAGGGCACATACCCAGTAGTGCGATTGCTGGGTTGTAGCGTAGCTCTATTTTCAACTTTTTGAGGAACCTCCATACTGTTTTCCAGAGTGGCTTCATCAGCTTGCATTTCCACTAACAGTGTAGGATGATCCCCTTTCTCCACATCCTCGCCAGCATCTGTCATTTCCTGACTTGTTAATTTTAGCCATTCTGACTGGTGTGAGGTGGTATCTCATTGTGGCTTTGATTTGTATTTCCCCAACAATGACTGGTTTTGACAAAGAAACAACAAAACTAAAAAGTAACATTTGGAATGGAAGAAGGTATTTGCAAATGACATAGCTGATAAAGGATCAGTATCCAAAATATATAAAGGACTTATAAAATCAACACCCGAAAAACAAATAATCCAGCTAAAAAATAAGCAGAAGACCTGCATAGACATATTTCAAGGAAGATACACAAATAGCTAACAGACCCAAAGTCAAACATAGAAGAAAATCATGTCTGTAAGCAATTCAATAAATAAATGCTCAAATGTTACTCCAAAAATCTTAAGAAATAAAATTAACTTTCAAAATTTCCAAATGTAGAATGAGGAAATCTGAAAACATGATCACATTATTACTGAGTTCTTAGATACATTATGTTCTCATGAGCCACAAATTGTTCTATCTGCAGTATACCAAGATTCGTTGGGTGTTTCTCTCCTCTTTTTTGTTCTTAATGATTCTTTCACTTTGATTCCCAAACTATGGGCTGCATCCACTAAGTGAAAATGAATTCATCCCTCTTTCTTTTCAGGAACCATGTAAAAAACATTATTTAATGATAGTTCTGATTTTTATTCCTTTTCTATAGCAATTTTTATATGCAAATCGAAATATCCAGTGTGACCAGTAAAATCTTTCATTTAAGAAATTACATTAAGCATCAGCCTTTCATAAATTTTTATTTATTCTGATACGGATTTAGTAAGAGCTAATATATGTTTATAAAAAAGTAAGTACCTAATTCTACAGGAAGATCTGAATAGATAGCTTTAGGCTAGTTTGATTTTTATTCATTAAATAATTCTTTCAGCACTGATTTGTAGTATACTTTTTTGCAGTATATAATTACATGGGGAGAGGTGGGGAGTTGTAACATGCAATTTTGATGCTTAAGAAAATTTATTTTCAGTCCTTCATTCTCATCTTGCCATCATTTTTAAGGGGGCTTGACATATCATGAACTTAGTGAAACATACACTATACATATTATCTCTAAAACAAAAATTGTAAAGTATATAATTATATAATTTTAATTATATATTTCATATTTTTTAATTTTAGGGATACTATGTATTTCTAATACCATGATGTAATCCTAAGAAAAATTGCTCACTTATATGCATATATAAGAAACTCATTTAAGTTAGCTGAAGCAAACTATTGGGATATATTGAGTTTTCATGGAATCTAAGTCAAAGAGAGATATAGCCAGTTTCAGGAAGTGTGGAAATAAGATTATAAAAACTATCAGGAATGGAAGTTTTTCTTTCCTGGCCTATTGTTTCCTTTCACTCTTTTCTCTTAGCTTCCTGTTGTTTGCTTTTCTCTGTGTATGGGCCAAACATCACTGGCCAAGAATCATACCATATGAATTCACATTGCACTATATTTGTATCTGGGTGCATGTCTATAAATGTTAAAGTATTTTATTATGGATATTGGCATTTCATGTGGGCATTCTTCTATGGTAAGATGAATATATATCTAGATTACAGTGATGTGTATAATTTGTCATGGAGGTACATGGCATATAATATTCATATCACTAGTGAGAAGCAGAAACGTAAGCATATGTGTAAATAGAGCCTAGAAAAGTCAAGTAGATACAGAAGCCAATGGATGAGATGGACAAATCAAAGTTTTTCATTTGTAATTCTGAACATGTATACCAGATAACATTTCTTTGTAACAATCACAAATTTTTCAATAAAAACATTTAATAAAAATATAAAGTTCAACAAGCCAAGTTAATCTTTAAGGATATTTGAACTACATGTTTTTAAACATGATTTCATAATGGTTTGTGATTTTTTAAGTAAAATTTTATTAAAATGTGAAAATACCATTGAAAGAATTTTTAAAAGAAAATACAACATTTTGTTTCCTTTAAGTAGCATTCCTGTAGTAAGCTGTTGTTAGATTTCAAGAGAAAAATTCTTTTATGTTCCTAGAAAGGCAAATCTGAATAAATCTCAAGCATTGTAAAATTTATAATCGCTTGATACACTTTTATTAGATAATGAATTTAATGATGATTTTGTTGACTAGAATTCTTTGTCTCTGAAAAGTTTTTCTAGGTGTGTTTACCCTCTAGTAAATCCTATTTGTCAAATGATTATGTTTTCACAATATCTATTATTAAAATATCAAGTCTGTTTTCAATAACATATTCAATAAAAACATTATTGTTATTATTATCAGAAACATTATTTCTTTTAAAAGTTTCTTACAATTAGGTTTTCTTGTACAACGTTACCACAGGCAAAATATCTTGTTTTCCCAAAGCTAATGTTAAACTATATCTTATATATTTCTTGAAACATATTCAATTGATATTTAAATTATATTCTCTTCATATTGTTTTTGATGTATTTAGAGAAGCAAATGACTCAAGCGTGGGTGATATTGGGAAAATTAATTGTGTCTACATAAATTCTAAGAACAGTCTTCAAATATCAAATGGTTTGATCAGGATCTTTTCTGATCATCTGAAAGTTTAAAAACTCAGGGAAATTATGTACTTTGCAACATGCATTATTTTAAAAATACGGTTGTAGATTCAAATTTATCTTCCTTGAAAAATTTGGTACATTGCAAGTTGATAATCCTGCCTCCTAGAAATTTATCTGATCAATCATACTAGCAAAATAATCAACTAATAATTCAACTTCTACCTCAGAACATTCTCTGTACCGAAGAACATATTAAATGCAGGTATTATCTCATTTAAACCCCATTAACCCTATGGATTAGTTACTGTTATCTCCCTAGTACCAACCCATCTTTTAATAGAGATGAAGGGTAGAGTGCACAACCACTCCGCCAAGCTATAGAGCTGCGGTTCTAAATGGCTGACTTTCCCTGGCTGCCTTCCTCTAAGCCTCCCCCTATGGAGAACATTCTGAGAGATTGTCTAGGTTGGCTGGCCTGCCAACATTGATGAGGCTGGGATATGGAAAAACACTCTATTGCCTGAGATACTATCACTGAAAATTCCTCCTTTGGGCTAAAGTATTTCTTTATTCCTAAGTAAGTCCTCCTGAGGATAAAAATAGGAGTTTATGAGTTACTAATAAATTAATGTGGATTAACAGATTACTTTCTAACTGACAGAATCAGTCAGGATCCTTGTGAAAAGTGAAGATGTTGTCAAAGGAGGAAAGGCAAGTAAATCCGAGCACTTACAAGAAAGAAGTGGCATTTTAGAGGAATGGATTTAAGACTAAAAATTCTCTTGTATGTCGATTCATTGTTCATGAAATTTATGTGGACAAAACCCTAATTTAAGGATGACTCACATAAGATTATGACTATTTCTCTATCTTGATTTTCCAAATGAACTTTTCCCTTATGTTTTGACTTTTCTATGTTTTGCCAAAATTAAAGTCATCAGAAGTCACAATATGCAAAAACTTAACAAACTTTAGAAAAGGAGGTACAAATCTTTCAACTCATGACTAATATTATAATTGACAACATCAGAAAAAAAAAGGTTTCAGCACCACCAGATAAGGATTATGTTGGTTTTGTGCTTTTTCTATCATTAAACTAATACACCAAAATGGTAAAAAAATAAAAGATATATGACTAATTAGAGTTCATTGTAAGAGAGAAAGAAAATACTTCTTGTTAAGTCAAATTGGAAGAAAATGTACTTTAGAAAGTCTAAAGATCACTATTAAAATTTGCCTAACTTTTTCATCAAATTAATTACTCCCCATCCCCAAAAAAGGTTCATAAATGACAGGTTTTCTAAGGAAGAAGTCTCATGGTCGAGTAACTTTGGCTGTGCACTTGCCCATGTCAGCTGATCTTATCTTCCAACCCTGCAATTATTAATCCTCTGTGTGTCATGCTTAAAATGTGGTACTTCACGTAAGAGGACTATAAAGAGAGAACAAAGACTTGTAAAGTGCGAAAAGAAGAGGATCTCAGGTCTATTTGGCTGATTAACAGTGCATAGTACATAGGAAAATTACAGGAAAGAAACTGTAGTCCAAGAAGGAGCTTTTATCTCCAGATTTCATGGTATTAAAAGAGTAACCAGAACAGAGAATTCAGATGAAAAGCCGTGTTAGCAGTGACCAGTGGTATTAGAACACATAGGATCTAATAAGCTCTTCATGCTTCTTAGTAGTGGGGGGAAAACACCTAATTCACAAAGTGAGGTACTCTCTAATAATTGGAAACTTTTATCTGGCTTCTAAAATCTATTTCAGACATCTGTTTGGCCACAAAGTAATCTGATATGATCCCTTGATGTACAAGATGAAACAACTCCACCTTAACTAGATGACGGGACACTACATAGCACACTCGCCACCTAGTGGATATTCCTTGTAATTTTTCTCTGTGTTTTGTATCAATCTTCTAGAATGCCTGGAAATCATCCATTACATTTCAAAATCTTAAAGGAAAGGGTGCATTGTATGTGTTTCTTGATACTGTGGTCAAGACATTTCTAACCTGTATTTTAAAATCTGAAGAGTTCAGGACATGTGAAAAGAAAAGTCTCCTGAACAAATTAATATAACATTTTTCTGGAGAGGTCAAACCAATCAAGTCCTGTGTAGAGGACTCGTAAAAGTTTCTGCTGCTAAGTCCTTCCTTCTCTTTATGGTTATTATCTATCTCTGGGATGGCTCAAAATGCACTGTCCATACTGGACCATGTTTCTATCCAGTATCCCACGTGGGTTAGGAGTGGAGTTTGCGCTGCTCCATTCAACTGTTTTGCTTTGGAGAGAAAGTTCCACTCTCTTATTGGTTGAGAATAACTCATGCATTTTTGTGTTTTTCTTTTCCACCCTTCCTCCCACTATGTTACCTCTCTATCCAGGCAGTCTTTCAAGGCCCAAAGAGATAAATTTCTAATGCTGGGAAGGTAAGCACGATGGCAGGCCAGAGAGCAGCTGGTAGGGTTTTCAGGCCTTCCGGACACCTATTTGATCCCAGGAGGGCTGCCAATCTGCTTTTCCGTCATGCTAGTCATGGCCATGGAGTTTCATTGTACCATCTGGCACATCAGGACAGCCTCCCCAGATAGTAATCATCATCCCAACATCAATAGAGTGAAATTAGAGTTGGAAAATCGTAACGGATTTTACAGCTGGATTATGTCTGATACTTGTCTCTACAACGCTTGACACACTTGTCGACTTGACAACCTTGTATCTGATGATGTAGCCTTCTCTGCTTTACCCTTAGAATACCAGCTCTGTCCATGATATACAGGCACACATAGTTCTCTAGTAACTATCAACTGTCCCGTACTATGCACAGTGAGTTACCTAGAAGTCTCCACATGCATATGTTGTATATATTATATACACAAATAAACACTACCTCTACATCCTTGCATGAAAGTCCTTTCTATGTACCTGTATTTGAGGCCTGTTATTAATGAGTGGCTTACATTGTTGCTATAATCTTTCTCATAAGGACCTTTTCTCATCACTCCAAATTTCTTTTCTGTTTTGATACTAACACTTGTATCAAATCCTCTGCACTGTTATCAACTTACCTAGTATGAATTTTTAACCACATAAATCAAACATCAACTCCTATAATAAACGTTTTCATTTAGCACAAAATGGTCACAACAAAATAGAATCTGGAAAAATAACGTCGTTCATGAAATGAAATAGCTTTAGTATGTAACTAAAACAATGACAATATACTTACAGCTTTGCTCTTAAACATAACATAACATAACATAACAGTTCTCTTGGACATGCTAGTATGGCAATGATTAGGTCATATATTATATTTATATTATATTTAGTTGATAGAAGTTTTCCTGTGGAAAATCTAGGATTGAATCACAGCAAATATTCATTTGGACTAGACAGGATTAAGAATCTCCAGAGAGCCAAGATAGAAGAGCATGAAACGGTTATATTTATTATTTGAAAAGTACATGGGTTGGGGCATATACCTCTGTATATATAGCTCAGGTCATAAGCCCAGTGTCCTGGGGGATCAAGCCCCACATCCATCGGGCTCTCTGCTCAGCAGGCAGCCTGCTTCCCCATCTCTCTCTCTGCCTGCCTCTCTGTCCACTTGTGATCTCTGTCTGTCAAATAAATAAATAATAAAATCTTAAAAAAAAAGTACATGGGTTATTTGCAATGATGTGGATGGAACTAGAGGGTAGTAAGCTAAGTGAAATAAGTCAGTCAGAGAAAGACAAATCCCATATGGTTTCACTCATATGTGGAATTTAAGAAACAAAACAAATGAACACAGGGGAAGGAAGGGAAAAATAAATTAAGAAGAAATCAGAGAAGGAGGTAAACTATGAGTAACTCTCAACTCTAGGAAACAAACTGAGGGTTGCTGGAGGGGAGATGGGTGAGGGATGGGGTAAATGGGAGATGGGCAGGAAGGAGGGCACGTGATGGAATGAGCACTGGGTGTTACATGCAACTGATGAATCATTAAATTCTACCCCTGAAACTAATACTATAATATATGTTAACTAAACTGAATTTAATTAAAAATTTTTTAAATATTTTAAATTATTTTTCAGAAACTTCCTGCAATGATGTGCTGTTTAAACATTTATCATCTTGGAGTCCATGCCATCACTGGTAGCAGATTTTATATAGTTACTAAACCATTTCATGGGGCCGCCTCTGTGGCTCAGTCATTAAGCATCTGCCTTCAGCTCAGATCATGATCCCAGGGTCCTAGGATAGAGCCCCACATCAGACTACCTACTCGGTGGAAAGCCTGCTTCTCCCTCTCCCGCTTCCCCTGCCTGTGTTCCCTCTCTCACTATCTCTCTCTCTCTCTGTCAAATAAATAAATAAAATCTTTTTTAAAAGTTTCATGACATTTTACTATCACACACACACACACACACACCACATATACCACAAAAAAGGGTGGAAGGCACACACACTGGAAACATTTTCAACCAACCAAAAGGACTTACAAACTCTTGTGATCCAGTTGCGTGCTAGAACTGGCTTGTACCAGCTTGGTGGAGCCAACTGAGCTAGTTGTTAAATATTCAGGAATTCAGTGAGCCACTTATGAAACAAAACCATTATTAATATTAAATTATATTAACTCACAATCAGATAAATTGTGTTGAAAACAAAGGGAATAAATACTCACCAATTCCTAATTATTTTAGTATGTTTCACTGTTATCCGTGTTCTTTAAGTTATTTACTTCTGTTTTATGTGTATTTTATCACATATACAAAAATATGGATACAAATTCAAACTTTAGAAACAATGTAAAATGGTGAGCACAGTGCTTTGCAACTCCTTGCTCAGGAACATGGTGGCATATTGAAATTAACCAGTGTCCAACTTACATATACCTTGGAAATCAGCATATGCTGCAATTCAAGGCTTTTTCTCCAGGAAGTTGGTTGTCAAACAACTACCTGGATATTAGCCAATAAACTGTGACATGAGTCTACAAGACCCAGGCTCAGGCCTACCTCATAATATTGGCCACTTTCTACTGTTTTAAGCCACATTGTACTCATCACCAAAATGAAGTATCGGAAACAATGTAAAACACCTAATTTTAAAATAAATCCAACTTGGTTGTCTGAAGGATGGAAATAGAGTATAAAGAAGTGACACTACTTTGGCACTCAAGCCAACAGAAAGACATAATTTTTTTTTTTAAATAATGACATACAGTTTATCTTAATAACATGTCAACTTTATTGTTGGGAGTTTTATGTAAAAAGGGATGTCCAGGAAAAAAATCCTGGTAACTTGATTGACCAATTGATTGTATTTTGTGAAATATAAACAACTAAGTGTGTCTATCTGATAAATTGTATGTTCTTTTTTTTAAGATTTTATTTATTCATGTGACAGACAGAGATCACAAACAGGCAGAGAAGCAGGCAGAGAGAGAGGAAGAAGCAGGCTCCCTGCTGAGCAGAGAGCCCAATGCGGGGCTTGATCCCAGGATGCTTGGATCAGGACCTGAACCAAAGGCAGAGGCTTTAACCCAGTGAGCCACCCAGGAGCCCCTAATTGTATGTTCTAATGAAAATTCACTTGTTCTGTGGCATTTTAATTTTTAGAGATGTTGGAACTCAAATAAAATACAATCCCACAAATGATACTTTTCTTCTAGTCATTTAAACTTATTAAACATTATGTAAATGTGCTACAATATTTAAATTGACCTCTGAAATTCCTTTATGATGTTTGATTTCCTATCTCTCTGCTGTAGACACAGAGTAACTTTGCAGTATAAAGATCTTTCTATTCTAATACCTATTTCTTTTAGATTGCTATATGAAAATGTTGTTTAAGAAAATGATTTTTTAAACTGAAAAGGCTCTTAAAAAAAAAAGTATACAGGGTATCTGGGGGGCTCAGTAGTTAAGTGGCTGCCTTTGGCTCAGGTCCTGATCCAGGATCTGCTCGGCAGGGAGCCTGCTTCTCCCTCTCCCTCTTTCTGCCGCTCTGCCTGCTTGTGCTCTCTCTCTATCTCTCTGTCAAATAGATAAATAAAGTCTTTTAAAAACAAATAAATAAAAGTGTAAACAGTAGCACCATTCTTATCTCATGAAAAGTAGAAATAATAGTAGGAAAAACATATGCCAGTATGCTTAAAAACCTATGCTCCAGTCCCAGTTTTATCACTTACTGGGTCTTTAAAGGGAGAAAAAATCATGTATCTTCAGTAGAATGAATTTTCCTCCAAAACATGTATGATCAGTAGAATGAATTTTGTTCTTATAATAACCACTTCCTCTCATAATTCATCTGTAATAAAATCTTCTAAATGTCATAGGAACTAGCAGCAAATGTTAATTACCATGAGCTTATTGTTCAATGTATCTATGTTGATAATACGTTAGAGCACTTGCCCCTGCAAACATAAAGCGGTCCCCTTGCAGAAATGGAGTCAATCAGGCATCTCAGCACCCAGCACAGACAGCAGCACACGCAAGATGCTCCATGAAACACAGAGCGTGAGCCAGCACTCAGGTGGATAGGAAGCATTTTCTTCTTTTGAGATTCCACTCCCAGGCTCAAGTGAAAAAAATGTGAGAAGAGCTTTAGAGTTGAAAAGATTATTTAACACTCATTTCAGAATGCAAAATTATGTTCTTTCTGCCTCTGTTCATTCTGTTCTTCCCTGGTTTGAAGTGCTTTCCGTCAGCCAGCCAACTGGACTTAATTGAGTGCATCATTGTGCATTGTACTGCATGGGTTACCATGCAGAGGGAAGGAGGAGGCAAGGTCCCTGTCTGGAGAAACCCATAATCTAATATCCACAAGAGGGCTGCTACAGGATTTTAAAAAAAAAAAAAAAATACAGTACACTTCCAACCCACCATGGTAAGGCAATTTCTTAAAGTTGATCTGTGGTCGCGTAAATGGTTTTACCCTTTCCCTTTTGTAAGTTTCATGTTCCCTAAGCCCTATATTTGCAAGGCAGCTGTCCGTGGTCAAGGAGGGCTTGTAAGCTCTGGGTTGCAGAATGAAACATCTCTGCCACCCTGGCCTCATGAATCTCCTTGACCAGTGAGCCCTGACTTGCCTTTGGACTGGAAGGTGGTCTCAGGGTGTGTGGTTGTCCTTCCACAAGAAGTCTAAGGAGCCTGAGTGTTCTCTGTCCCTGGCCTTCCCCCAGAGATGTGCTCAGTTGTGGTGACAGCGAGTTGAAGGACTCGGGAACATTATTCAGCGTTCCAATTATTAGCAAAAAATGCAAGCAGATGGAGCAGGGAAATAATATCTTTTGCTAATTATCCGAATGGATGAGCTGACAGAACTTTACACTCTCCCACGAGACACAAAGGGTCATGGCTCCCTGGCCAATTCTGGCCAAGTTGGCTGGCTGCCACCCAGCACAGGGCCAGCCGTCCGCCCTCCTCTTCTGTCCACTTTCTCACCTGAGGCTCCTGCTGGAGACCCCTCTCACTTTTTATTTTGGAGGGGGAAGGAGGGGGCTTTTGTTATTTCAATAATAGCTTCTTTTCATGACAGATACCTGAAGTGTCGGAAACAACATTTAAAAATTAAGTTTACTACACACAGAAGTCCAAATATGTTTTCAAACCTCTCCATGTCCTTTTGAAATGTATTTCAGTACATTATTTTTTTTTGCAAATAATGCACAGAAATATCGTTAGCGGACTTCCTATCCAGCCAAATATTCATTAATCTCTCCAAATCATCACACTGAAGACTTTCCTCTTTCTTCCTCATCTCAGGTTGTTCAGCATTTCAGCCGAGCCCTGATGGCACTACACTTACAAGTTTAATTTGTGCACAAGCCTGTTAGTTCCATTCTGTTCAACAGCTTTCAGCTGCCCTCCTAACCCTGCACAGATGTCTCACAAACCCAAGCTCTGCTCATGGAGGATGGGCGAACAAGCAGGGCAAATCCATCACTCAACAACTTAGAGCCCAAGACCTGTTGAAGGTGAGTCCGTAACATCACACCTATATGCAAAGCAAGTACATTACACGCTGTGCGTTCTTCCAGCCTTAGTCCTTATGCTCAAAATTTTATACATTTGCAGAAAATATTGTATGCCCTCTCTCCACCTTTTCCACTTCATTGAACCTCTCAAAGTCTCTAGCATTACCTTTCTCTCACACCATTACCTTCAGTACAAATGAGCTACTTCTGAGGTTCATGCTTCTCATCTTCCAAGAAATATTCCATTTCCTCTCTGTGCCTCAAGACCCCGAGTCTTTCTAAACTCCTCTAAAGTTCCCTCTGCTGAAAGAAATAATGTGACCTATTGTATTATGTTAAGTGAGGTATATAACTTCAGATAGCATTTCTAGCCCTTTCTGGATAGCTTAAGGATAGCAAGACAAAATGTACTAACAAAGGAGTTCAGGAAAAGCAATAAAAATTATATATAAATTGACAGGGATATGGGATTCTGTTTCTCTTATGAGCATGCTTGCTTTTGGTTAGCAGAATTGGTCTTCCAATGTAGTAAAATGATAGGTTGGCTTCATTTGGCATTGTAAAAAATATGATAATATTGATCATTCTTTGGAAAAGATAAAGTGAAAAGAATGGACATATAAATGCTTCAACAACTCAACATGAAAGGTAGAGTTTCCTTTATCAGTCATGCATTATCAAATTATACGGCATTTCCTTCTGTCCCAGTGTTACTACTGCCAGAGAGGTCAGATCACAGGTATAAAGTACAAAGGGACCAAGAGGTCTAATCCAAACACTTAACTTCAAATATTACTGTTGTTTCTACCTTATATAAAAATTTTTTAAAAAGGCTTAGAGATGTTTCAAAAGAAGAGTGGATGGATCCTGCCTGAATCCACACAGCTAGTTTGTGCTTGAGCTGATATTTGGACACTAGTCTATAGCTAGTGATTTTTAGACACTTACTATGTAGTGATTTGATCTGTGCAAGCACTCACACATGCACACGCCCACTTTCTCTCTTAACATTTATCCTTTTTCATAATCGAAAGATGCTATGTATTATTTCCTATTTTGCCTATCATTGATGACAATAATTAAACATAAAATCCAGAGTTAAAAAGTTGTAGAGATATTTGAATTCTTACACATTGCTAGTGGTACATTTGAATTGTGAAAAAAAAAATGACAATAAACAGCAAATGCACAAAGAATATTACTATCTCCCTTTGTCTATTTTAGCAGGTCCAGGCAGAAAATTGATGACTCACCCAAAGGATATAAGTGAAGAGAGACTAGTGAATGTGCTTCTTGTGCGAGTGTGGTCATGGGGAAGAGAACCCAAACATGAGAAAGCCCTCGCAGCAGGGGGAGTCATTCCCACCTCTACGACAAAGAGGGTAAGACAGTGACCAAAGAGACCCAGACATGAAGGAAAAGGGAAAGAGAGTATGAAACAGAACTCAGTCACTGTCAAATCTGAGTCCAGTCAGTAGGAAGCGGTAGCAGTGTAGGAAGGTGTTCCCCGTTCTCTCTTCTCCCACCTGCTAATCTGCCAGTGCCAGTGCTTCCAGTTGGAAAAATCAGTGGAAAGGCGGGTCCCAAGTGATGAGGTTTCCTACATTGACTCTCCCTGGACAACATTCATGACCGAGAAAAGAAGCAGATGGATCAGACGAGAATAAGAAACAGAGAATAACCAACACATTGGCCAAGCCATTTCTAAATAAATAAATTGATCTTTGTGCCAAAGTGCAGGAGCAAAATGTTAATGGCAGTATCATTTATAAATGTAAATATTGGAAATTATATAATCAGCAATAAGATACTAAAAAAATCCATTTTTTATGTGACCCATAACTCTTCAATTGAAAATTAGCAGATGACTTTAAAAGCATTCTATAAAGAATATTTGTTGAAACGGGAATATTCATACAATGCTAAAATGAGAAGCTATAAAACATGTACATGTTTGTATATGCATCCCTATGTATAAATGGGAATGTATAGGTGTAACTGCATACTGATATTAATGCTTCTATTACAACTAAATTGATTTGCCAAACCTCAAATGAAGAATTTAAATTATATTGGAACCCTGATGAATCAATCTGTAAGAGAGTGACATCCTTCCTTAAAGAATTTTAAATATGTATCCTCTTTCAAATTCAGCTAGAATTATGGGGCAGAGTGGGGGTAGGGCCTTTGTACTGAAACAAGTGTGACATTATGATTTCATGAACATTGAATGCATTTTTTTTTCATATAAGAACAATTAAAGCTATTAAGATAAATAGGGTACAAATTCCCTCTAGGTCAAGGTCAGTTGGTAGGGAAATATTTGACTCTAGTAGTCCCAGTTTTAATGAATCTTTGAGCTTAGGAAACAGGGTATTAAAAATGCATGTTATTATCGTCAAATCAAATCAGTTAAAACAATTGGACATCTTGCAATCCAGATTTATGATGACTCACCATTATGATACCTTGGCACCTGTAGCTTCTGATTTTTATCTGCCCTATTTTTCCTCTCTATTCAAATGAATTTTAGCTGAAAAACATTGTGACTTTTTTCAGTTGATAACTCTAACTTAACTAGTAAGGTAGTAGGTGACTATGCACTGGAAACCATATACATTCTCTACAATGTAATGTCATCATATAAGCAAGCACCTAGGACATTTCATAACTTAAATATTCAGATCTCCTCATATTAGAGAGAGATGTTTATTCTTCAGGGATCAATTTCTTTGATTAAACATTCATCTGGATTTAACGATCAGAAATGTGAGAAATATATTGTTTTGACTTTCCTAAGAAAGTAGACTTATTATATTACTTCATATTTTCTTGAGTGGTAGGACCTGTGACTATTTCCATCTAGGACTAACAACAATCTTGTTTAAGTTAAAATATATATATAGAGAGAGTAATGTTGAAAAGAAAACAAACAGCAAAAATACCAAAGGTATACTAGAACAATATTGGAAAATTATAAGGCACAGACCCCAAATTCTAAGCTCTCAGATAAATCAAACAAAACTATATGGCTGTCATATTCAAGAAGGATTACTGTGGAGGGAAAGAAAAATTACATCAAAATGTAAATAACAACCAAATGGTGGTATTTGGAAGTCAACAAAGGATAATAGGCAAGGCAAATGCTAAAAGCCTGACAAATTTTTAAAAATAAAAACAAAGAAAACTTAGAAAGAACAGCGAAATCAGTAACCATAGCAACAAAAATAACAATGTTTCCATTCTGTGGAGATTTTATTTTTTATTATTCACCTTTCGTTATTGCTGCTTCACCAGACTGTTCTCAGAATGACTTGAACTATCTGGTATCTGCAAGTAGCTTGCTTTCCCTAGCAATGTCCCAACAACAACTAACTTCATTCATAACAACAACAAAAAAAAAATACACAAGATTTCTCTTAAGCGGTTACATAATGTTCTAGTCAAATAATCGAATCAAAGATTAGAATATTATGTGCACATTTAGAACTAGGAGCTGTGTGAACGAAGCTTTGACCGTGTTCTATAATGAAAAAAAAGGATGCCCCAGAGAAAGAACGTATGTCCCTATATGGTGACTCTGTTTAGGACGCAGAGCAGGATTGCTTCAGTTTTCCCAGGGCATAGAATCCTGGAAACACAGGAGATTGAGAATGAGCTGGCTCCAAAACTAGATGCCATTTTTAACAAATCTTTGGATAAAAAAAGCAAAGAATGTCAAACACTGGAAATTTGCTGGGACCAGCTGGACAAGAAATAAGTCAGATTTCCCTCTCATCAATCATTGCTCTCCTCACATGGTTTCTTCTGTGTTTTACCCTAAATACTTTCTCTCTTCCTCTTTCACACTTTTCCTCCCTCCCTCCCTCTCCTTATGCTCTTTCTCAAATTGTCTTAATGAGTCTAATTAGTAATACCTCTTGTGTTTTTTTATTTCCTCCTCTTCCATTGCAGGGGAATTTCAGCCAAACCTTTTAACTGATGTTTCATTTATTATAAACAGTGAAATTGATCTTTATCTGAATATGATCTTCAATTAATTATCCATACCTGATAAAAGATGATCAATTTTATTTAACGGCTGTGGAAATTTAAAGATCCTTTAATGAAAAAAACAAAAACAAAAACAAAAACAAAATATAACCTAATTTTTGTTCATTATCATTTTTAATGCAATTTTTTTTTCTCATTTGTTGTATAGCAATTTTAGAAGGCAATATAAAGGCAAGCATAGCCTCTAGAGTCAGATTGACTGGATTCGTATCCAGGCTCTGCAACTAACTCGATATCACTGACCTTGAGCAAATTAACCTGTCAGTTCCTCAGATTTCTTCTGTGTAATGGGGATAATAAGGTAGACGTTGTAAAGCTAAAATGAGCTAATATTTGTGAAGTTTTAGAATGGTTCCTGGCACTTAGGAAGTGCTATATGTATCTGTTCAATAATGAATCAAAAACTTATTAACTTCATGGAATTGAGCTAGGTAATGAACCAGCTTCTGACCAGCCAAAATAGATACCACTAATTATGCTGAGTTTTAGGTCTAAGGTTGAAACAATGAAAAAATATGCTTGCTAATGAGAGTATATTGAGAGTCACATCACTGAAATAATGACCTTCCTTCCATTCTTCAAAAACTCTTGAAGTGGTTGCACGTACGAATAAAAATTGTCATTTTTGCAGACCTTTAATAAATGTTGCCTTCCTTTCCAATCACGTTAAATTGAAAACTAATTTAGACATTTAAATAGCAAGAGATGGGCGCCTGGGTGGCTCAGTGGGTTAAGCCGCTGCCTTCGGCTCAGGTCATGATCTCAGGGTCCTGGGATCGAGTCCCGCATCGGGCTCTCTGCTCGGCAGGGAGCCTGCTTCCCTTCCTCTCTCTCTGCCTGCCTCTCTGCCTACTTGTGATCTCTGTCTGTCAAATAAATAAATAAAATCTTTAGGAAAAAAAATAAATAGCAAGAGATCTGTTTTTTGGTTCTAATGATTTGGAGGTACATAATTACAAGGAGACTTTGGTTTAATGCAAACCTCAATATCATGATGAATAAAAAACAGGTGAACCTCAACAGGTAAAACACTAAACACAAAATTTCATAACACTTTCTGAAATAAAGGTCATAGATAATATAACTTACTAAAACAACCCCCCCAATCAATATAATGCCTTAAATCTAATATAAATGGAAATTAGAAAAAAGTGATTTATAATAAATGGCATGCTTTTCTATATATTAATACTCAAGAAGACGAGATTGGAAAATATTATGAAGTTTGCAGAGCCTCAGCCATATCGAGTCACTATGATTGTGTGAATTGCACGTATGGTGAAGAGAGACATCCTCCTACAGGTCATCTATATGTCCCGTAAGGGGTGTTCCCGTGAGTAACATGATTTTGTGAAATGATGAATAATGTTAAGTTCGGGAGGAAGACAACAAACTAAAATTCTTCTCTCAGTTCACAGTGTTGTTTTAGTTCTAGAAAACTCAGAGTTTTTGTTTTTGTTTTTGTTTTTTAAGATTTTATTTATTTGACAGACAGAGACCACAAGTAGTCAGAGAGGCAGGCAGAGAGAGGAAGGGAAGCAGGCTCCCCGCTGAGCAGAGAGCCCGATGTGGGGCTTGATCCCAGAACCCTGGGATCATGACCTGAGCTGAAGGCAGAGGCTTAACCCACTGAGCCACCAAGGCATCCCAAAACTCAAGAGTATTTTAAAAGTGTACAGAAAACTATTTGATTTTATTGTAAAACTAACTTGGGCTCTAGACTTAATAATTATAAACCAATGTCCATCAGTAACGCACAATGCTCAGTACTTAGCATGCTTCATTCTATATGTACAAAAACCCTTTACAGGTTTATGACTACCAAAAATTACTTCAGTGTTCCAAAATTCTCCCTAGAGGTAGTACCTCTGTTACTGGAAACCACTGTTCTAGACTCTGGGACTTCCACAAAGATGTAAACTTTTTACTGAAGTATAATATATATTTAAAAAGTAAAAAAATATATAGTTATATAGATGGTGCATTTTCACAATGTGAAAGTACTCTGTTTATAAGCCCTAACTTTAAAAAAGGTTTGTGTTACAAAATAGTAAAAAGGAAATAGTTGATTATTGAAAGAGAGAATAGTTGAATTTTTTGCTATTGATCTTTTTTAAAGATGGCTCTCATGCAGGGAAAGGGCTCGTTCTACATGCTAGGATTCTAGAGACTGCAGATGGGCTGACTTCATTTCCATATCTCTATACTGGCAATTTGGCACAATCTATCATAAAGACCAGCTTCACTGAACCCTTAACCAAATATGACGTATTGCAGGAAAGGCAACGGAGCTCCTGACCGTGGATGCCATGCCTGACTACTCAACTAAGTGACACAGCCTAGTTCTTGTTTCATTCGATTCTCCTCCTTATACATCAAGAGAAATAGGAAACTGTCTTCAGCACTCGGGGTTGAACTTGCATCATTCTCTACCTGAACTGCACACAGATGGAAAACTTTCTCCCCGCCTTCCTCTGCTAGAGCTGACGTGACAAAGCACCAGAGAATGGGCAGCGTCAAGAACAGAAATGTATTTCCTCAGGGGCCTGAAGGCCAGATGTCTGAGATCGAGGTTGACAGAGTTCGTTTCTTCCGAGGACTCTCTTCTTGGCTTGTAGTTTGCCATCTTCTCCCCATGTCCTCATGTGGTCTTTTTCTGGAGAAAAAGAGCCTTGTTTTATTAACTTCCTTCTCCTTCCTCCACCTGGATGCCTTAAATCTTTAACTCATGCTAATCTTTCCGTGTTTCTGCAGTGAACAGGGAGTGAACAGTGAACAGTGCCCATATTTCCTCTTCTTATGAGAATATCGGTCATGTTGGATTAGGGCCCACCCTCTTGACCTCGCTTTAAGTGAATTAAAACTTCAATTCAATTAAAGTTAATTCTTTAAAGACCCTATATCTTAATACAATAGCATTTTAAGGGACTGGGGTTAGGACATCAACATATGAATTTTGAGAGGTCACAGATTAGCCCACAGCACTACCTACTTATGGTTGCTGTAAAAGATCGTTCAGGACTGTAATAGGAACTATCTGAGACATTGAATAAAGAACAGGGCTCCAACAATACTTCCGCTACGAAGAGAGGCCAACAGGACCTATTCTAATAGGAGATTCCAAGCTTCTTACCCTGCAACCGAAATGCTGACTCCTACAACCCATGGCTTCTTTTCCCCTGGGGTCGGAAGTGGACTGAGTCGGAAGAGCTAACTATGTGGTCGGGGCACTTCGGAAGACATCTCCCCTCCACCCGGATGCACCCCACCATTTTTAAACTCATACTGACGTTCACATGGCATGTCAGTAAATGAACAAAGAAACCTGCCTTTTCTCATTGTGTTCTCCATGTGGACGCGCGGTGCTGGTGGAGAGATGTCACCCTAAACACCTGGGTAAAGGCAGCCTCCCTGTTCACTGCAGAAACATGGAAAGATTAGCATGAGTTAAAGAATAGCAGGGGTGCATCCAGGTGGAGGAGGGAGAAGGGAGTTAATAAAACAGGGCTTGTAAGTGTTGAAAGAGCCTGAAAATAAATAAACTTAGTTCACTCTATCTCAGCTTTCAAAACTTATTCTTTTCTTCATTTTTTGGTGACACATCTTCTGGTTTTCTTCTTAGCCACTGGCCACTCTTTCTCAATCACCTTTGCTTCCTCTTACTGTCGGGTTTAGCCTCTATACATTGGAGTGCTCGGAGACTCTTCCTACGTGCCTTCCTTTTTTCAAATCTCACATTCTTCTCAGGGAATTTTATGTAATTTATTTCCATCCCTGATTTCCTTCCGAAACTCCAGACCAGATATTTATCTACATATCTGGCATCCAAACTTGAATTTCTCACAGGCATTGCAAATGTAAATTGTCCAAAAGAGAATGATTGTTTTCACTACAGAATCTTCCCCGGTCCTCCTCATTTCAGTAAATGGTATCATTAGGCATCCAGTTACTTAATAAAAAATTTAAAATAAATACATAAATGCATAAAAATAATAGGCATACTTGCTTTCCCCTTCTGTTCATATCTATCTAGTCCATTAGTAGATCCTATGACCTTAACTTCAACCATTTTTCCCCCTCTCCATTAGGATTACAGCAGTTCAAGGTATCATTATCTCACTTGACTACGGTAGCTTTCCGACTCATCTTCTTCCTCTTCAGGCACCCCATCTGACTCTTAATTCTCTTGAAGACCTCCTCACCTACTCCTTTCCTGTTTGCTCATTGGTCTCTAACCAAACTGAGCAACTGCGCCACAATTATACTATATACGTTCCCAGCTTAGAGCCTTGTAAAAGCTATTCCCAGGAAGAAAGAAAGAAAGAGAAGGAAGAGAGAAAGAGATGGAAGGAAGGATGAATGAACAAACCATCTTCATATGATTAATTCCTTTTTGCTCTTTGAGCCTCAGCTTAAAAAAAAAAAAAAAAGAAAAGAAAAAAAGAAAGAAAAAAGAAAAGAAACACCTCCAGAAGAAGTCCTTATTAATCACTCCATCTATGGTAGCCCACCAGGCTCTGAATCACATTAATTTTTTTTAAAGATTTTATTTATTTATTTATTTACTATTTTATTTATTTATTTGACACACAGAGAGAGAGATCACAAGTAGGCAGAGAGGTAGACAGACAGGGGGGGAAGCAGGCTCCCTGCTGAGCAGAGCCCGATGCGGGGCTCAATTCCAGGACCCTGAGAACTGAAGGCAGAGGCTTAACCCACTGAGCCATCCAGATGCCCCTAATTTTAATTTAACCAATCATTTATCAGAGTATTTATGCATAATCATTCATCCTACCCCATAATGATGTAACACCTAGGAGATCAGACATCTTAATGGTTCTGTCCATTGCTCTATATTCAATACCTAAAACAATGCCTAACTCATGGAAGGAGGTCACTAAGAGATTATTCTCTGGTAAAACAGAGGAAACAGAATTTGACAGAATAGTGGATTAATGATGCATTTTTAGACTAATTATGCATTATTTTTTTTCCTTGTTTTGAAATATCCATGTTCGTTAGCCATCTCTCTTGTTGGAGCAAAGGGAGAATTACCTCTACTTTTTCCTCCAAACCCATTTTTTTTTTTTTTTTTTACTTTGCTCTTAATCTCTTACTCTGCCTGCTATAGGACTATGAACCATAATTTGCTTTTTTGTATGTTTTAATTTTAGTTTTAATTTCTTTTCTTCCTCTGATCCCTTCTCTAAGGATACGTTTTACAAAATCCTAAGTGCTATCCAAAACTAATAATGTGGTGATAAATTTAAATATTAAAATCTTTGAAACCTTTCCTCTAATGTTTTAATAAATGTTACATTGAAGTTAACTGATCAGTCTGTATTCACAGAACTAATAGTATGAAGGTTGGGGTAATATTTGGATTTGATGTCTTTTGGATTATGTCTAAAATTAATATTGTTATTTTGGGAATCCACAGTGACCAGTTTTAAAGTACCTTTTCCTTCACCCGGTTTTGTCCGTTGATTGTATTTATAGACAACATGGAATAGGAATGGATGCTCTGAATTCAGGAGTAGAAGTTTCCAAGTTTCAAGACTTAGAACTTTACAAACCGTTTTATGCTCTGATGATATTCTGTTATTAACATGGTTTTTGGTTTTGTTTTTTATTATTGAAGTTTATTCAAAAATGAGAACTGGAATAGGGTCATCTTCCTTATATTTCTTTGTGCTTTTAGCAACTCTCAGACAATGGGGGAAGGCTGAAGCTAATCACTGATCAGATAATAGTCTCCCGCAGGAACAAATAAGCAAAGAGCATAAGATGGCTGAGATCTCTGAGTAGCTTTCTTCTTCACTTTGCTTAGACAAACAATGTTGTGGTTATTTTTTCTTTCTGAAAGTAAGGATCATATGCTATGTGATATCTGAAGTCAAGTAAGGGAGAAAGGATATTTAATTTCTCTCTATATTCTTTCCAGAGTAGTCTTGAAAAGATAATTAGTTTCTTACTTATCATAAAATAATATTATCAGGTCTTGAGTAATCTTCAAATGCAGTGATTAGAGAAATAGAATTCAGTTGAGAAACTAAAATTTGTTAAATGAATTAACAATAATGTTTTTCACAGAGAGATTTACACATAATGAATCCATAAGGTAAATGCTTTAACTAAATATTTATTATTAAATGTCCTCACCAAATTCAACTGCATTACTGATTTCCACCCCTGAAGGCAGTCAAGTTTGATTTAGGTTTGAAACTACAGTTTAGTTTTATGAAATCTCATTTTACTTTCAGACGGACACTTTGAAACCATTCTAGCCAGAAGTCTTATGAACTATATAAAAGCATGGGTGTTTGTGTATCTGTTATATGATAAGGTTCAAATCCCAATTTATCGTTTAGGGGATGGTGCCAGATGCCATTTCCCAGGGACAAACCTACTATGTGCAACTTTCCTTTCGTTTTCTTTTTTTTTTTTTTTAAGATTTTATTCAGTTATTTGACAGAGAGAAAGAGAAAGAGAAAGAGAGCACACAAGCAGGGGGAGCAGGTGCCCCATGCAAGGCTCAATCCCAAGACTCTGGGATCATGACCTGAGCAAAAGGCAGAAGCTTAACAACTGAGCCATCTAGACATCACACAACTTTTCTTTTTTATTCACTTCTCTCTTTGACCTTATTGTATCTCTCTATGAGTCATAACTTCCAAACAAATTCTGATAGGGATGTCAGGTTAGATGAGAAGGAAAGGATGGAACCAATTATGGTGTTTGATGCAATGATAGTGACTTGTGAGCAAAGATTGGGAGGAAGAGCATGGGTCACAGACTAATTTCATACAACAGCGTTGGGTCTTTTCCAACATATTTGTGATGTCACCAGACATCTTGTGACTAGTGCAGTTTAATTTTCTATGTGCTCATCCTCCTCTTTAAGGAGGCGCTGATGATCATCAGAGTTGACTACCTTAGCCAAGTTGATCATTGCGGGGTGAAGCTGATGATCTTAGCATGAAGTTACCTTATGACTTTTCCTATTATAGTATCAACATTAAGAAGGAGTATAAACACTGCAAATGTCCTTACAGTTCCTTCACTCATAAAATTAAGAGAATTCTATTAAACTGGGTTTTTAAAAAGATTTTATTTTTTTATTTGAGAGAAGGAGAGAACACCAGTAGAGAGAGTGGCAGAGGAAGAGGGAGAAGCAGACTCCTTGCTGAGCAGGGAGCCCCATGTGGGACTCAATCCCAAAACCCTGATACCATGACCCAAGCAGAAGGTAGACGGTTAACCTACTAAGCCACCCAGGCGCCCCTGTTAAGCTGTTTTGATTACATTTGTGAACTAATACCTCTAATGACTTAGAACAAAAGCTACATTTTAATCAATTTGGAGTACTGAGAGTCTGCTACATGTGAGCTTCAGTCATTCCCAACCGAATCCATCCCTTTCGGCATCTGGTGGAATTTAAGTAATGGGCTCTAGCAGAAGGGAAAACGGGAAAATCTCCTTTGAGCCCATGTTTCTGGTTATTAATGCCAAACCGAAAGTAAACACTTCCAGCACACGTGAATTTAAAAGTAATATTATGAAAACTCTTCTCACTAACTACAGATATTAGAAATTATAAAAATGACCAGTCATATTTCCAAATGTGTTAAACGTGAATGACAGTGATTTTTTACTCTCAAGTTACGTAACTGGGAAAAGTATATTATACATCAGAGAGTACTTTCCTGTTGTCATTTAAAATTACTCATTATTTACTAAATGTAAAGTATACTTAGAAAGGTTCCACATAAAATGAGAAAATACATAGCCTTATAGGAATTCAACATATGTGCATTTTGCCCTTCTCTTTTCCACACACACACATTCACAATTCGAATTACCTCAGGAAATAAAAGTCTTTTTAGGTAATTTATTCCAGGTTCCCAACATGGAAATCTGTAAATGACTTTTATTCTCCACTAGCAATTTCAGAATAAGGAACTAAAGGGTGCAGAACCTTCTGAGGAACAAAATGCAAATAAGTAAGTCCATAACCTTTATAGTAGCAACCAATTAATAGCCTAATGTCAGTGATTGGAACTCAGAATAAATCAGCATTGACTTCTATATTTGGCATTTAGGAAGACGATGTAAATTGAAAATGTGAAAACTGGCATATCTATGACATGACTTGACGTTACCTGTGAAGGAGATAGTATCTTCCATAAGTATCTACATCCATGGTTCCAAAGGGATCAATGCAGAAACAACACTAGATAGTCAAATAATTGTTTTCTACCAACCATCTAGTTCTACTTCTTGGCCCCTGGAATTGGATCACTTTGACCAAAATAATAATAATAATAATAAAAGAAAAGAAAAGAAAATACCACACAGAATGATGATGTAAATTAAAAGATAAGCCTGTCCCAAAGATCATCCTCCTGTGTGCATTTTGCACTTTGCCGCTCAGGCATACCCCGTTCCCATCAGTTCTGTTCAGTGAGCAGAGATTTGCCTTCCAAATGGTAAACACCTTCAGTCTCAACTTGCTGTGTGGGCACTTGGGTATTTACGAAGTTGAGCAGAAGATCAGGAAAACAAATGTAGAAGAATGTCACACTAACCCTAAAATCAGAAAACTTTTGATCTCATATGCTCAATTACAGTGTATGCAATGAAAACGGAGGATTGCATTATCGAGCTCATGAATTACCAAAGAAGGATTCAATTATGTCAGTCTACTCAACATACCAAAGCAGATAAGTTTGCTAATATCCATTAGAAATATTGTTAAACAAGACCTAACTGGAAAAACTATGTTCCCTCTCTCCTCATTCCTGACCAAGTAATAATCAAGCAGAAAGTTCAATAGACCAGGAGGTCGTTACTTATTACATTAGACATGAACTATCTTGAGTATCTTTAAACTATATACCACAGACATTCGGATATTAGTAGAATTGCTATCATAGAAATTTAATATTTATGTATTCATATAAAAACATTTTTTAAAAAAATTTTATTTATTTGACAGAGAGAGATCACAAGTAGGCAGAGAGGCAGGCAGAGAGAGAGAGGAAGAAGCAGGCTCCCCACTGAGTAGAGAGCCCGATGTGGGGCCCGATCCCAGGACCCTGAGATCATGACCTGAGCCAAAGGCAGCGGCTTAACCCGCTGAGCCACCCAGGTGCCCCTAAAAACATTTTTTTTTAAAAAAACATTTTTAAAAGAAGAATTAACCATGCTTATACTGAAGTATGTAGTTAAAGCCATCTTTATACTTCAGTTTTAATTCATCCTATGGAATAAACTGAAAGAGTATTTATTCTTGGTTTTATGTACATGATATAAAAGATAGCTATAGGTTGCATAATTTTCAACTCTGAGTAAGTTGAAGAGGACTTACCACTTCCTACTGCCTGATGAGACATTGCATCCTTACAGGAATTTAGGGACCCAATGAACTATGGAATCAAGCTTTAAATGTTTTGTCAGTAACCATGCAATTTAACGTAAACTGTTTAGACAGTAATTATCACCTCCAAGCCTGCTCCACTCAATACCTTTACCACTGCAAACTGAGGACATAAATAAATGGTAGAGAGATTTAAATCAACCCAGCTTCCTAAACAGAGTAAAAAGAATATTCTTAGCAATCGTTAGTTTCAAATCAGTAATGTCAACTCAGTGTGAACAATGAACATCTCTGTCCTTCTATTCATTCGTTCTTAAAATGCCCAGCTTCCCCAGTACAAAATGTCCTGTTCTCTGTAGTATGTTCCCTGGTCTAACGTGGCTACTAGTTCAATCTAATACCTGGACTGGGTTTTGGCTGCTACCTGATGCCATTCAACTTTGTCAGTAGGTCTGGTATTATCAAACACTAGTAAGAAGAAACCAGATGAAAGTCCAAAAAGTACTTAAGGAAAACTTTGAGGATCTTAGTATAGGGGCATTCAACATGCAGGCATCATGTACTATTACAGCACATAAAGAAGTAATTTAACATAGAAACCATCTCCCAAATTGGGTTAAATGTTAATAATTTGTATGCCTCACTTTTTCATAGTCCTCTCAAATTCCAAAGAAATATCTAAAATTTTATTTCAATATGAGTTTTATTATTTCCCACAGGTGAAGTACCAATTAATACATTGCTTTTCTTTATGTTCAATTTCAAATATTTTTTTAAAGATTTATTTCTTTAGTTTAGAGAGAGCAAGAGCAGAGGGAGGAGCAGAGAGAGAGGGAGTCAGGGAACCTCAAGCAGACTCCCCACTGAGCAAGGAGCCTGACCAATCTCAGGACCCTGAGATTGATCATGACCTGAGCTAAAAATCAAGAGTCTGGACATTCAACAGACTGAGACTTCCAGGCACCCCTCAGATATTTTTTGATAGGAGACTTTTTTTAATCCCAAAATCTCCAAATGATTTTGGAATGTGAATGTATTGAGGCATGAACTTGAAATTCTGGAATGTCAGTTTAGAATTTTGGTGTATTCATTTATATCATCATCAATAATAATAATAATAGTAACGGCACTTTTTATGTGCCAGATATATTGTATACATTATTTTTAATTCTCAAAATAATCTGATTGCATAGATATAAATATTACTCTGATCTTATATACAAGAAAATTAAATACTCTGATCTTATATACAAGAAAATTAAGGCATACAGAGAGGGTTGTAGAAAGCCAATACATAGACCCTAGAGACCAGACACAGCATCCATTCTAAATTGCTTCCTCCATGTTCATCTAATCTTTCCTAAATTCTATATACTTAAAACACGCAAAAGCAATCCACTTGATATCATTGTGGATTTTTTTGAAAAATTATTGTTCCTTAGGTATAACTTTTATTTCTTGATATTTTTTGGTTATCCATTAATTTCTTGATAAATAAAATCCTATTTGAAAAAATCAAACAGACTTTACAAACATTAAGTCTGCTTAAAAAGTTGATTGAATTTTCAAAAATCTGGAAGGCATGCATATTGCTAACTGATTATACCTTAGCTTTTGTTCTGTCATGTAATTGGGTATTTTCCTAAGAGTTTACAACTAGGAATTTATAGGTGTGTACTAAACCTTTCTTCTAACATTTTTTTTTTTTGTCTATTCACTATTTTTCTTGATGCTTCCATTTCCTCTCTAGTTATTTTATATAGCAACATTTTAAGGAGAAATGATAGGCTAGTACTAATGTAATTCAAAACTAAGAATGTTCTCCCTACCACCTTAAATCCATGGTATTAATAGGAAATTACTACACACTTTGATATTCAAAGCATATGTATTTTATTCATATACTGTACTCAGTAATTGCTCGTCCAAAAGATAAATGGTATATTTTATGTTTTAGGAGTTATGGCATTTTTTGGAGACATTCACTTGAAATTGCATTTTCCTTAATCTGTGAGATAAATAATGGGAGATATTTGAAAATAATCACTATATAAATTGTAGGTTAGATTCGTCAGAGCCAAAGCTCTGCAAAGCCATGGAGAAAGGTAGTTTTTATTTGCAATTCTGGAAGAACAATTTTTCTGACTTATGTGATTCATATACATGCATGTTAGACTCTAGTAAAAGAAAGTCAGGTTTCCAGAAAGTGAAGCATGTAATAAAGATGAAGGCCAGGTTCCATGTTCTGAATATTATAAATGGTGTAGCTATCTTCCTCTCAGTTTTCTAAACTTGATTATTCATTTCAAGGATGCATTAAAGACCTCCTTTTTCTAACTATACCCTTTCCATTAATGTTGAACAATGTAAACATGAATTGTTTGTAAACAAATGTCTTCAAAGGGTTTAGACCAAATAATACTGATTGCAATGTATTTCTCTGAGAACTTTAAAATAGACTGGGATTGTGGCAGTCAATTTTATTTTATGTCACCTTCTTCTATCAGGCTTTCATACAATTAACATTTGATTATGATGTGAAATTTCTCACTGTGCCCAGGGTCAATCAGCATTGCCAAACGCCTGGACTTCAGGTGGATTTTTCTCTACACCAGAGGCTTTCCCATTAGACCAAACCTCATTCTGTTCTTTCTCACTAGAGAATGCATCCCAGAAAGAGCCTATACATCCAGAGAAACAGGTGCTAAATTCTTCTTGGAGTGTGCAATCAGACTGGCAAGCATTTCTATTCTAGATGCTTTTTTTTCCCCCTGAGGGAATTCACTGAAATCTGGGCACAGTTGATCAGCTCGCTTTCCAGAGGAAATTCCACTCCAAGGACCTCACTTAGATATACACCAATGTTTTTCCTATTGAAAAGCCCTGAATTTTCTGAGTGCTTCATTCGATAGAGTTAGTCCCTTCAAAGTGTCATTAAAACCAAGATATTTTGACTCTTTTTGCCATTTAAGTTCCAAAATTTGGGGAGGATTTTTGAGATAATGTGCCATGCAACAGATTATTTGCAGATGTCTGGAACGATAACGATGACGATAACATTTTTCTGTTTTTGACGATATTCATTTTTGTAGAACCTATGAAGATAGTAGAATGGTTACCTAGTCAACAATTACTTGAATAGATGTTAGTATCAAAGTGATGAAGATTTATTTTGATCTCTTTATTCAACCATTGGCCATCAACTCTGAGGTCGAAAGTGTTATCTCTCTTGCTGGAAAGGTAAAATCCTAGCATCTAGCACAAGGCCTAGTTCAATAATAGGCAGATACTCAACAAATATTTGTGATATAAATGAATGATGAATATATTTCTAGTGAAGCAATAATTTATTCTCAAATATGGGGTCATTTTAACATTAAAAAGGAGAGTCCAATAATTTCTTTTGAAGAAGAGGATGTGAGCAGTAGGAAATAGGGAAGGTCTATCCTTTCTTATTTTATGTTACTGCACTTCCAAGATAATGTAACTTGCACATCTTCTTTCCCCACCACACTTTTTTTTCTTTGCCAGCTTTTGATCCGCTTGCTTTTCCTATTCTCAAGCTTTGATTCTCCTTATATCTAACCAAAGAAACATATTTCAGACCATCATATCCTCTCTCCAACTATATTTGCAAATACACTGTAATGCACATATTGATAATGGATCTTTGGAATAAGACAGGCCATGTTTACCGTATCTAATAGACAGCTCATGAACTGTGAGTCCATTGATTGGCGTGGAAGTTTAACAGGACCTTGAAGGTTGACAAGACTTTAGTAATTTCATATTACTAAATAGTTACAGCCTAATAGTTACAGTCGTAATTGAATTTAAAAGGAAGTTTAACTTTAATATGTGTTGATGAAAATGATGGATTGGATAGGGGGAAAAGCTAGAATAGAATCTGAGGAATGTCTTCTCTTGCACCTATCAAAGTTCTATTTCTTTAAGTATACTGTGAATCCCAAAGTGTGTATCTAATCACACAATGAAAACAAAGGTAGTTGCATTACAAAGCATGTGACATCATTTACTTTCAAACACAGCAAAGTGCATTGAAAACAGATGACTGCAGGTTCTTAGCTCACAGTGCCATGCATTAAGACTAGCACTACATAATCACAGTGGCGATGCAGGTGTTACATATATGTCATTAAGATGAGGTTTGGTTTTGTTTTTAACTCATTAAGAGGAGTGATTACTAACTGGTAGGATGCATTTTGGTGGAAAATAAAATCACCTCAGGTATATAATTTTCTGTTAGAAAACAATTCAATAGACACTTAGAGCTGGCTCTTTTTGATCGTGCCCTAAGAAATGGAATCAGTTCAATCTGTTTGACACAGCACCCATTGAAAGGCATCTGTTGAGATATGGAAATGGTACCACTTTCAATTGTTTTCTCTTTTATTAAATCATTTAAACATCACTCTCGTGGAGTGTAATGCAATGGTTTAAACACAGTTAAAAAGTGACTTCTGAAAAGTTGTGTAACCTCACAATATTTTTTCCCTGTGACTGGTTTCTTTGAACTCTTACATATGATTGATGGCATTTCTCTACCACAGAGTTTTCGCAAGTGTTCATTGACTTTTGACAGTCTGTAGGAATCCAAATAGAAAAGGGGCATTTTATAACCCATAAGAATGCATTTACTGTATTATTTTATAGGAGGTGAATTTTACAGCATGAGTATGCAGTGTTTCCCCTGTTAGCCATCCATGTGTTTCTTCATTTTCCAGATTGTACCCAATCTTCAGTTCTTACGAGGACAAAAATATCCCTTTAAATCAATAAGAAACAAAGCTCTAATAAAGAATGCTGAATCAGGCCCCTTACCACCATACTAATTATGCAGTGAACACACAGTACTGTTTAGAGTGGACCTTTCCACGACCTAACCATAACATTAAACTCAGACTCTATTCCAGGAGAAGGCAAGTCTCCATAAAAATTTTATTTATCTTGAAAGGCAAATGCTTATTCACTGCATAACACTGGAAGACATGGTTACTCCTACTTTGCCCTCCTTAAACATCATTAGATAGATGACTAATAATTCTGAACTGTGTCAGTAAAGTCAGTGAGAGGTTTGGTTCTGCAGAGAGCTGAGAATCCAAGTACTTTATGGAGACTGGATGGAAGGAACCTGTATGGGGAGGTGCGAGCTGGTTGGGGAAGGGGGTGGTGATGGTGGAGAAGGCTTGAGATTTATTATCGAAAAGGTCTAAATGTGAAAAGAAAATCTGGGTCTCTCTAGACATCCCTAGTTCTTAATACTTGCAATGCAACCGACACCCTGAAGTAGTTATCCGTACGCCTGCTTATGTATTTCAGTTTTGCGTTTGTGTCTGTTTTTGAGCGTGTTTGCCTGAATGTAGTTTTCCTGGCCCCAGCGTGTGTTTGGTGTACGTGTGCATATGTATGAGTATGAATTAATTACATATTGAAAACATCTGCATTAGCGGCGTCTGCAGTCCCCGCTGCTCCAGTCGGGATGTTCAGCTCGGTCCCTTGGTGTTAGGACCACTCGGAAGACCTGCTCGTCGGACGCCTGATTGTGGCTCCCGGGGGGCCGGAGCTCCAGGAGCCTGTACCATCTCCATCTGAAGGGGAGGAGAGGAGGGAAAGAGGAGGCATCCGAGCGAAGGGGTTCGGTTTCCTGCAGCGGGGTGGGGAGCGGCCGGGGTTGGAGCAGGGCTCCGAGATTACCCTGCAAATCCCCAACTTCAGCACCGCCTCCCGCCCGGGGAGAGGCGCGCGCCCCCTTGCTCCGCCCCCGCCCCAGCCGATGGACCCGGGCGGGTCGGTGCCTCCTCGCTCCGGCTTCCAAGCGAAGCGAGGGCAGGGCAGGAGGGTTCTGACAGCCAGAGGGGTACGGTAAGGAGGAGGTGGAGGAGGAGGAGGAGCCGGGGTGGGGACTGGAGGGGGCGAGGAGGGAGGGCTTCCCCGCCTCGCCCGCCGCCGGGGTGTGCAGGCGCTGCTGGCGGTGGCGGCGTCTCTAGCTCCGTCTCCCGCCGCTGCTGCCGCCGCTGCTGCTCGGGCGCCGGGGAGATGCCGCCCCGCGCCGCGCCGCGCTGAGGCCGTGCGTGCGCCCGCCCGCCCGCCCGCGGGGCTGCGTGCTCTCCGCGCCCCAACCCTCCGCGCGGGCTGACAGGCGGCCGGGAGCCCTTCCGAGTCACGCCGCCCGGCGGCGCGGGGAGCGCTCGCCCGCAGTGCCACCGGCAGCACCGCCGAGCCCGGCGCTCTCCCCTCCGCCCCTGCAGCCCCCGCTCCTCTCTTCTGCCTCCGCGTCCTGTGGTGATCTCCCCCCGCCCCAGAGGGAGAGGGCGGGGTAGGTCCCCTCCTCGGCTCCCCCTCCCTTTCCTTCTTGGTTTGAATTTCTTCCCCTCAGCATTTCACTGGCTCCCGGAGCGAGAGGCAGGAGCCGCTCGGAGGGAAGAGGAAGGCTGCGCCTCCCCCGCGGCTCCCAGCCCGGCCGATCTGGAGCCTGCAGGGGTGCGGGGAGAAGAGGACGCAGCGGGAGGGGTCCGGCTCTCTCCCGCGCCGCGCACAGCCCACCTCCCCGGGAGAAGCCCACGGAGAGACGCGCGGCGTCTCCGCCACGAGCTCTCGGAGTCGCGCGACCGGCCCGCCGACGATGGTGGCGGCTCCGCGAGCGGGCTGCGGGGCAGCGCTGTCGCTCTGGATGCTCAGCAGCCTCCTCTGCAGAGCCTGGACGGCCCCGGCCGCGTCCCGTAAGTAGCCCCGCGCGAGCGCGCGCCGCGCCCCGGCGGCTCCAGTGCCGCATTGAGGTGCCACCCCGGGGGGGCAAGTCTGAGGCGCCTTCGCGGTTCTGGCCCCCGAGGCGTGCGGGTGTCTCCGCCGTCACGCACCGACCGCCACTGCAGCACCGAAACTCCGAGCCCCATGCTCCCGGCGCCGGGTGGGGGGGGTGGGGGTGTGGGGGAGACAGGGCTCCGGAGGCTGGTGATGCTTCTGGAAAGTTGTTCTGGGTCCTGGAGGTGCGTCGGCGACTGCTCGCTTAGAGGGAGTCGTGGGGACGACAGTCTTAGGAGTTATTCTTCGACTTCGGTGTGTTTGTCGTGGAGGGAGTTCGTGGCATTTGGCTTCGGTAGGTCAGTGAGAGAAAAGTGAAGACCAGGGCAAAAATAAGTTTCTTATTTTTATTGATGGTTTTAACTTCAATGAGCACGGATTTGGGGATGAAAGAGGGGCAGGTTTTGAGCAGTTTGGGCACGATGGACTCCTCTTAGCCACCCACCCACCCGGCCACCCCGCAACGACTTGATGGCCATTTAGTACTAAGTTATTGGACCGGGAGGCAGAGAATGCAGTGTTGTAACTGAAATTGCTCTGATTCTTTGTAAGTGAAATTGCTCTGATAATGCAGTCCAGGGCTCGGGACAGGCAGGGCGCACCATCAGCAATGTAGTGATGAACGCGTTTCTTAAGAGTTCTCAGGGAAACGATGCTGTTGAATATGTTTAAGTCTTTGTGTTTTAGCAAGCTTTTTTGAAAAGAAAAGGTGGCTCGTGGTTTCCTGTGGTTAGCAAGAGTAGAAAGACATAGAAGATTCCAGCCCATCTTCTGAATTGCTTTAGAAGTGCCTAGTGTGCATGTAGAGAGGCAATGCCTATTCGTAGCTCCTTTGGTTCACAAAGAGTTAAACGCTAGAGAGATTGCCTATGGGAATCTTAGGATAATATTTCTAAGCACATAGTGCTTGTTTATGAGAATGAGTTACTTATTAAAGAAGAATCGTGGAGATTTTAGTGTGAAAATAACTGTTTTCCATTTAGGGGAAAAAAAAAAAGTTTCGTGTTTTCCAGAATTCATTGTACGTGTGTATTCCTATCTCTGTTTATGAGATCTTGGGAAGCCTTGATGCATCTTAACCTTTAAGTTAATACTGATGTTCTTGTTCCAGGGTAGAAATATTAATAAGAATAACCATGGAAAAAAGGACTTTATAAGTCGTGCTAAAGACTCTACTACACAGTAATGTGATGGGATGAACCAGTATTACAGTTTTAATGTATTTTCCCACCTACTGTATTTGTTTTTCTTTTCTTGCAAGATAGGAAGTCACCAAGTGGCAGTTTGTAATGGACTTGAGAAAAAATTCATAGCTTTTTCACAAGCGGATTAAACCACCAAAAAGTGATATGTTATTTATATATATATATATATATATATATATATATATATATATGTCGGTTTTATATATTTAAACAAATTATGAAGACACAATGCTCAGTATTAATATTTATGTAAATACATAACTATATCCTGATAAAAGTAATTGATGAAATTTCAATTTCCATTTCAAGATCTGGTCATATAGAAATAATTGCCACTCTTTTCAGAAATTGAATTTATTATAAATTAAATTAATTATATTCATTGTTTGAAAGCCCTCATATCCAGGATTTTTCTTGGGTTTTATATTGCATCTTTTTGTATACTCTAATTATAATGGATCCATCTGAAACATTTGACACGTTTCAAGAATTAATAGCATACATGCAGCCACTGGGTTAATGCATTTTAAGAATAGAAGTTGTTTCAGAAACATATTCTTAGTTTTTGCAACTTAGAATTTGGTGATGGGGAAGAGCAGAGAATGTTACTGTTAAGATAGGTAATACTTACATTTGATTAAGATTTATTAGCTCTTATTCTTTATTGTTTAAATATCTAAAATGGCTTAACTAAGATGACTTTTTATTTCATTTGAGTACAAATTGTGTGACTAAAACCCAGTTTCCCTGCATCCCGAAATCAATTAAATAATAAGAATGATGTAGACTTCATTGATAAGAATAAGCTTCATATAATCCGTGCTTTAAAATTAAATTATAATTTTACACTTAATGAAAATGTTTATATTATACATGATTCTGAAAAAGAATGATAGTTATATTCTTAATACTGAAGACACTTAGAGGAGAAAAAAATGGTAACTACATGAATCTAAGATAATGAACAACTCAACCAGGAGAGGTCATCACAAGACAAAAAGTAGCATGAAAATATAAAAGTAATGTTTTTATTTGGTACTCATTTAAGAAAAAATATGATGACTATGCTAAAACTTTCTGTCCCTAAATAACTTTTTAACATGATGGACATTTCTAGAAGATGCGGTTAATATTTTTTCATTTGTTAACAGTACCATTTTAAATATATATTTGCTTCTGGCTTATTTCTTTTTCTCTGTTATTGAAATGTATATTAAAATGGTGTTACTGTTAATATGATGTTTTTTACAACTAGACTAAAACTAAAGAAGCTCATTTCTGGGACTAAATAGAAATAGAATCTAATTGCATAACAGTGCAGATGAGCGGCTGCTGAGCTGATGGAGTCCTATAACCTCCCTTCTTGTGAATACATGTATACAGGACGCACATGTAAAGTTTAAGTAGGAGATTTTACTCTTAGGAAGTTGCACTCGTTTGAACATATTTGAAAGATGCGGACAGTGCAGTTCTAAATGATGAGGAGTTTGAGCTAGCATTTAATGAATTTAACTTACTCTTAAAGTATACTAAATTTTGACTTAAATAGTGCTTTCTGATAAAGTTCATTTATGCTATTTTGTATTATTTTGTATAGGCATTAAACTATGATTGCACTGTCACATTTGAAAAATTTTGATCAAATACTAACAAGTATGTTTCTGCATATATAAGTATATATAAATACAAATGTATATAAATACACAGGTATCTAAAATCCTTTAGATACATGTTACATAATGTATGTTTAATATAGTGTATATAGTATATATTTATTCTGTGTAATATATGTGTATATTTATATATTTTCTTACATGTCTTTTAAGGAGTTAAACCCGCTTAGAATTTTATAGATAGGTCTTTTCGTGTGCAATTATTTCAAGTAACTAATGCAACAATATCAAAACAGTAGTATATTGATCTGTTTTTTTCCAATTCATATACCACTCTAAAATGTTATCTTTGAAATAATTGAAGTAAATGTAAACTATATAAATAAATACAAAAGCAAATGCTATTAGTTTACACTGAGCTTAAACATAATAATAAGCTTGTCTTAATAAAATAAATTTTAATTAAAAAAATGCTTTAGGCCAGCAAAATTCATTGGCTGATAAGAGGCAGTACATTATTTACTTAAACTAAAAAGAGTGTTATTTACTTATAGAAGAGAACTGCATAGTCCTGATTTCTTTGTAGGTACTGATATTTAGGGAACAGGAATTTTTGCCAAAATTTTCTCCCTTAACATTGATGTTTGGCAAAACTGGCTAAAAAAAAGGAATCCCCAAATTCAATATAGGCTTTTATTAACTTTTATACAGTTAAAAGCATATACAACATATCATTTTGAGATAAGTAACATCAAAGTTGTTTGATGCACATTATGTTTTTATAATCACATTTCTATTTTCATTCTAATTTGGAGGATATTTCAAATTCTATAACTTTTTTTAAGATTTTAAATTACTTGTCTTAATTATAAATTCTTCTAGAGTAAGTGCCAATAAGTCTCTAAAAGTGAGCTAATAAGTCTTCTTGTCTGATATATCATTTTTATGACTGAAATATAAAGGGAATTTGATATGCATCCCCTTATCTTGCCACTTTTTTTAATATTTAAAATAAGATTTTATTTGTTGAAAACAATGTATAGAATAAGGAGACATTCTAAGCTCAGAAACTCTTAACTCATCATATCTAGTGTATGATTATCTTAACAGTATCAAAATTCTTCATGTTTTTGTGGTGACCGATGTTGATGGGATGAAGAAATAAAACATGTAACTTCAAAATTTTCCTATATTTGATTTAAGAAGTGCTTTCTTTTGTCATTTATTGCGACTTGTGAAGTTAAAGAAGAGAGTACATAATTTAAATCTTAAAAACTACAATGTTAGGGAAATAAAGTGGATTTCATATTTCTATGTGTATTGGTATCTGAAATTGAACGTTATCAGTATTTCTAGAGGAATACATATCTTGAGATAAGTAGCTACTAGCAAAATAAGACCTTTTATAATCATGTAATATGTGGCCATTGAAAGAAATTGTGTTTATTTTTGTCATTTTAATGTACAAATAATGATGAAATGATCTTCATACAGAGAACATTCCAAATGAGAAACTTAGAATCTGAACAGAATGAGAAGTTCAAACATTGGATCTCCCCATCTCCTGGGATCTGTAGAACTTGTGGTATGTTTTAGTTCTGACCAACTAAAGATGTTGGGATACAGAGGTGCTACCTCTTTTTCCAACCTAGTGTTTTCTTTTATGTGGAGGAAAGTCCATTTGTAGCATTCTCAACCTCTCTTTCTGCAGTTCACTCGTTCCTTCCATGTTAAGTGGAGGGACTTGCCTGCCAGGTGACTTTGGGTTAAGGACCTAGCATAGCTGAGCACCTCCTTCTTCCTTCCGAGCTGCCTGACAAAGGTATAGATTTTAACTGAAAGACATCTAAGAGTAGGTTATGCCTCTGCAGTAATGTGTGTGATAAATGGAAAGCCTTATGGTGTCTTGGTTCTTCGTATGGCTGGAAAGTTTGTTTAATTTCAGAATTAAGCTTAATGCATCCCATTGTTGCCACACAGCTAAGCCCTATTCAGCAATTATTGTGTAAAGGGTGATATTTGCTCTCCACCTGTGACTCCTATTCTAATCTAGAACTCAGGCAGAAAAGAGAGTGCACTTCATTGTGCCCTGTCAAAGGCAAAGGTATTAAAATGCAAGTAATAAGCTTATTTAGTATTGAACTAAATGAGCATGAGAATATTTTGCATGTTTTAAAAACCAGCAATGAAATAACACTCATTTTTCCCTTTGATGTTAAGTTGGAGAGTTGAATTTATTCTAACTATGACCTTCTAGAGCCCCTCCCCCATTCATTCATTCAGTTATACATATTTCTGTTATTAGTGATATTTATTTTAGAAAGACTTTTGGAATAGCATTTCTTTACCTGTGGTCAATAACATTACCATTTTAAATGCATCTTGTTTCTGGACTTTAGTGGCTGCATGTTCAACTGAACCTTATCTGTTTAAGTATCAGGGAATTTGACATACCTTGAGTCGGTAGCTTCCTTATGTCCATGTTCCTTCTGCACAATCATGAAGAGTTAGACATCTTGGGTCAGTTATTCTTAAAAAAAAAAAAAAGTCATTAGCACTTTGAAAACAAAATTGATAATTTCCTCAATTGTAAATTTTGATAAAAAGACTCTTATAGTCTTATTTAATTCATTTTGGGGGTAGACTATTCATAAAAACAGCTTGAAGTAACTGATTTTTTTATAGCTCTCCAGATTTTAAAACCTCCCATGATAGTAGGAAATCTGGAAATAAAGATGTATTCATTGACTCTGAGTTTGCTTGCTGAAGATATCATATTTTTGGTATACAGTAAAAGTGCTGAAGGAGTATAGAAGAGCTCCTAAGGGCCATATTCTACATTTTACTTATGATTTAAGTTTGTTTGAAATATCCTCGCAAACGTGCATAGTGATATATTCTTTAATGTTTTCATGTTTAGGAAGGAGGTAAAACTAGTTTCTGGGAATACGTTTACCAGGAAAAATGATCCCTAAACATATATCAAGTTCTCTTTCCCTTGGAATGGTGGTCTTAGTGGTCTGGGAATGTGAATTATGCACAGGGGAGATGCGACCTGCACACTGTTAGGTTCCCTAAATCTCTGTAGTGTGATGCATCTACACTAGAATCAAGTTATACAAAGTTTAATTAAATTCAGCAAGGATTTGCTCACTTCTGTGCATTAGATGTCATGTCAAAAACGCGTGTAAAAAGAAAAACTCTGCCTTGACTCCTCTAATTTTCTAACTACTATTATGATGTCAGCTATGTCATTCGATTATATTATTCTTTCAAAGGAATACAAGGAAAAAGTAAATACACACATGCTGAATTAATAAAACAGCTTATTATGTGGTGAAATATCATGATTTGCCAAAGGAAATAATACACTTACCTCCAAGAATATTCTTATAAAATAGAAGGTCCTTGTTGTTACTTGTAAATCATATAGACTCAAATGGTTATGTTGAACTTCCATAAAACATACGTTGATTAAATTGCATCGCACTGTTACCTCATATTACTGGGAAGCGACCTCTTAATGAGAATCAAATTATTAAGTAAACTTGTAAGTAAAAATTTACCTTCATATACTTCATATATTTTTTCTGGGTATTGGGCAAAATATATGAACAGAAGAACTACATGTGAAAAAATTTCAGCCCAATTATGTCACATGGCAAACAATGTATTTAAGAGTATCATTTGTTTAGAAGTTTTTGGTTACACATTAACAATGGTCTGTGCTTCATTAAATCCCTTAATTGCTAATACATTTTAGTTCAAAATTTATAGATTTATGTAATGTATATGAAACAGTTTGGGTTCAAACAAAAATTAATATGTCTGGAAAATCATGTGTGAATATCAATTTTTCTCAGATGATTAAGTGAATATGCTAAAATTAATTATTTAACATATCAGCCGATCTAAGAACACATAATCCTTTTTTTTTTTTTTTTTTTTCTTTCGGTGTGCCCAGAGGCCCGATAACCCAGGAGTCTGGTGCCACCGTCAAGGCAAATGTTGTTAATCTAGCATGACATTTTTTTTTTTTTTCTCAGCGGGTCTGAATATGGCCATAAAATCATATCTCCTTCAACACATTGTGCCAGATAACTGTGCATAATCTCATGAGATTTGATCTATATGTTAAAACTTTATTTTGTACTCATGTTCTATAAACCATCACCAGAAGTCTTCAGCTGACTTTTGTTAGTGCTGAAACACAGTCTTCACTTAACCCTCTTGATTAATATTCAGTGTTCTTATATGAAAAGAATACTTAGGAGAATTTATTCCTGCCTCACAGAAGAATTTTTTAATGATGAGATTTCCAAAAATAAAATTTCATCATGCCTCATATGCATCTGTAGTGTATGTGAATTTTATTTGGATACCTTAACCTAAGTAGGTGAGGGTCTCGTGGCTAGTTTAAAGCAGATGCTAGTACTGTGTGTTAGGATTTTTGGCTGTCTGGAGTATGAGATTAAGAATAACCATTTTATTATGTCAGTTGACAAGCATGATACTGTGTTCCGGGATACAGATGAGCTATAATTGGGTATTTACGTTGCTTCCGCTATTAAGAATGCAAAAACAAATGGCTTCATTCAGATATTTATACACAGATGTGTTCCTTTGTGGGGAATCTATGTCAAAGACTGGGATTCAGGAGTTTATGTATCTTTTCTTTAATGAACATTTCCTGACTGAGCTCCATACATCTGTTATGACTCACGTGTTCACCACCAATGAATGAGCATCCTTTTCTAGAACTCTGGGTATCAGTAGACAGCATGATACTTTCACAAATTTTTTGCGCTTTGATAGGAACGGTGTTTGTTGAGTGTTGACTTCAGGTCAGGTGCTACTCTTAAGATGCATTAACTCAGGGCACCTGGGTGGCTCAGTGGGTTAAGCCTCTGCCTTTGGCTCAGGTCCTGATCTCATGGTGCTGAGTTCGAGTCCTGCATCGGGCTCTCTGCTCAGTGGGGAGCATGCTTCCTCCTCTCTCTGCCTGCCTCTCTGCCTACTTGTGATCTCTCTGTCAAATAAATAAATAAAATCTTAAAAAAAAAAGATGCATTAACTCTTGTAGTCCTTAGAACAGTGCTCCAATTGGCAGATAAGAAAAGTGGGCAGACAGAGCATTTAAGTGATTAACCAGGCCGCCCATATGATCTATCCCAGCGGCCTGTGCTCTTGGCCATGGCGCCACAGGCTGAGTGAGAAATACTATGCCATTGATTTCCAGTTCTCTGCCTAATATTGAATTTCAGCTTGCATCGAGGCAACATTTTATGGTTAATTAACTGCTTGTGTAGAGTTATAGTAACAAAACCCTGTCATTCTAATGTTTCTATTTCAACAATAATAACATTAAATAATAATACATAATAACATTAAATAATAATACATATGTCATTTATGTTCTTCCTCATCATAGTACAGTGATTTGACAGTGTAATTCTGTCTTTTGGTACTGTTAGCATACATTAATAGTCACGTGGCGAAAATATTTATTTAAAGCTATATAACATATTTCTGGAAATACTTTGTCAGATACGACTAAAAGCTTTTTAAAACAGGTTGTAAGGAAATTTTGCGGTCTGTATCCAGAAGCATAAATATTATTGCCATTACTGAGTTTAAATGATGATACCCGTGTAATCTAGAACCATTATTTTCAGTATGTTTCACGTGATGTCTAAACTGTAAAGCTTTTCTTGAGAGTTTGTTGAGAGGAAAGCTTTGACTTTAATGGCAGTGGGAAAGTATTTATCTCAAAAATACTTGTCATTTCTAATGCGTAAATATTTCTTGTATCTATTCTCTGCTCTCATTCCCATCACCGCAGCTCCCGTGATGATTTTCAGCATTTCCTCTCTAGACGTTAAGTTGGTAACCTCCCGGAATGCCCCCGTGCTTCCAGTTCTCTTCTAGTTGACCCTCGATGACACACATCTTCTCATCGTAGCCGACTTCCCTGGTTCTTGCCTAACCCTTTGATGTGATCTCCCCTGGCCCACCATGTGCACCTCATGACCTCCCCAGACTGAATTCCTGGCATTTCCTCCTATACAACATGCTGTTCCCAGTCATGTTTCTCTTATGTGTTCTCACTTCCATTCTCTCCTTCTGGAACCCCTTTTTCTATTTCATCTATGCTGATTTAGGGGAAACTCATTTACGGTGTAAGCCTCAGAACTCTGGAGCATATGGGAGATGCTATCACCTCCCTTTGGTGATTTGGTATCACCACAAGTAAAATTTTAGGAAAATAATAAGCATTTTTTTTTTTTTTTTTGCTATCTGGACTGACAAGGAGTGATGACAAATAATGCAAGTCATTGTCAATTATCTGATGATAGAGTGAGAAATTATCCCGAATTACTGACAATAGAAGAAAGGCAAGAAATCCACTCTGAAAGCATAAAACACAGATACTTGCCATCATTTATACATGAATATTAATCAGTTGTTTCAAGGGAAGTAATGAAACCATGCCTTGAGAGCTCTGTAATTTCCCAAACCTTTTTCCTGCATGGCTCTATTTTGCAGCATTTTCTGTACTTCACTTAAGCCATATCATTGGTCAGACTCCTTGGAAGTCAAGGCTGACTGCCCTTTTCAAAACAAGTTGTTTCAAAGAAATACCTGTAATCTGCATGCAAATCAAAGACAGGTGTCAACAAAATAATTATTGTGCCTAACAGGTACTTGAAATAGAGTGCTTAAGATGTCAAAAAATCTTGTAAATGGTAGAGGTAGTTGTAGAGAAAGTTGATAATTATATATATTTAGTGTATAATAATCTTAGCATATTAGTTGATTTTGTCAAAGTTGGTATGGAATGTCAGTGGATTTCATTTTGATTTTTAATATAACAAAAATATCCTTTGGCAAGTACAAAAATAGGCACTTATATTTTGTTTATACTTTAACTCCCTTCATCCCTACATTGGAAATTTTGTTCATGCTGTATCGCAACTTTAAATTATCCCCCAGCCTATGAGATCCTTTTCTTTTCAAAGCTCTCCATTCCCGTGAAGGCTGTTCCCAACTGTATATCTTTCACTGTGACTCCCCCTAGCTTTGCCTATTAATAACAGAAGTTACTCCCTTACTCTCTTTTCTCTTACCTTCACGGTCACAGCCTACATTTTGTACTTAGGTTAACAGGTATAAAGGTGTGGTTGTATTAAAGAAACTAGACTTCTGTAATCATCTTGTCTTTTACGAGGCACTGTACTAGTTGCATTGAACTTGCTGCATAAAATTAGTCAATTACCTCTTTGCTAGAAAACTCAAAGCATCAGGATGCTCAAAAATTTGAAAGCTCAGTGGTTTTGTTTTTTTATATAGTTCTTACTTTGATCAAGTTCTACTGACACAAAATGTACATCTTCACAATTCTGGCCATTAGCTGTAGTTGGGCTTTTAAGGTAATAAAAGCTTAATATTTACATGATATTCTACTGCCATATAATATTTGGAGACAGATACCATAGTATGATTAAATATAATTTTAATATTAATCACTGTTTTTATAGATGGCTAATATGTCAAAGATGAATATGTCCATTAAGAGAAAAGACTATACATGAGCAGCATTAAATAAATATAATCGAATTGAATTGAAATGGATTAGTTATGTAAGAGCTGTATATAAATTGTGTATATAGCTAGGTTGTAGCTAAAAGTACAGCTGTCTTAGTTGTATTTTTGTAGCAAAAAGCTATAAATCAGAAGTAATCAGAAGTAATATGATTTAATATAATATTAGTTATAATAAAGTTTCTCTGTAAAGGTAATCTCATATTATAAGAATACTACCTAAGAAATGACATGTTGGTATGAATCAAAACAAAAATGATTATTTCAGAGGACTGTCATTCAAAAGGAACAGGGATATTAAAGTTATTTTAAAGGGTAGTTTGAACCTATTTGCTCAATGCGAAAGGCAACACATTCTTGAATTATCTGTTCTTTGCCCAAAGTATATTATGAGTGTATAACTGCAATGTGATTAGTTTTCATATGGTGAAGAACGTGGCTTCATGTTATATAATTACTGTATACAATTATCTGAGGCGTTTAGTTTTACAGAGATTATATAATCACCCAAAATAGAAATTTTGGAATTTAAAATGTGTTATTCCTGCACATTTTTAGATGATACATGGTAAAATTAGAGTACCACATCCACTTTTATTTTTTATTTTTATTTTTTTAAAGATTTTTATTTATTTATTTGACACAGATCACAAGTAGGCAGAGAGGCAGGCAGAGAGAGAAGGGGAAGCAGGCTCCCTGCTGAGCAGAGAGCCAGATGTGGGGCTTGATCCCAGGACCCTGAGATCACGACCCAAGCTGAAGGCAGAGGCCGAACCCACTGAGCCATCCAGGCACCCCCCACATCCACTTGTAAAAAGAGATTTCAGAATCTTGTAAATAAAAATGACATTGTTCTTTTATCAAATTGGCGCCTATAGAGCTTTTTGTAAAAGGCTCTCAGATCTGTTGTTTGTTCATTTATATGTCTATAATTACAGTATTTAGAGCATCTCATACTGTGTTTGTTTCTACATATTGAACTTTCAAATGACAGATGCACCAGTGCCAAAGACAAACCATGTCAAGCGACAGAGGTTTCTGCCTTCCTGAAGTTGACAATAGCATATTGTCAACTTCAGTATATAAAATAGTATATAAAATAATATATTAAAAATTTCTTAGGCCTAAGAAATTGTGAAAGTTGGATTACTCAGAAGCGTGTTAAAGATCAGTATGTTTGGGAAAAATTAGTGACCTGGGTCTGGAGCTAAAATGATTTCTCATTATTTTATTTACTGTAGTATTCTATGCTTCCGCATAACACATTAAGTTTCCAAAACTTTAGTCAGAAAAAAATGCCACTCAATAATTTGCTTCTGTAAGTCCCACATCCTCTGCAGGGTATCTTAACTCTTATTTCAAAATTATTTTAACTGTAATATTTCACCCTAGTACATTACCTCAAATCTCCCTTATATTTATTGGGCATGTTAAAATTTAAATTAAAATTATAAATCATCTCTGTTGGTCCAGGAGTAAATTTATCAGCAGGTGATTAAGGTCCTTCCCATTATGACATTTTAGCTGAAACTTAAAGGATAAGAAGGAAGTATCCAAGAAAAAAGAAGGAGAAGAATGTTCCAACCAGAAGATGACAGCTATATAATTCTGACATTGGCTAAGTTTAGACTTCACTCTGCTGGTGAGGTATTAGGTTGTTTTGGAATAAGTCTTTTGTAAAACATGTGAAAAGAAAGTTTTGGAAGAGTAAAGGCACTGCTTAATATTTTATCAGCAAATAGAAAATAAGTCTTTATTGGTTGAAAATACAGACAATAAGTATTTATTGTCATTAAACACAGAATAACTTATGTTTTACCAGTTTTGTTAAAAATAAGCATTGAAGAAACCTTACATTCCATGGATGAACTTTACTATGTAGCAAGTCGACTGTCTAGAATAAAAAGTGTCTGAATTGCAGCACATAGGATGCACAGCATATATTTGGGTATAGGGTGGGGAAGTGTTTTCCTAAAATTGCTATTTTATTTAATTAATTAATTTTTTAAAAGATTTTATTTATTTATTTGAGAGAGAGAGAGTGCGTGCATGCATGAGAAGGAAGAAGGTCAGAGGGAGAAGCAGACTCCCCGTGGAGCTGGGAGCCCGATGTGGGACTCCATCCCGGAACTCCAGGATCGTGATCTGAGCCGAAGGCAGTGGCCTAACCAACTGAGCCACCCAGGCAACCCAAAAGTTGCTATTTTAAAGTCCTTGAAAGATTTTGGAAAATGTTGTTTATTTCTGTTTTGTTTTTTGTTTGTTTCTTTGTAGGGATCTTTGATCATATGGACTAAAAGTAGTTGTGGTCTATTTTGGTTCCACCTAAAATGGCAAATTTGGTTAGTCAAACTTCACAAAAGAAACAAAACATCAGAATAGTATATGTATATAGTACATATATAGTATACTATATATGTATATATAGTATATATAGTATATAGTATATAGTATATAATAAATATATATTTATTTATTATCCATGGCAGGATGTCTCTAGTTTCAAAGCCAATCTCCACCCACCTGTTCCACCCACCCACCTCCCATCTGGTAACCATCAGTTTTTTTCTCTATAGTCCATAGTCTGTTTCTTGGTTTGTCTCTGTCCCTCTTTTTTTATTCCTTTGTTCATTTGTTCTGTTCCTTAAATTACACATATGAGTGAAGTCATATGGTATTTGTCTTTCTCTGGCTGACCTATTTCACTTAGCATAATACTGTGTTGCTCCATCCTTGTTACTGCAAATGGCGAGATTCTATTATTTTTTGTGGCACAATAATATTCCTCTGTGTGTGTGTGTATGTGTGTGTGTGTGTGTGTGTGTACACACATACCACTTCTTCTTTATCCATTCATCTATTGATGGATGCTTGGACTGCTTCCTTAATTTGGCTCTTGTAGATGATGCAGTAAACATGGGGATGCATATACCCTTTCAAATTAGTGTTTTATATTCTTTGGGTAAATACCTGGTAGTGTGATTATTGTATCATAGGGTAGCTCTATTTTTAACTTTCTGAGGAACCTCCATACTGCTCTTCAGAGTGGCCGTGCCAGTGTGCATTCCTACCAACAGTGCAAGAGAGTTCCTTTTTCTCCGCATCCTTTCCAGCACTGGTTGTTTCTTCTGTTGTTGATTTTAGTCATTCTGACATGTGCGATGTGATATCTCATTGTACTTTTGATTTTCATTTCCCAGATGATGAGTGATGTTGACCATCTTTTCATGTGTCTGTGGGGCATCTGGATGTCTTCTTTGGAGAAATGTCTGTTCATGTCTCAGACATTTATTTTATAATATAGCTGGGAAGCTGAGACTTATATTTGGAAAAATTAGCAAAGATAAGACTGGAATATTATCTGATTTCCACATAATATATATGTTAATGGCTAAAAAACGAGCTAATGATATAGTTTAAATGTATTAAGACTTAGTTGAAAGAAGTAATACATATGCAATCTATATTAGAATTTTTTATTAATGTATATAATGTAATAATGTATATATAATGTATTCTATACATAAAGATGTTAATATTTGAGTCATTTAATGTTAATATTAATGTTATTTAATGTTAATATTTATTTATTCATATTCATATTTATTCATATTCATATTTATTATTAATATTTATATATTATTCATTTAATGTTAATATTAATGTTAATATTTGAGTCATTTATTTTAAAAGTAAATTAATGTTAAAAAGTATGGCGAAATTATTAGAACAGCACAAAATTATTTAGTGGAGCCTCTTTTACAATGTAATAGGTATTCAATTACCTTATTCACAAATGTTTCTGGAAAACCACAACATTTGCAAATTAGAGAGCTTGTGGGCATGAGGAACATATCCAAAAGCGTAAACATTTTTACTCTTAACTTTTCAGCCATATGTGCAGATGGTATAAAGCTTGTTTTCTAAAATATGATGGAAAGTATAAAAAGAAATTTGACAATTTTTTTTATTTTTGAATTTGACTATCCAAATAACTGGAAAGCTGGGAAATCAAACAGTGAATATTGTTTTAAGTCCCTGAGAATCAGTGCCCAGGATTGTTGGGGGTTCAGCCGAAATTGTTTATAAACTTTTTTTATTTTATTAATAAAAATGTTTGAGCGTCTATTAAAAATTGATTACTGTGGTAAGCGCTGAAGATTACAAAACAGATTTGAACACAGGATCTTTGTCCTAAAGAGTCTTATAATCTCCAGGAAGGTAGAAAATATTCATAATGTAAATTTTAATAAAAGCAACTTTACCTATAATAAAAGCTATGTGATTTCCCTGCAAAGAAGGCCCAGGCAAAATTAGCAATTACATTTTTCTGCATAGATAATGAAGGCATGAATTGTAAAATGATAGGATCATAAACATGATGGGGAAAGTTGGTCATTGGAAAATTATATTCCGAGGCATAGTCTCGGTCCCTCGCAGTGGCTCCTAGTGAGTTCTTGTTGTTCTGTATTCTGGGGCTCAGAAGACCCCTCAGGCCAATTTATTAGACTATACTGGGCCCTGCTTTGCAGCCAGACTGAGCTGGTCAATGACTATTTGTCAGTTCCTGTCTGAGATTGGCAAAGTATATTAATCTTCACAGTTTCCAAATTCCTGGCTATGAAGACTTAAAGACTCAGGATACAGTCAGTGAATCTACAAAACGTTTATTTCTTCCCCTTCTGAAATTTCCAATATTCTTTTCAGTAAAGGGAGGAGGACTTACACGTTCAGTTTTCCTAAAAGTGAAAAACTTTTCGAAAAACTTTTTCTAGGGCACCTGGGTGGCTCAGTTGGTTAAATGACAGCCTTAAGCTAAGGTCACGATCCTGGAGTTCCGGGATGGAGTCCCACATCCTGCTCCTTGCTCAGTGGGGAATCTGCTTCTCCCTCTGACCTCCACCTCTTGTGCTGTCTTACTCCCTCTCTTAAATAAATAAATAAAAATCTTTAAAACAAACAAACCGAAAAAACTTTTTTCCAAAGCATGTCCTCTCACAGTTTACTATGCTGTAATTTTCTTATTTCATGTGTTCTCTTCTCTCTACTCTTATGCAACAGGAAGTTAGATAGGGTGAGGTAGAAGCAAATTTGATGATACTAGTGAGAGAAATCACTAGCTTTGATCTATTCAAATAATAACAATTAGCAGTAAGAGAAAACATTCATGACTCTTTTATATAAAATTTGTTCTTTTTCACAAGACCTTGTGATATTAGGCATAAAGAAATTAAATGCTGCTTTCACTCCAAATATTAAATTTATTATTTAGTACATTGACACAAAATACACTTAAATCCAAAAGAAATTAAGGACAATTGAACAACAGTCATTCGAAAATATTTTTCAGTAAAGTCTAATTTTTAACTGTTAAGCTGGAAATGTTAAATGAGCTTTTAAGTGTTTTAATATATAGTTATATTGTAGGTATGTGTTTTCAGAAATTTATATCAATTTTATAATTGCATTATAGTCAATATGCATTGCTTAAATAATTTTAACATCAAAAAGGAACATTTGTTTCATGTAAATGTAAAAAAATTATGAAAAAAATGTTGTTCCTGGACAATATTGTCTACATGAAACATTATTCCAGCCTCATTTAGAAATGCCAGTACTAATATTTGCAATAATTCAAAGATATTTAGGATAGAGAATTTTGCTGAGGAGAGAAATAACTTTGATCATTTAACATGTACGTGGGTATTATTGGAACAGTAAGCATTTACAAGGGGCGTTTCTTAAATTATATTTCAAAGTATATTGTTTATCACCAACTTCTAAGGAAGCAAATATTAAGTATAATTATAACATGATTTCACATAAAAAATATATTGATATTGTAATTTTTTAGTCACAATATATTTGTAGTTGTTATTTTAATGCTGCTAGTGGTAATACACCTCATATTCCTTAAGTACTTACCTTCAGTGTTACTGTGTTCTATACTTTAAAATTTTTCTCATTTTACTAAGATTTCAGTTAGTTGGATTGCTTCATATTTGGTATGGATAGTGGCTAAGTTTTATTAAACATGTGTACATTTATAAAGTGCTAAAAAGTGCAAGGATATTTCTAATGAAAATATTCCTTGGATTCGTATTAGTGAGTTTCATGCCAGTTGTTGTTTTTAAGGAATATAGTGTTATAATGAGGTCATTTCAGAATTTGAGTAATATCCCACTTCAAGCAGAGGGCAATATAGATCTTGACATGCATATCTTGATATATGTTTTTTTTATACTTTGAGTATATTTGCAGCTTAACTTTTCAACATTGACTATACATCAGAAGCTTCACTTTAAAGTTTAACATAAACTATAGCTTGCAAGTGCTGGGTGATTATGTATCTATAACCAATACAGTGTCTGCAGCTGTTTCTCAGATTATAGTCTGTACAAAGTATGTTCTTTAGCAAATGATTGGTTTATTTAAAACACTGGCCAACAGGGGGCACCTGGGTGGCTCAGTGTTTTAAGTGTCTGCGCTCAGGTCAGGATCTCAGGGGATTGGGCCCTGCATTGGGCTCCCTGCTCAGCCGGGAGTCTGCTTCTCCTTCTCTCCCTACCCCCTGTTCCTGCTTGCTCTCTCTCTCTCCCTCTGAAATAAATCGTAAAAAACAAACACAAAAAAACCACTGGCTAACAACAGGTTATACATAGATGTCTCTTGGGCATTAAGTACTAATTAATAGTGGCCATCACTGGAGCTGGTAGGAATTTCATGTATAAGAAGCAGAAACGTGGGGCGTCTGCGTGGCTCAGTCGGTTAAAGCCTCTGCCTTCAGCTCAGGTCATGATCCCAGGATCCTGGGATAGAGCCCCGCATCAGGCTTTCTGCTCAGCAGGGAGCCTGCTTCCTCCTCTCTCTGCCTACTTGTGATCTCTGTCTGTCATATAAATAAATAAAATCTTAAAAAAAAAAAAGCAGAAACTTTATAGAGCACACGTCTCACCCGTTAATATGAACATGAACCATCTGGCAGGCTCTGGCTAGTGGATCTGGGTGAAAACTAAGATGTGGCATTTCTAAAATCTCTCACATGTTGCTGATGCAGGGAGTGGTTTGTGGACCGTAAATTGACTAGGAAGAAATTATTTTATTTAATTTTTTTTAAGATTTTTTTATTTGACAGAGAGAGAGAGAGAAGCACAAGCAAGGGGGAGCAATAGGCAGAGGGAGAGGGAGAAGCAGACTCCCCACTGAGCAGGGAGCCTGACATGGGGCTCGATCCTGGGACCCTGGGATCATGACCTGAGCTGAAGGCAGACGCTTAACCATCTGAGCCACCCAGGGCGCCCGAGTAGAAAGATTTTAAACTTGGAGTCAGTATGGAGAGATACCATAACAAATTTTCTTGTTTATTTGAAAAAAAAAATGTGCAATCATTATATCAGATTCTTAAATAGTTTGGGTGCAAACAGAAGACACAATGTTGTAGTCTGTGATATAGTCTGGGGAAAAACATGCAAAAAGATGTAGATACTGTGCTATAGTTACATAGTTTTGAACAATTTATATAATTTTTTCTAAATGTCAGTTTTGTATTTTTGGTATTAGAGAATTGAACTAGATTATTTCTAAAGTCCATTACAGTTTAAAAAAAAAAAATCTATCATTCTAGTTTTGTAGGCTTCACAGTCTTAGGACAAAATAACATCTCTTCTAACCTCTGTCCTTTTTTTTTTTTTAAATCTTTAACAGGATCTTTGGGGTAGAGTCTCAAAAGCGTTTCTGAAGTTTAAATAATATGATGTATTTAAAGTGGTTAACAAATTGCCTTACTGATAAAAAGTGCTTAATTGTTATAAATTTTAGTAATATTATTATGAATTTTAGAAAAATAAAATCCTAGAAAGCAAGGTAACCTGTCCCAGGACACAACATCTTTCTAGAGATAGGCTAAATGATACTCTAATCACAAAATAGCTATGCAAAGCCAGGCATCATCACAGACTATCACAAAGGGATAAATAATGCTTGCATTTCTCTTAAGACTGGTAGAATTCTACCAAAATAAATCTAATCCCAATTACCAGAATAATCTGGCCTCATGTCTGATAGAGTGTGTGTGTATGTGTGTGTGTGGTGTGTATGCACTCCTTTTTTTTTTCCTAACAATATAATAAGAATATTGGCTTACTGATCTCCAAATTGTACAGTGTGATGTCACTTTTGTAAAATACAATTCGTTTACTGACATAAAATTATTGTTTCTTTATTTCAATTTATAAACAGAAAAGCATGTTTTTGTACCTGAGTAAATAGAAAAAAGTTCTGATAAAGTGAGCAGGGCAGTGTCCTCTGTGCTCTTCTTAATCGTAACTGAGTGTGATTTTTACAACATGTAACACTAGAAATTACTATGTAGACATGATAGCTGCCAGTAGTCTTGTTTTCCTACCATAAACTGCATGGCATTTATGCCAATATGGTGAGTTTTTCCACTTAGAACAGTCAGGTCTGTCTTTCCTATAAAATCAACTGACAAGGGACCACAAAGCATTACTGTTAACATATTTTGTATCTTGGATTATCTTCAAGGCTGTGAATGTCAGGGACCGGTTGCTGTGGGGACATTAGGACAGGCACCGTTGCTTTAGGTCTAGGTCTAGGCATTTCAGTGTTTAGGGGATGTCGGAATGGGTTCTGAGGGTTGTAGGAAGGAAGTTCATACTGTGTTCTCCCACAGGATTTGATTCCACAGAAATACAGCGTTGGTTCATTTGGTCTGGTTTGGTTGTAGATTTTCATTTTCTGGTTGTTTTTTTTGTTTAATTAGACAGGTCCTCTGGAGGAACATTAATAATATCCATGTGCACTAATTTCCTAAACTTGGGAGCAGGTGGAGGCAGTTGAGAAGTTCACACTTATTTATCCTCCAGGCCAGCACTTTCATTTAATATCCAGCAATCTGATTTCAATTGTTGGGTGTGCGTTAGTTTACATGACTGTGGTCTGCTTGACTCATGGTTCATGGTGAATTTATATGAACGCCATTAAGATGAGCAGGTGAAACATTTTAGTACTATCCTGTATGATTTAAAGTAAAATTACTCTGCAAGACTCTTTCTCATCCTGGAATTTACAAGTGATTATGATAGGAAAACCAAATTTTTAAACTTAAAATGGTGAAAATGTTAGATACAAGTTCAAGCATCCTGTACCAATTACCCCATTATTAATTTGTGTTAGGGATTTCCTAACTTTATTAAGTTGGAGCATCCTTTATCCAGTCTTGTACCGACACAACTAATATATATCTACAGTCTGTAGTATGAATGTTACATTTTGATTTGCTGGAAACTTTGTTCTTTTTTTTTTAAGATGAACTAGTAAATAATTGAATACTTTTCAATCATGAAATTGCTCTAAAGTAAAATTTTAAACATTCTTTCATTCTATAACCTATGGTTGTGGGAAAGGTAATATATTATTTAAATACCTACTTCCACATGAAGATAGGAATGTTTCATTCATCTTCAAGAGCATAGTGTTTTGTTTTTCCCTTAAAATGTTTTAGCTTTTTTTTTTTTTTTTTTTTTTTTAGTTTCAAGTTTTTATTTAAATTCCAGTTGTTAACATACAATGTAATGTTAGTTTCAGGAGTATAACTTGGTGATTCATCACTTACATACAGTACCCAGTGCACATCACAAGTGCCCTCTTTAATGTCCATCACCCAATTAGCCCATCTCCCACCCACCTCCCACCAGCAACCCTCAGTTTGTTCTGTTTAGTTAAGAGTCTGTTTTATGCTTTGCCTCTTTTTTTCTCTTTGTTCATCTTTTTGTTTCTTAAATTCCACATGTGAGTGAAGTCATATGGTATTTGCCTTTGACTGACCTATTTCACTTAGCATAATATACTCTGGCTGCATCCATATCATTGCGTATGGCAAGACTTCATTCTTTTTTTTTTTTTTAAAGATTTTATTTATTTATTTGACAGAGAGATATCACAAGTAGATGGAGAGGCAGGCAGAGAGAGAGAGAGAGGGAAGCAGGCTCCCTGTCGAGCAGAGAGCCTGATGCGGGACTCGATCCCAGGACCCTGAGATCACGACCCAAGCCGAAGGCAGTGGCTTAACCCACTGAGCCACCCAGGCGCCCCAAGACTTCATTCTTTTTGATTGTTCATCCTTTTCATCTTCTGCTACTCATAAATACTTAGTACTTGGAAGAAGAATGTGAGCCTCTTGCTTACTCTGTACCATTAAAATACTAATCGAAGTAATTTTGAAGTTGTTATTGAGAGTCTAGAAAAGATGAAAATATATATGATTTTGTTAAAAACAAAGCTTCAGATTTTACAGAAACACTCATGGAAGAGTTTTTTGCAAGAAAAAAAATGACAGTTTTTTGTGTACCATAACTTAGTTTGTGAAAAGATAAGACCAAGGATTTTTTTTAACATGTAATTACAATTTAAATTTAGCAATTTTAAATGAAATTTAAATTTAAAAGTAAATTGTAAAAATTGAGGAAAGATCAGAATATACCTAAATATATAATTCCTTAAAAGTTTACTAAAAGATTATCTAATAATTTCTTCATAAACATCATAGTTAACTATATTGATAGTGAGGAATCTTCTTTTGCAAATTATGCTTACATTTTTTTCAGTGAAATTTTGTTTTTATGAAATATATCCCTTGCATAATATAGAGCTAAAGCCTGATAGGTGGCATAATTTAAGAAAAGCATCCTAAGAGAATGAACATTCTCAAGTTTTTAAACTGTAAAACTTTAGCTGTAAATTGATAACAACTGTCACATTGTCAGTTTAGCATTTTTCTTCTGGGAATTCTATGAGGGAATAGGTGTGGAATGATACTTTCCAACTTATTTTACTCTGAAAAAATAATTATTTTGTGCATTGAATTTTGAAATAGTGTGGAAGGTCTGAGGGATGCAGAAATGTTGGTAGCCCGCTTTAATTTTATTTATTGAGTACATTCATGTTTCCATCGCAAAGTTTTTTAGTCACTTGATTTTTCCTATTGATTGTTTTCTTGCTAAAACTGAGAGCTTAATTTGTTACTATGTAATTCTCATAGAAGTGATCTTGTGAAGCTGCTATTAACTTTTTTCTTTTAAGATTTTATTTATCTATTAGAGAGAGATTGTGTGGGCATAAGTGGGGAAAGGGGTAGACCAAGAGGAGGAAGGAGAAGAAGACTCCCCACTAAGCAGGGAGCCTGGCATGGGGCTTGATCCCAGGACCCTGGGATCATGACCTGAGCTGAAGGCAGATGCTTAACCATCTGAGCCACCCAGGGGCCCCTGATATTTCTTTATAACTAAAACTCACCTTATTGAAGTGACATAAAACAAAAACAAAAGCAAAAACAATAACACTTTAAAAAGCACATTCGTGAATGACTTACCTATTCCGATGCCTTCTTAACCCAAATACACTGTAAAAATATCCTGAGCAGGTAGGAATGTGACTGTCCACATTCATTAGCTATACAATTTGATTATTATTTCAGTCACCAAACGGGTCTGTGGAGCTGCCTTTTCAGCAGTAAATGGCTTAAGACCACTGCAGTTTGCTATTTCATCCAATTGATGCTGAAATTCTATTTGACCATTGTCTTTTCAATTAAAAAAGACTTCTCCATCATTAAGAAAGATCAGGGTAGGTCTTCCTGTATTTGAAGGATTAAACTTCTATTGCAACACAACTCTGCACACTTAGAGTTTCTTCTGAACTTATAATTCATTTTCTTTAAAATTCCATGAGTGGCATTTGAATTTTTCATTTCTACCAACGCACACATTTCACCCAGTCTGTCAGTTATTTTTAAAATATTGATTTGTTGTATAAATGTAATAGATTTTTTGTTAGCCACAGATCCAACTAAAGGACTCTATTAAAGAAGTCTGTGGAATTCGAAATGTTTTTAATGTCCACAAACATCCATTTTCTCATTTGTAACATAATTGTAATAATACCTACTCAAATTTGTGAAGAAGAAGAAATGAGATGACATATATTCAATGAATGGCACAATGTAGGTATTTAGTAAATGTCAATTTCCTTTTCATAATCTTTGTGTAAAATTAATATGTAACTCACAAATGGTTTTAGGGATTTAACATTCCGAATGGCTCTCGCCCTTTGTTGGAATGTCTGCCCATTCTATCACTCTATCAGATCTAACACGTTCACTCCTGTCTTCCTACCACTCTTTAATTTGGTCGACTGCCAGCTTTGTTTCAGAGTATACCTAAGTAGATTAGCTTTTTCTATTGCTGAAGAAAAACCCATTCCAAAAATTCGGCTTATAGACAACTCACTACAGAAAATGAACTAGAAAAGAGAACATGAGACCTTCCCTGTGATGTCAAAGGATAGATAAAGAAGTAGAGGGTTCTGGTACAGATCCAGGATTGATGGCCAGGACCACTTCCTGTTCAATGACTCGAGACACTGACATGATCTTTCGCCATCATGCGTGGAAAGGGGAATCATATCAAGAAAGAGATTTGGCAAAGGAAAGTGACAACAGTATTGAATTCCTTGACAAAGTGTACCGGTATGCTTTGGACGTATTCAAACCTCCCTCTCCCTTCCATTCCTCCTCTTTGACTCCTCTTAAAAGTTGTTTCTGAAAAGATCTCTAGTGCCCTCATTTGGCCCCCACCATATTTACTGCATCAGTTTGCTGTCATACTTCTGTCCTGAAGTGTCTAATGTCTGTGGTGACTAAAGTTTCAGAACCATGTCATTGTGATCTAGGAAAAAATTGGGTAGCTAGCAGGACAGAGTGTTTGAAATAGTATTCTCATTTCTTGACTCTTATCATTCCTATCAATTAAAATACCCATTTCCTCAGGTGTTTTAGTTTGGGGATGGGAACTCTGAAGGACCAGTAACATCTCCCATTAAGTTTCCCTTGGATATTTAATAAAAAACTATGATTTCAGTTCTTGGCAGGGGCAAGCAGTATTTTGTTGCTAAGGAATCTTCATTTAAATCACCTCATGTGGCTTTTTCTTTACATCAGCAATAACTGAGGAGAGGAAAGGAGAATTGGTAGTCCCTTTCTCCTCTCCTTGATGAAGAGAGTCTCCAACAAAGCAGGATCAAAGAGCATTTTGGAAATCTGCTGGGGTGTTTTTCTTGGTTATAATGCAGAGCCTGGTGATTATTGACCTGGACAGTGTGGAGCCTAGAATTGCTACCTTTGGCAATCGGCATGTCAGCCCTACCCCCACAGAATTTCCCACCTGCCAATGTCTACAAGATTCAAGCAGATGAAAAATCTGTCTAGAAATATCTGAATCTATAACCTAAACTAGACTTTGAATATGAATTCTAAGTATATGATATAGTCTTAATATGCAGTAACTTTCCACATACAGCTACCGTGTACATGGAGGAAAGAAATAGGGTCCTTAACATGAGTGTTCACTACTTCAGAAAATCTCAAATACAATAAAAATCTCAAAGCAACACCTCTCTCAGTCTGCATTTGATGCTGTTCTAGCCATGGTGGTTCTAGGTATAAGTGAAACATCTGACTGTTATGTCTTCCAGTATGATAGTCCTTAGGTATTTCCATGTTGAAATATATATCGTCAGTATAAATCACTTTCCTTTCTTATATTAAAATGATTCATGTATAAATTTTGCACATAGGTAGATTGTATTTTAATGACTTGTATTTCCGGTTTATAAAAAGGGAATTAAATATTTATTTACACAAATGAGGCATTGGACTTGCTAAGGTTAAGAACCATTGTTCTAGGCACCACTGTCACTACTATATACCTTTTATGCACTGGCTTCTTATTTACAGGCTGAGGGACTATTTTGACTTAGTACTTCTTTAGTTGAAGGGGTGTAACTCTCAATGCAAAAGGAATTGGTTTGAAACGGAGTATAGGGATAGGAGCTTTTCCTTTCCAAGAGGTGGCTTTCACAGAGGTTTTATTTATTTATTTTAAAGACTTACTTATTTTAGAAAGAGTGAGCAAGTGTGGGAAGGAGCAGAGGGAGAGGGAGAGAGAGAGAATCCACAAGCAGACCCCCAGCTAAGGGCAGAGCCTGATGATGCGGGACTCAGTCCCGGGACCCTGAGACCAGGAACTGAGCCAAAAGTCAAGAGTCAGAAACTCAACTGACTGAGCCACCCAGGTGCCCATTTCCTAGAGGTTTTAAAGGATAGCCATCTGCCCTTTGGCTAACCACAGACAAGCTCATTTGGTTGTGAAACACTGAGAGATACAGTTTTCATTTACTTATCAAGGTAGTATTTGTGTATAAGTGTTGTGTATTTAAAAACAATTATAGCACTAAAAACTTTTGATTAATTTGTGAATTCTTTTAGAATTATAAGACCATACATTTCAAGAAAACTCAACCTGAATGTTTTTTGGTCAGTACATGGTTTTCTTTCAAGCATTAAAAATACGATACTGAGGACTATTCATGAATTTCAATAATCTGACTTTCCCTTTATTTTATAATTTATTAGCCATTATTAAAATTTCACTACTGTTGCATCTTACAAATTCATGTAAGACTTGTGTGTCATTCCATAGTGGAAAATTAGAAGTCCATGTAATGTGTGACTCAGGGTGAGGTTATAAAAGAAGTGTAGCAGAAATTGTTAATGGTTTTACATTCTCCAAGTCACTATTCCTAAATAGTGTGGTTCACCAGGAAAGATGATCTCAAAGAAGGCTCATCATTGATTCATTTGTGGATAGTTCAGATATTAAATTCTCCATGTTTTTTGCTCTATTTTTGCAACCGACTTAAAGAGTTACCACTCCACTGAAAATAGTAGAAACTTTTGTAGTGAGAGTAGCAACATTTAAGAGTAGGGCTGCTTCTAGGCTACAGGAAGTCTGTATGAATTAGAAAAAAAGTTGGCCCTCATCCTTGACAGATACAACCCCAAAGTTCAGGGATTGGTGAGCAAAGGGTTCCTTTCAGCCCTCCTCCTTTTCTTCCTCTGAAGAGATCTTGCCTTCCATAGCCTTGTGGGGAGTCTGTGAAGTCAGTTTTCTCGGGGGATTTGTCCCTTCAGCTGAGCACCTTTGTGCAGAGTACACACTGTCCGCAGATGCGTGGTGGTCTTAAAGAGGATCTGGGCTATGGAAGATAAAGAACTAGAAAACAACTACATATTCATGAAGTAGCAGTTACAAAGGAATGGGGTTTTATTTATTTATTTATTTTTATTTTATTTTTTAGAAGTTGTTATTTATTTGTGTGTGAGAGAGTGTGTACTTGCACAGGCATGAGGGTAGGGACAGATGGAGAAGGACAGACTCCCCTCCCCAAAGCCGGGGATCCCTGCAGGGCCTCACTGTGGGGCTCCCTCATCCCAGGACCCTGAGATCATGACCTGAACCAGAATCAAAAGTCAGATGCTTAACCAACTGAACCACCTCTAGGCACCCTGAATGAAAGGGGTTTTCTAAGAAAACAAGAAGGAAGGAAGGTGTCTGGGTGGCCCAGGTGGTTAAGCGACTGCCTTCCTTCATCAGGCTCTCTGCTCAGCAGGGGGTCTGCTTCTCCCTCTGACCCTCTCCCTTCTCATGCTCTCTCTCTCTCATTCTCATTCTCTCTCTCTCAAATAAATAAATAAAATCTTTTAAAAGAAAACAAAAGGGAATAGATGAAAGGAAGAAATTAAAGATAGTGAAATCTGTCGATAGTCAATCTAATCTGCCTTATGGTTTTTTTTTAAAAATCCAGGGGTGTCCTCCTCTATCACTTATAAACAGAAAATCAATATTAAGCCATCAATTAAGTGAGACATTCAACGTAAACTTTCATATTATCCTAATTGGAGTTTCTCTTCAAGTTATATGTGAAATAATCTCTTGGTTTATGACACTGGATGACCATCCTACTTGGCTGACTTTTGAGAATGATTTTGCTGTTTGTTTGTATTTTTTCAAATTTCTATAGAATTAAAATGGAAAACTTAAGAAAAGTTTCTTCAAATTTTACTTCTTTTTTGTTATACTATTTTAAAAGTCATTAGAAATAAAGAACTTAAATTAACTTTCTTCTGAAGTCACAAGTGAGAAAACAGAGATAATGGATTCTACTTTGTTAATGATATGCCTAAAATTAGATATTAAGTCATTAAAATTTTAGCTTTTTTATGAATGAGGACAAAAACCTCATTTCTTAATCTTGTCACACTTAAATTATGCTGTCTCATTTGAGTTCCCAATGGATTAAGTCCAGTAATGTGATGTCACTCCTATAAACTTATTTTTATCCAAATGACATAGCCTCCAGAAATACTTAATTTTCTTTTTAAAGATTTTATTTATTTACCTGACAGAGATCACAAGTAGGCAGAGAGGCAGGCAGAGAGAGAGGAGGAAGCAGGCCCCCCGCCGAGCAGAGAGCCAGGACCCTGGGCTCATGACCGGAGCCCAAGGCAGAGGTTCCAACCCACTCAGCCACCCAGGCGCCCCCAGAAATACTTAATTTTTTTTTTTTAAAGATTTTATTTATTTATTTGAGAGAGAATGAGTGAGAGAGAGCATGAGAGAGGAGAAGGTCAGAGGGAGAAGCAGACTCCCCAAGGAGCTGGGAGCCCGATGCGGGACTCGATCCTGGAAGTCCGGGATCATGACCTGAGCCGAAGGCAATCGCTCAACCAACTGAGCCACCCAGGCGCCCCAGAAATACTTAATTTTAAAACTCTCTTCAAAATGTCTTGCATTATAGTCCAGCCCTCCTAAGGAATAAAGGTAATCTGTAAGTTTTATTTTCCAGTGTTTATAAATATCCAATTTCTTAAGGAAATTATTGGCTAACTGTATTGTGCTTCCTAACATAATTTGTTTAGTGAATAAGACCATTTTAAAAATAAGATTATGGTCTTATTTAGAATACCATAGACCGGGGCGCCTGGGTGGCTCAGTGGGTTAAAGCCTCTGCCTTCGGTAGAATACCATAGACCTATATCATAATTAACTTTAAATAGGCAACATTGCACTTTCTGTGTGTTTGTATTTCCCCACACAAGGATTTTTAAAAATCACATTGAAATATAAAAAATTAATTTTTATTACACTCCTGCCTGGTCCCAGGCTTAAATTTGGTGGGGCATATGGGTCAGTGGATGAGAGCGTGTGTGTGTGTGTGTCTATGCACCCATGCATACTGTAGGTTACTTTAGGTTACTTTGCTGGTGCTTAGTGGGTTATTGTTAGGGTCCTTGTTAGTCATTGAAATTTATGTACTTAGGCTCTATCTTTCTAGAAGTTAGAGTCATACTCTTGTGTTGATTTATTATAAAAGGAAAATAAGTACATGTAAAGTATTTATCTCATTTTAATTTTTTTTCTGTTATTTCCCAGCTCTTATAAATCCCTTTTAATTTAATGCTGCTAATTTTACTTTCCTCGTTTTTCCTTTTATAATAATTTTGACTTAACTGTAGCAGCGTGAGTGCTGAAACTGTCAGGTGTGACCAGAGAGGAGGAGTAAAAGTCAGAATGAGAATCTGAAGCTGCAGAGGACATAATGAAGGTCTCCAGGTGACTTTCCAAAGCCTGGAGGTTGGGGACAGATAGGGGCAGGGAGAGGATTAATTCAGTTCTTTAACGAATTTTATCCATATAAGTTGGATTTGTACTGAGCACAGATCATAGAAAACCCCAAAACAGTGATCCTGCCAAATAAAGCCACAAGTAGGCATCGCTGACATTGTTTTAGAAACTCAAACTCTGAGAGGGAATTGGTCATTTTTCATGGTTCAAAGAAAGTGACTGTAGCTGTAGCCTCCATGTCCAAAATTAGAGCAAAAGAAAGAATCAGGAGTGAAAGACAAGAAGCTTCCCAGCAGTCTCCCTTCAGCGCACTCCCTAAAGCCACACCCAGTGACTTCTGTTTACATCTTTTTGATCAAGTTGGTGTCACACGGCCTCTCTCACTTCCGCATGAGACTGGACAATTTTGCATTTCAGCAGGGCACTCTGCTATCTCCAGACAAAATGAGGGTGCTACAGGAAGAACGAAAAAGAGAACAGATACCGGGCAGGCAACTGGAAATCTTGGCAGCAATACCTGAGAGAAAGGGGGGGGGGGCATTCTATATTCAGAAAAGAACAGAAGTCTTTATGTGTCCTTGATCAGAATGAGTAGGGAGAGAAAAATTGCCTGTGTTGCTGGTTTCCCAGTGGAGTTTCACAGAGAAATAAGAATTGTTCCCCCCTGCATGTTAAGCAGCTCTCAGCTATGTTGTCCGTGCTCACCTAGCAGGGACCATGGTCCCTCAGCAGCACAGTTTTATTTTTAGCAATGGACTAGGAAACAGATCTCATAGGGAAGAGGCTCCAAAACTGGTTTCCACTTCTGAAAATCGATGTATGCAGTGTAAGTACCTCACAGCTCTGCAGAAGTAGAGTGCTTTGGTACGCTACTTCTTGGAGCCGGGTAATCATAGTCTGACGTCCAAACAGGGTGAAAGAAGCAGATTTTTGCCTCCACGGGAAGTCATGAGTTTGTATCCACTGCCTTGTTCTTTCAATATCTATGACAATATCGAATGTTTAATATATAATTCTGGTAATGCAATTTGTTGCTTGATGACTGCAAAACTAAAAATTAAAAATAACTGAAAATAGAATTTAGAATTACTAATCACTAAATGATATACTTTACTTTAGGAGTGTTTTGCATTTGAGAATATTGTTTACCTCAAGATCAGCAGATTAATGGTGAGCACAATGAAACTATAATCAGTTGAAAGGGATGTATTATTTATATCAGAACCTCTTAAGCTTTCTTGTGGTTTCATTTATTTGATTTTAAAAAGCCAATTTAAGAATACTGTAGATTTTAAAGAATTAAAGCAATATATTTCTCACTTGGACAAGTTTTCAGATTCTTTTAATTATGAAAATTTTACATGTTATTAAGGACAGACTTCAAGGTTATATATATATATTTTTTAAGATTTTATTTATTTATTTGACAGAGAGAGAGAGAGATCACAAGTAGGCAGAGAGGCAGGCAGAGAGAGAGAGAGGAGGAAGCAGGCTCCCCGCTGAGCAGAGAGCCCACGTGAGGCTCGATCCCAGGACCCCAGGATCATGACCCGAGCCGAAGGCAGAGGCTTAACACACTGAGCCACCCAGGCGCCCCTCAAGGTTATATTTTAAGGCCAAGCATTTAGTAAGAGTCCACTATTATAAAGTAGGGCAAAGTTAGGCCATCTAATGTTTAAGTTATACCCTCAACCATGGGAACTTTACAATTTCTTGGAGAAGGTGAGAAACACACATATGACTAAATTTGATTTTGATTTTCCTCTGGCTCATTCTGTTAATTAAAATATGTAGAACTAATCGCTGTTGTTATACTTTGTTCTTGTTAACATTTGCCAAGTTATTTGCCTTTAAGTTTTTAATTGCAAAGGGATTCCTTGTCTTTAGTAGATGTCTCAGCACACTTCAGTATATGGTTTTGTCTTTGTAGAAAACCCCAAGATCATCCTGATAACATATTGAATAATTAGCTGGGCAGCTAATATATTTAAAACTAATGAGCTAGAAAAATTTTAAAGATTCCACTGTTGAAAATGACACATCAAATTTCTGGGGCAGATGTTTTAAACATTTATTAAAATCTAAGCATTTTATGAAATGTTTTCTGAGGAGAAGGACTAATTCCTCTCTAACTAGTTTCTAGGTAATTAAACATGGTTGAGCACTTAGTACATGTATCAGAGGCTTTTTGGTTAGAAGAGGGTTACATGGTCTAGATCTTCTTTTTAGAACAAGTAGTTTTGTTAGTGAATGATGTAAAATCCTGTCTGATTAACACATAGTTTTCCGAGTTGGGCTCTAAGTACCTTGGTTTGTTTCCTGAACAATAAATAAATAAGTAAGTATACAGCCCTTGAATATAGGCTTTTATTTCAGACAAATGACAACCCTGAAATGACCACTTCTGTTTTTCATGTCTCATCAAAATACTGCTGAAGACCCAGTGATTCGAATTGCCAGGAACTTTTACTTTCCTTAAATCCAGTTGTTCTCCTTCCTTTTTAAAATACTGTAGTTAAACACTGGCACAATAATGGAGCCATGTCTCTGGGGGTTGAATTATGTTTTTTTGTTTTTTTTTTTTTAAAGATTTTATTTATTTGACACAGAGAGAGAGAGATCACAAGTAGGCAGAGAGGCAGGCAGAGAGAGAAAGGGAAGCAGGCTCCCTGCTGAGCAGAGAGCCCGATGTGGGGCTCGATCCCAGGACCCTGAGATCATGACCTGAGCTGAAGGCAGAGGCTTTAACCCATTGAGCCACCCAGGCGCCCCTGAATTATGTTTAATTGGGAAGGAAGCACACATCTCTGGTTGCCTTAGATCTTAAAACTAAGACTGTCAGTTAGTAGATGGTGCAGCCCAACTACAGCCAAGTTGCCCGCAGCCTGTTGAGAGAAGCTCCATTGGCATAAATAAGAGGATTTTTTTTTAAAGCATGTCTTGTGAAAGGCCATTGTAGGTAGGAAGCTGGGTTATGCCTGTCTTTAAGCTGTTAGCAGCATTGTATTAGAAGGTGAAGGATGCTCGTATCAGTAAAATAAAGGCTTTGGTAATGCAGATGATTAGAGTAGGAAGCCCACCCACTTCCAGTTTTCCCCACGCATAGTCCAGGATCCCATTTCAGTGACTGACCTAGGAACTGTAGGCTCTGTATTCTTTATCAATCCCTTCAGCCAACTAACATGGGTGTTTGACCATTGTCTAGACTCTCAGTGGATGTGAGGGAGGTTGCGAATAGACACACCATCTATTCTGTTGGCTTCCAGATACAATATACAATGTACCATAATGAATTTTGAATATACAGTGGGCATTATAAATATTCCAGTGTCCATTGGAAATCTCATCTTCTGTGGAAGAGAATTTTAGTATCACACATTGACATTGAGTTTGCTCATTTTGGGTAGTTTTACTAAAATTGGTCTTTTTATGAAAATTCTTGAAGTATGGACTTTTGATCAGGAAATAATATGTTTTGATGATATCAAAATGGTCACCTTGAGGTCAGTTTTAGATATAAGTGGCAAATTCCTAGAAAAATATGCAATGTAGGATGCTGCTTTATTAGTAAATGGGAATTGTATTTTTTTAAAGATGTCAAATTTGTTTACTACAGATTTGACTTCTGCAGAGCTCACCTTAATGAGCATCACAATAATGTTCTTTTATGCTTAAAATGATACATTAGCATCCCATCAGTATCTTTGCCAACCAGTGAATTATTAAAAAGATGATGATCATTGCTAATGAAGCTACTTTATTAGATTTTGATGGATTTTGTGCTAGAGATTGTAGTGAGGACTTTGAATATAGAGAGTATTTTCTCCCAGGGCAAATCTGGCTTCATTGAAAACTTCTCTGAAAACTCCCAAATATTGCTTCACCTATTTTCTACTGACATGATAGTCACTTTTACAGAAACATAGTCTGCAAGTCAAATGTTTAATTTGCTGCTGCAGAAGAATTCACTACAGAATTCTCAATGTAGGGTTAATTACATAGTAATGAAAGAGTAATCCTATTGGGAAAATGCTCTGAGTAACATTGCTCTGTTTCTTCCTGATAAAGATGTGCATGTTTGTTTCGTTTTATATGCTGGGAAATTCACAGAAAACATTTAAAAGGTATATGCACAAATAGCAAAGTTCTTATCTTTTGTCGGCATAATGAAAAAAAAATGAATGTATAATTATTATGTTACAAAACCAATCATTAATAATTAGTAATGCATAAAATACAACATTCTATCATAAACAGGATAGAATAGTACATTATAAATAATTGATAATATAGTCTGAAGAGAGAAATTGCTGCTCTGAAAAAATAAGGGAGTCACTCAAAATTGTCTCCATATTTTGAATTTCTACAAAGAATCCTTTGTCCTCACAATCTCTGAAGAGTGTTATAAGGCTAGCTGTGTTATTGTAGGTTTACTCTATATGTCAAATACTTCATTGAGTACTTTAATTATAGTATATTATTAAAACTTGCAAAAAGTTTATGCAATAGGTGAAATGATCCCTATTTTTTTTTTTAGCTGAGGAAAACAGTATTTAAAGAGCATAAAAATCAGTGGTGTGTGATAGGACTCAAATTCAAGTTCATATGTCTCCAAAGGCTTTGTTATCATTAATTATCCTGTACCCTCATTGGTGTCATTTTATACATATTGAAGTTTATATTAGAGAGGCATGAAAGTTGAGAGGGAAACATTTCCCATTTAATTTCCTGATCATCCTGGGTGGACAGTGACTAATACAAAGGTACAGTGTTAGATTTACTTTAAAACCGTGTTGATTAGGATGGGAAGATGTAGGTGTGAAAATAAACAAATAGACCGAAACAACAGAATAGAGTCCAGAACTAGACCCACACACAAATATATGGGCAATTGATTTTCAACATAGGCATGAAGGTAATATGATGGGGAAGGGGAAATTCTTTCAACCACTGGACCTAGAAAACTGGAAATCCGTATTGGAAAAAAATAGTTTGATCCTTATCTCATACCATACTCAAACATTAATTTTAGATGGCACATAGACTATCAAACTGTGAACTCAACAGTTTCTAGAAGAAAATATAAGAAAATATATTTTGGACCTTGGGATAGGCAGAGATTTCATGGAAAAGGCCCAAATTACATTAGTCATAAAAGAAAACAAAATGATAAATTAGATTTTGTTGAACAAAAAAACTATACTCTTCAGAAGAATGCCGTAAGAGAATAAAAGAGGTAAGGCATGGATGAACTGTTCATAATCCAAATACTTGATAAAGGACTTTTATCAGGACTATATAAAGAACTCCTACAAATCAGTTGTGGAAAGACAATGCAATTAAGATGAGCATAAGACTTCGGCAGATTTCAAAGATTAACAACTGGCCGATAAGCACAGAATAAGTGTTCAATAGCATGTAATCAATTACTTGTAAATTAAAACAAAGTGATATAGAGTCACACACTAAAATTGCTAAAATTAAATAGGGTAACAGGACCACATGTTGTTGGTAAGGATGTGGCGTAATTAAACTCCCATATTTTCCTGGTGGGAATGAAAAATTATAAAAGAATTTTGGATATCTCTTGGGTGCTTTCCTATGTGTACACACGTGTGCATGTGTGTGCGTGTGTGTGTGTGTGTGTGTATAAGTAGAACTGGGGATAAAGAAAGTAAAACATATACACATACAAACACACACTTTTACTTCCCTTTCCCCCAGCTTTAGTGATACATAATTGGCATATAACATTGTATAAGTTTAAGGTGTATAATGTGATGATTTGAGGCATGTATGTATTGCAAAATAATTACCACAGTAAGATTAGTTAACACATCCATCACCTTACTTAACTACTATTTTTTGTTTGTTTGTTTGGCAGTGAGAACATTTAAGATCTACTTTCTTTTTTAAAAAATTTTTAAATTTTTAAAATTAATTTTCAAATTTTTAAAAAGATTTTGTTTATTTATTTGACACAAAGAGAGAGATCACAAGTAGGCAGAGAGGCAGGCAGAGAGGGGGGGGAAGCAAGCTCCCTGCTGAGCAGAGAGCCCGGTGCGGGACTCCATCCTAGGACCCTGAGACCATGACCTGAGCCGAAGACAGAGGCTTAACCCACTGAGCCACCCAGGCGCCCCACGATCTACTTTCTTAGCAACTTTCAAGTTTATAGTATGGTATTGTTAACTATATTCACTATGCTCTGTATTAGTTCCCCAGAACTTTTCCATCTTATACCTGGAAGTTTGTATTCTTTGACCAAGAAGCATACTGTAACCATCTGATGTCAATTTCTACTTCTAAGTTCTTATTCAGTAGAACAAAAACATATGTTCACAAAAAGACATATAAAAATATGTTTGTAACAACTGTTTTCAGGGCCAGAAATTGGAAATCACCCCAAATTTTATCAACAAGAAAATAGATAACCAAGTAGTGCTGTATCGATATAAAATAGTTCTCTGCAGCGTTATATACAATTACTGATGTGCATGACAAAGATTAATATCAAATATTATATGAGCAAAAGTAGTCAGACAGAAAAAGTATATACGTTTATATGAAGTTCAAGAAGAGGAAATGCTATTATATAATACTGGGGAGCTTAGCTTCAGAGAAAGTGCAGCTCAACTGAAGGAACTCTCGGGTAATTGATGCATGCCGTATCATTTATTTGGCTGATGGTTTCAGGGATGAATGTATTTTTCTAAACTCATTTAACTGGATATCTAAGATCTCCAAATTTTGCTACTTCTAAAATATACCCAGTAACTTTAATTTTTATAAGAAATAGGAATGATGAACAAGCAATATTTTTTTCTCAATAAAAGTGCCTTAGACGTATGTTGTCAAACCGTCCATAGCAGCTTGGTATTTGTTTGAAATGTTTTCTACTCTATCCCTTGAAGGGTTAGACTCTCAGTTTATTTTAAGTGGACAGTTAGGAAACCTTAAGCTGGTCATTGGATTTTGCAAGTGGGAAATGACCAAAGGCCTTTTCTGTTACTTTCATTTTGTTCTTTTTAAATATATAAAATATTCAGTGACCTAAAATGTCAAAACCATTTGAAAGGTACACAGACAAAACTGAGTTCCAACTGTATTTGCTCCAGTCTTTTTTTTTTTTTTACCCCAACCCATATAAATAATAATGTTTTTAGTTTTTTGTACATCCTTCTAATACTAGTTTTTGCAAATTTAACTATGTATGTGTGTGCATTCCTATTTCTTTTCCTTTCTGGCACAAACATTAGCATACAATATATGCTAGTCTACATATTATTTTCTAACTTATCCTGTAGATCTCCATATAGTTGTACATACAGATTTTTACCTCTTTCTGTTCCACACTTTCAGAGTTCTCCCTTTTGTGAGAACTCCCATTGTTACATAGTTTGTTGAAACGCTTCTTTATTAATAGACGCTTGGTCTGTTTCCAATGTTTTGTTACTTCAAATAATGATACAGAGAATATTCTTCTTCATATACTGTTTTTATTTGTGGACTACATTTCCATACTTTCAAGAGGTTCTCTTGATTATGTCGCCCTAGAGGCTATTGTTTTTATATACAAAAGTTACAGATTTTTATTAATTTTTTATATTTATAGATTTCTATTTCTTTTTTTAAATTTTAGTTCTATCATTGTATCACCTACAAATAGAGGCAATTCAACTCTTCTTCCCAATTTTAATATTTCTGTTTTTTCCTTGTATAACTGCTGTGGTCAGTACCTCCCATATAATAATTTAATAGTAATGTTGATAGTAGCTGACTTCAGAAGGGAACCCCTGTTATATTTTGAGAACAGTCATCCAGAGATTTCTTTTTTTTTTTTTAAAGATTTTATTTATTTATTCAACAGAAAGAGATCACAAGTAGGCAGAGAAGCAGGCAGAGAGAGAGAGGAAGAAGCAGGCTCCCTGCTGAGCAGAGAGCCTGATGCGGGGCTCGATCCCAGGACCCCAGGATCATGACCTGAGCTGAGGGCAGAGGCTTTAACCCACTGAGCCACCCAGGCGCCCCCAGAGATTTCATTTTATTATAATTGTCTAAACTAATTTATTAACTCAAAGCCTATGAAGAAGTTACTAGAGTATTTTTGCTAAGTTGTACTTTGTGATGAACAAAAATTATCTAATTAAATTATCTTCTTAATTTATCTATACATGCATCTATCTGTTACTGTTTAGGATCTTAAACTTTCCTACTCCTCACTCCCAAGAAGTTTTACTAAAAATACTAAACCCTACACATCAATATTTCAACATTAAAAATACATATTTTATGATTTACTTCCTGACTTTTTTCCAGTGGCCCAACTTCACATGCAATAAATCTGATCAAAACAGAAATACCTTAATCAGTTGTTTCTGGTGTAATTAATCTTGAACCTTAGCTTCATATGACTGTTTGGATTACACATCTGTCTTCAACAGTAACATCAAACTGTATTTTCTTCCTATTTCCATTTCATAAATTATGGAAATGTTTAACATCTTTGACTTTATTTTTCTATTTATTTTAGCATTTCATTATGAAATTTTTGTCATTTTATGATCTTAAAATTTTTACTTTGTTTTCATGACATTGTTAGCAAAAAAAAAAAAAAAAAAAAAAAAAAAAAGTTACAACTATGTATTCTTGCCAGAGCTGTGCCAAGGATATAATGGAGTGACCTATAGTATGGACTGGGATGCATACAAGGAAGAGTTCCACATATTTTTAGGAAATGTGTTCATGCTTACTAGATCAGTCTTCTAATTTTGGAATGTCTGAACAGATTGTTGTTACCCTGGAAAATGTAGTCAAACTGTAACGAAAGTGGAGATTCTAGCACAGCTGTTAAGAAATATGTGGATTAGGTAGCATAAAGTTGATGAAAACACTGGTGTAGAAATGGTTCTAAACATCTGAGACTATCAGCGCAAAGAAATCTCTATTTCTGTAGCCTCTGATTTAGTCTCTCTCACGTGGAGGGTCTAATGAAGGAAAGAAACTACCGCTTTCTAAATTGTGCAGAACAAATACCCTAAAAGGAAAGTGGATCTTTATGACTTTGGAGACCAAAAAGAGAGGGTACTTTGAAGTTAGTTCCTTATGGTTAGTTTGATTTACTTGATGTGGAAGCATCATGTGAATTCATTGCTGCATGAATAATGCATAGCAGTAATAATCTCTATTATCAGAATGTTTTTATGTATTCATAAAGTATACTTTGTATGGGTAAAGGAAAAGCAGCAAATTATTAAACTCCCAGTTTTTTTTTATCATCTGTTCTACCTCTTCAATTTATTCTCCTTTTTGTCTTAAAAATTGCATTGATAAGACATTATTATGAAAGAAGCAATTTGAAAAACACTGATCACTCCTTTTCATTTTACCTCCTTGTTTTACTTTATGTTTTGAGCACAGTATGTCAGTTCTTAGAGACTGTGACTGAAAAGGGGGCTTATGATCTTCCTCAAATAGCTTTGCTCTGGGTTTCCAGTGGATGGTTTGGAGAAAGAATATTATGATGACTGAGCTTGTAAAATAATAAAGTGCATTTTTTTTTGTGATGCAATATATTGATATAAAATTGGTTTGAAGGGGTTGCTATCTCTTATTTTATTTTTAATTTTTAATTGTTTTTTTCACTTTTATGCAAAACTTGCTGTACCTAAGTCCAGAGGACTCATACTTATTAGATGGCCTTTTTTTTTTTTTTTAATTGATTCAAGGGTTGGTTTCATCACATTCACCAAAATAAAGTCCTGAGTAAACATTAAACTTCTTATTTTGCAATAGCACAGGCAAAGATGAAGTGAAACAGCCAAGCCAACTGAGGCTCTATATAGGCTCTTGGGCGTTCCTAACATAGTGACAGGGACGTCAGTATTGAGTTTCAGATGACAACCTGAATTTTGGCAGTGTTCTTGATACTTCAGTGTGACCCCACTCACCAGTGTTCTGAGCACTACTCCAGTTTTCCCAAAATCTTTTTGGACTGTTCTCAGCACCTGGTAAAAAGCAACTATGGCCCAAAAGTACTTGGGAAGAAGGCATTCCTCTCCTCCAGAGCCAATGCAGAAAAATCTTTATTATCCTGAGGCAGTTCCCTTTACAGGTCTGTGATCGACAGATTAAGGATATTGAAATTGTACGTTGTGGTTTTGTCCCCTGCTGGCATCCGTATTGTTGATAAGAACAAGAACAGATAATATTTGTTAAACATTACTGTGTTCTGGAGACCACGCATAGATTATAAACTCCTTTACTTCTGCCCCCAACATTTATGGTAAATGTTATTTAGTACTTTCATTTTACAGCTGAGAAAGCAGGTTTTGAAAGGTTGAATGGTTTGTCAAAGTTGCAGCTATGTAGCACGGCTGAGATTTTAATGCACATTTTGCTAACCTTGAAGCCTGGACTGTTCCTTATGCTATGCTGCTTCAGGGCTGGGGAAAAGTAGTATAAATATGTCGTTTAAATCTAAATTGACTCCCCAAAAGCTCTCTGCAGATGGTGTCCCAGATTACACTGATGTTTCCAGGAAACCAGTATTAGAAAATTTAATTCAACTAAAGAATAAATTCTGGAACTCAGAGAACCTTTTTATCTCTCATACCATTTGATTCCTGGTAACTAAGAGTGTCCTGGCCACTCTTTTTTTTTTTTAAAGATATTTTTTATTTATTAGAGAGAGAGAGGTCACAAGTAGGCAGAGAGGCAGGCAGAGAGAGAGGAGGAAGCAGACTCCCTGCTGAGCAGAGAGCCCGATGTGGGGCTCGATCCCAGGACCCTGGGATCATGACCCGAGCCGAAGGCAGAGGCTTTAACCCACTGAGCCACCCAGGCGCCCCTGTCCTGGCCACTCTTAGTTACAACAGATTCTTGTTGAATTAAAATAAACTGAGTTGAATTGAAGTCATGGGCTTATTTTGGGGGCTTGGACACATTTGCAGAGTGTATTCTTGGAAACTTTGCAGTGAGGAATAGAGGTTAAGAAGAGAGGAGACACGAAGTTTAATTACATGAAAGGATAGTATTGGGTAGAAACAGAAAATTCCTGTCTTCTCTGTCAGTCATCCTAAAACATGGAAGCTGTCAGCTCCTGGGGATTACTCCTTGTACAACCTCTGGGACAGAACTACATTCACTGAAAAATCTCTGATTGTCCCTGATGATAATGAACATGTCTTAACTGGGCAGAGATGTTCCAGATTCTCAAAGCCAAAGTGAGAAGGTCTAAGGGCTACTGTGCTGATTTCTCAAATTCTTGAACCATGCTTGAGGATAGGAGAAAGAATGGTGAATTTCGGCTTCCTTCCTTCCTTCCTTCCTTCCTTCCTTCCTTCCTTTCTTTCTTTCTTTCTTTCCTTCCTTCCTTCCTTCCTTCCTTCCTTCCTTCCTTCCTTTCTTTCATTCTTTCTTTTCTTCTTCTTCTTCTGCTCCTCCTCCTCCTCCTCCTTTTTTGATAATACCACATCAATACATTACACAATACTGCAAATCTACTGTATAATCCACCTTTTGGAATCAAAGAGAAAAACTAGTGATATACATGTAATGGGAGAAACTGCAAATTGGAATGAAGTAAACTTATATTTCACTATTTGGGGGAGAAAGATGAAAATTAGAAAAAAACTTTTGTGCTAAAATATATGTAAGATAGAGATCATGGCTTTTAAATTTCTATTACTTATTCACAAACTACTCGTTTACTTACCCTTTTAAAGTAACACCTGTTTTTTAGCCCTGTTACAGGACCTCTAATCCAATGAGGAAATTTAGACAGAGAGATCATGAAGGACAAAAGGTAAAACTGAGAAGTGACTCAAAGTGCTCTGTCTTGAAGTTTAACATTTTTAACGGTATGAAGTCTCTTATCAGTGTCTAGGCAATGGGATAAAACAACAAAAAGCGAAAAGGGGGCAAGGTGATAGAAATGGAATTTCCAAACATCTATTCCTGGCTGTTTTTTTTATTGTTTGTATTACTTTTTAGTAATATCTGGGAATCCATATATCTGTATTCTTCTTAAAGAACATTAATACACTGAAATTTTCATAATAATCAGTGGCAAAGAACTTTATAGTCTAGACTTTCTGTGGAGTTTTTTTTTTTTTTTAACCGTTCTTCAGCAATTCTTAAAATGTTACTTAATACAAGAGGCTGTTGTGAGTGTCCTTGTGAGAAGGTGGGCCAGTAGAGAAGCGAGCTCATTCACAGGTTTACGTAAACTATTTCTACTCAGGAATTCTTTCTTAGGAAGGTTTGTAATTGGTATTTGGTCACATTGATCAAGGGAAGGAACTGCTGGAGACCCAGCCCTCCGCTGAGTGGTTACTGAGAGTACGTCTCACTGTCTGCTTGATTTTACTGCACTCAACGACCAGTAAGTGCTTTTCTTCCAAACAAAAGTCTGCATGCACACTCCTGTGGTATGTTTGCCACTTTGTAATATTTCTAATGTGGCAGAAGTAGTGGTGAATAAAAATTACCAAGGCAATAAAACCTTTCATTTAATTTCCTCTATTAGTTTTTTTTTTGTTTTTTTTTTTGTTTTGTTTTTTTTTTTCCGAGAGACAGAGACAAGATACATAGACAAGGGCATATATGAGTAAATTTCCTAACTCTAAGAAACTTATTAACAGGTAAAGTAAGAGGGAAGTAACAAACGATTTCAGTCCTATCTTTAATTTCACCCTAATTTAGATCTGTGTGAAATATGTCTTGTTTGTATGTTTTTACTTTATTTCTCATATACTTATTTTTTTAAAATTCTTATTAACTCATATTTATTAACTCATAACTTATTAACTCATATGATCTTAAACTTCAAGGTATTTTTATGTGATTTTGACAAGGAAATATTTCCACTGTATCTCTGTTACATTAGACAAAAAGTATTATATTTTAAGAGAGAGTTAATGTTGGAAATATGATTAGCCCGGAGTTTAGGAATCGTTTCACCTATAAATAGAATCCTAAACACACAATTAAATTTGAGTTTTAGCTTTCTTCCCAGTGAATTAAGAATACTGATGCCTGGGAGCACCTGGGGGGCTCAGTTGGGTAAGCATCTGCCTTCAGCTCCAGTGGTGGTCCCAGGATTCTGGGATCAGCCCTGTGGCCGGCTCTCTGCTCAGTGTGGAGTCTGTTTCTCCCTCTTTCTCTCCTACTCTTTCTCAGACTTGCTCTCTCTCTTTCTCAAATAAATAAAATCTTAAAAAAAAAAAAAATACTGATGCCTGTCCTGAATATCATAAAGGTCTGCTCTGAATAACTAAAAAGGGATTCCTAAATTTTCTCAAGTTATGTAAAATTCCTTAAAATTGGTCAGTCAATATTTAGTTCCAGTTGGACTTTTTGAATATCTCATAGCTATATACCTTGAAAAAATTCTTTTTAAGGTGTGATTTCTCTAACCATGAAATTCAGTGACATTTACCCTAGTGTATATTCTAAGACTTCATTAAAGACAAACTTAGAAACAGAATCTTAACTCATAGGCATTTTCTAGTCATACTTCACCCACCTACACATTGGAAGATAATTTGATCCTGAAGAGATGAATTACTGTTTTTTATTTCCTTCAAGAGTTTAGAGAAGGTACCACATATGTATGTGTGTGTATTTTGAGATGGTTATTTTTTTGTTACTATGTTATCAGTAGCCCTCTTCCAATACAGTTACTTTGTAGAGCTGATTTTACTGGAGTTTGTTGCATTAAATCCCTTGGCATGGTTAGAAGAATAGATGTCCATTTCCTGAACAGCGGCTGAGTGATGCTTGATGAACTTGGAAGCCATCAGTAGGTCACTTCTCCATTTCCTTCTCATTTGACTAACGAAGCAGGTCTGTTCCCTGCTTTATTACATAGTCTTGCAGATTGGGTTCCTTTTCATGACTTTGGACACTCTGATTATTTCTTATGACTTCCAGTTGATTATTTTTATTTTCCTTCATTATCATTTTACAGAGTGCATCATGTTTAAGTAAATCTCACCTTTCTATAATTGTGTAAAAGGACAATTTGCGTTTAGACCTCTTCTGAAAGTTTTCTGTGGATCATATATCTCATCATTTAGTTGAGATCAGTCTTCTTCATGAAGTTATACGGAGTTTCAGATGGTCAGCAGTGCGTGTGTGTGTGTATGAGAGAGAGAAACTATAAATTGAAGCCCTATCACACATAAAGAATTAGTAATCTACAAAACAGTAGTTTTGGCTCTTTGTATATATTCCTGTGAATGTTTATAGTTTGGAATTAAATATGGTGCCCTTGCAAAACTATGATGTGTAATAATTATTGTTAAACTTCCAAACTGTGAAGCAGCAGAAAAATCTATTGTGATTTGTGAGCTTTTCTTTTTTTAACTTTTCTTTAGTGTCTTGGAAAAGCATAACATATGATTACTAAGATATTTTTCAGAGAATTTGGCAATGTTCAATAAAGCAGAGAACGTACTTTTAGAATAAAATGCTTAATGTTTAATTCATCACAAATACAAAAGAACTGAAGTTTTCTTAATTCAAATCAGTTATGTTAATTTTATTATGAATCACTAATATTCCCAAAAGGTGGCATGCTTGAATCATGGATATATTTTGCATTAAATAGGCAAAAGAATAGAGGCATATTATTTAAAGACTATTATCAAAATTGTCTTTTTCTTTTAAAATTGTGTATAAGCTTTTATATAGGTTATAAAAGTCATTAAAGTTCTTTTCTCTTGGTTATTAAAGCTTGATTATTAAAGTCAATCCATCAGTCAGTACTTTTAACAGATAAATTGAGGTCTTATGTCAGCAATGTTTAAATCATGCCATGGGCTTTCCAGGTAACATAGATATCCCATCTGTCCAGTTAAAACCTCTACTTCATAATTGCATAAAAATGAGTTAATGCTGTAAATATATAGAATATGTAATTAAGTAAAATTTAGTTTGGAAGAAATATAGCTTAAAGCAAAAGTTAGCAAGTTATAATTTGCAATAATTAACTATTTTCCCTTTGGACTACACAATGTCATTTGTGTGATTCACAATGATTGAGGCCATATGAGGTCGTGCTGGTTCCCAATGTATGTCATTATTATACAATAATAATCAATAAATCATTCAACTTTCTTTTTCCAAAACACCATGGGTACTATCTATGTATGCATGTGTACGTGTGTGTATATATGATTTTACAATTAGAAACAAATGTATGTAACAATATTTTAGAGAACATTGACGTATTTTCCCTTTCTGGTCAGTTTCTAAGTTTCTGATGGACTGTATTCCAAAAATTAATTTATTTGGAAACTCAGATACATTTTTTCATAGAGTCAGCAGTATTAATGTTAGGGAAGGTTTCATACTAATTTCATGAGCTTACTTAAATCATAATGCAAATAAAATATTTGGTTGAAAAAAATTTTAAAGTAGATGTATACACAGTTGCAAATCAGGTATTACTGATTATTCACTAGAAAATTCACTAAACTAGTGAATAAACTATTTTCATAAATCATTGTGAATTCTAGTAGACCAACCAAGCCCCTTGTATTGTTGCGTGATTTTCCTAAATAAGATCAGAATCAAGGAGGGGGGTGGGGGGCTGGGGGAGCATCTCTCTTTGTGGAAGAAGAGAGAGGAGGCTTGGGGAAGAGAGAGGAGGCTTGGCACCCAAGGGCTCTGAAGGACTAAGCCAGGTAGTCAAAGTTCCAGTCTGGAACAGGAGCTTTGAAGTGGTGTGGTCGGAAGGAGATGTTAGGAACCAAATGGGTACAATCAGAGTGGAGTACAAAGAAATACATGCTTCCCCTAAACACGTATTGAGAAAGGATCAGGCACCTCGGGGGGTTTCTTCCCAGGCATGGAGCTGGAATTTTAGTTGGTAGGGACAACTGGCGGTCTGGCGGTCACACGAGAAAGGACTTTCAAGAACTCTATGACTAGCCATTCCATTTGCTCTTTCGCTGTTCACCTTCCTCAACATACCCCACAACTGAACCTCAAATCCCTAAACCAATAATTCTAGTAGCTCTAATATGAATTATTCCTACATTAAACATTTGGCATATAAAAGATACTAATTTGGCATATAACTGATACTATATACGACCAGGCATATAATATTATATAGTAATATAAGTATTACTTCGAATACTGTAAGCATTATCGTGGATGTATGTTTAGGTACTGTAGGAGCATAGAAACGGGGATTCAAATAAAATTAGAGGGATTATGAAAGACTTGCATAAAGTAACCATGCTTTAGCTGAAATTTGAAGGAAATAATCTTGTTAATGATATTGCAGCTGTTGTGCACTGAGGTATTAATGAGCCGCAGCAATGAGTCAGTTGAGAAATAGTGTAGGACTAATCTGTAGCAGGAAGGACAAAGAGGACATAGATTTGAGAGGCATTTACAAATTTGGATATATGTGGTTAAGAAGAGAAAGCAGTTTAGGATGATGCCTAGATATTCCGCTAGTATGGCTGGATTTCCCTTTTGAAAATGCATGGGATACCAGAGGAGGAGGACGGTTAAGGGAAAGTGGCTGGATTTTTGTTTGAAGACAGAGAATTTGAGGTGGTTGTGGATTATCGATGAAGAAAAATGCAGTATGAGGTGGGAAATACATGCTCAAAATTCTTTTCTGGTTGGAGGTGCAAATTTGGGACTCTGAACTAAAGGCAGCTTTGAGCATGGACACTGCCATTTTTTTTCTGTATCGGTGAAGCTGGTCTTCCCCTCCCCACACCTGTGTGCCTCATCTTTAGCTTCCCAGTCCAAGATTATGACAGTTTTGTTTGATCCAAGAACTTGACCTCAGCCTTCACCCCATTCTTTATCTTGTACCCACACTGAATTGGTAGGAAATCTGTTGACACTACCTACAAATATACTCAAAGTGGAAACAGTTCCCCATGCATCCGTGCCCTCATCCCTCTCCAACCATTATGGTTTCACACCTGGGTCACTACAGTAGCCTCTCAGTGGTTAACTAGCTTCTAGATTTAATCACTAAGAACTACTCTCAACACTGCAGCCAGAGTTCTCTTTTAAGTAAATGTCAAATTATACCACCCCTCTGCTCAAAATCCTGAAGTGGTATCCATTTCACTCATGATAAAAACCAACATGTTGTAAGTGGATTGTATAAGCTGCCCACATTACTTCCTGGCTCACCACCTCCACTTCTGCCCTTCTGCATGTGCCCAGTACGTTGGAGCCTTTGGACCTTTTCCCAGGCTGTTTTCTCTCCCTGATACCCGCTCAGTCTGAGCACCTTCACCACTTTTCCTGATCTGCAGAAACTTCACTTTCTCAAAAGGTCTTGCAGTATTTGACAATACACCTTGTTCAGACCCTTTTTCTCTCCTGTACATTTTCTTTTCCATATAACTTCGCTTCTAACATCTGTAACTTATTTATGCTTAACATCGTTTTGCTGTCTCTGCCATTGAAATGTTATCCACATCAAGTTAGGAATATTTACCTCTTTCCTCTACAGATGGGGTATGAAGAGTACCAGAAACCAATCAGTGCTTGATAAATATTTGTTGTATTAGACAATGGAGATTAAATGACACTAATATTTCTTAAAAAAATTTTCTTAGAAGTTTTTTTCTGGTGGAGTCCAATTTTAATACAGTCAACAGAATATGGTTTTAGAAACACTAGTTTTAGGATAAATATACTACATATAGGTTTAGATAAAATATGAACTGAATGTTTTTAGAGCTATGTAAACCAAGCTACCTGACAAGAAACATAATTTGTGAAGACATTAAGGGTTTTTCATATGTGTGGATATTCACTTCTTAACAGGGGAACAGTTTTTTTTTTTCCCCCCGTTATCCTTTGCTATAGTGAGTAGTTTTCCATTAAAAAGCTTCCTGATTGATTGTCAGTGGGACAAGCTCAAATCCCTCTTATCTTTAAATAACCTGTCTAGGCAAACAATAAGAAGAGAAAAAAAGAAAAACTATATGGGACAAAACAATATTTTGTAGTATATTGGGTAATTATTGCCTTTGGTAGTTTCAGCAAATTCAATTTTCTTCTTTGCTTGAGCCTGTTTCTTTGATATTAGTTCTGTAGACGTGCTGGATAGAAATAGTATGGTCAGAAGAGGAAAATGCCAAAATGAATTACATATAACAAATATGCATATGAATAGGTAAGATAATAATGAAATAATGAAATATTTTAATAGCTAAACATTATCCCATTCATCAATTTAAAAATATGACTTTAATTATGATCATTATAGGTTCAGTATTTATGTTTCATTAGCTCAAAAGCTATGAGCATATTTTGTAAATTCTAACTCATTTAATATCAGAAATATAAATTGCCCTTTTTTCTTCTTCATCATGCATCATCATGAGTTTGGGATTAGGAACTGGCTTAAATTTCTATTAATGTATAAGGAAAACAGCGTTTTTCCTAAATGCTGTGGAAATAATGTAAAACATATATAATTGGTACTTAACATACCATTTTAAAAATAACTAAATGTTTTGCATATCTTAAGAGGTTATATTATGTTGATATCTTGCAGATTTTATTTTATATCATTGGTTCATTAATTAAGCTAAGAATGATAAATTGGCTCTGCCCTTTTTTTTTTTTTTTACAGATTTTGAAAAAATGCTGAGTTTTTGTATTTTATTAGCTTACGCTTTAAAATATAATATTTACCTTGGGCATTTATTTTGTTAACTGCTCATGTTATTTTTAGTCTCATTTTATCCACCATCTTTGACTTTCTTACAATCCATTTCTAGAAGTACTTTTTTTGTTTGTTTGTTTAGACTAATGGCTCTAAACTGGGAAGAACATTTGACCATATTTATGGACTCCTTTGGTTGTTACAACTCAGGGAGAGGGAGACTACTGGCATCTAGTGTGTCGAGGACAGAGATACTGCTAAACATACTAGAATGCACAGGCCAGCACACATGTGGGGGCAGAGTGAAAAGCCACTACAGATTAGTCTTTGAGGAAGTGAGGGATAAAAGCTCTGTTTTCAGGTTTCTTGATGTGTCTAATGCATTCTGTGACAGGGCCGTTTTGTGAGAGAGAATGGGTGATGTGGGCTCTTCAACTGGGGATGACGTTGCCTTTTAATAATCCATTTTAAGATGATAGGCAGAAATATATCCTACAAACCCGGAGTTAGAGAAGTATATCCTCTCTCAATCTCCTTTATAGTGAAATTTAGTTGCCATTGAGCCGAGATTCTGCAAAAAAAGAGAATCTCAGTGATTATGACTTAAAAAAATTAAGAAAACTTGAGAGACTTCCATGATGGAATGCAGTTATTGGATACGTTAATATTACTAGATTTATATGAATGGGTAGATTGTTAGTCTCTCTTTGATTTTTCTTTTCCAAGTGTCTGACCTTCATTAGAACTTTTCTATGATTACAATTGATCTTTCCCACTCCCCACCTTCCTTCCCTTCCTGTTTCTCCCTCCCTTTTTTCCTCTCCTCCAGTATTTTTCTCTCTCTCTTCCCTTTTTATTCTTACATTACTGGCAGTAGCCCTGTTGTAGGATTATATTAGCAACTTTGGCTTATGTCCCTAGTGGGAGCGATGGAAAGTGTACAGAAAAGCGAAAAGGGACTCACGGTTCTCCTAATGCAGTGGCTCTCACATTCCACATGTACAGTTACTGCTACCCTAGGGGAAATTTGTATGTACTGTATATGCAAATATATGCTTTAGAAAAACATTTAAACTTCTCTCCTCATCTTTAAGAATGAAACAAAGTACTAGTTAAAAACGATTTATGAATTATATGATGTGTTAGTGCTCGATATCTCCTATAAGTGTGGCATGTTGGGTGTCAGTAATTAAAAGTCTAGTTTCACATTTGTACATGTTGAAGACTGTCATACATTTTACTGGTAATTGAAATAAACAGTAAATCAGTCTCTTCTTTGTACACAGGTCGTACTTGCCTCTAAGTTCCTACAGAAAAACAGCAAGGGAATTAAGTTTAGGGGCTGGAGGTATAAAGAAGGAGGCTGAAAGAAACAAAGGTAATTTCACTTCAGAAGATTGAGAATACCACAGGAAGGGGTTTGGGCTGTCGCTTTTATTGGAATACAGATTTGCAGAGAATTTAGACATCCTTTGGAAAACCAGACAAAAGACCCTTAAACTGATCATAAATGGGATGAGAACCAGAGTATCCAATTCCCTGGGAATTCGTAGAAATCCTCCCTAAAACTGAACTCTGTGTCAGTGTATCTATGATTCATTTCCTCATTCAAATCTCTGAGACCCTTACTCCCTGCCAAACGTTCTTCTAGCAGCTGGGCATTCAGATACAAACAATACAGATAGGCTCCTGGCCTTCCTGAGCCTACCTGACGTGATTGGTTTATTATTGTTAGATAATTTGTGAGCCCATTAGCCTGGATTGTTCCCCTCGTCTGTTCTGGATTACATTAGTAGGGCTGAACATTTAGACAGAGTATACTTTGGTATTTTGATAACTTACCACAGGAAGAGATACCAATTAGGGGAAGGTTTTGTGCCTCTAGCTATAGCCGCGAGTGGCCACATGCCTTTGGTGGGGTCAGGGAAGACAAGGGACATTCTGGAGATAGCCTTGTTTAGTTTGGTTTGGCTTCAGAGAGAGCATGAGCGATCTATTCTACTCTCTGTTCTTGCTGGGCATTCAGCTGCTCTTACCCCAGCCTCTTCTCAACACGCATCTTTCTTTGTTTCCACTCTGTAGTCCTTCCGTGCTGTGTATTCAGGGGTTGTAAATTTTGAATAACTCTAATGTCTATAGCAGTTCCCAATTGTAGATCTGGACAGTATTGCATGGCAGTAGGGCCTCCCAAAGAGCCTGTTTTGCTTGACTAAGTTCTTTTGCTGTATTGATTTAGTATAAGAATTTCTGGGATAACATTCAGTTTCTTCATGGTTCTTAAAATCTGAGGCATCAACAAGGGCTTTGTATTCCAGACAAGAGACACAAAATGAAAAAAACAAAAAACAAGAAGCAAACTGTTGTCAAATTGGTGGAACACACAAATCTCTACAGACCGGAATTTTTTTTCAGGGCTGGTTCCGGTAATGCCGCGTAATTTTCTTCCTTGGGCATTCACTGCATTTGCCCTTATTACCAAAAAATAACAGTGAAAAGCTAAACTGAACCAGAGCAGCTGTTATGTTATTACTTCTGAAAAATGCTTCTAATCCTTAGTATTCCTTTCTAGTTCCAATAGTACTGGATTTCTCTTCGCATGTCAATACTAAGACATGAAAACCAGCCGCTAAATCGAAAGGTTGACTTCCCAGTATCTCCCAATGAAAACAATTCTTGAACTATTCTGTCTGGAACAGGAGAATATATATTTATATGTAAGAAATACTTTGAACTTTCACTGTCTTGTTTTTCACAGTACTGGGTGAATTCTCATGAAGTTTCTTTCATATTTAATTTATTCACCTCTACCCCTATACACAGAGGATTCTATCATGTTATTTCTACCATTTCATCAATTTTAGAAGCCAACACTTGGAAGTAAGAAGAACCATTGCATAGAAATTTAGAAATCATCACATTTAGTTCTTCCACTTTACCTGTGAGAGTGATGTTTCTTTCATTGGATGTAGTCTAGTAACACTGAATGCCTTTGTGTTGCCTGTCCTTTACTGTTCTCATAAGCTACTTGAAACATAGTCCCATGTGCCTATATTTCTTTCATATTAATTTCGATTATTTAAATATGTAATTTTATCATAGTACTCTGAATTTTGATGCATTGGATTTATGAAACTTGCCCCCCCCAAAAGTTAGTTATAATTGCCTATTTTCTTTAATTGTACTCCATACAGTGAAAAACATTGACTTTGGGGATATTTAATTATAAATTAAAGACTCCATTCTACCTCTCAAGAAGTTACCTAACAACTTCTGTTTGATCTCTGGTATATAATCCTATGTGATTAAGATTTTTAAAAATTTCCATTAGAATTTTTCCAATTTGGTAGTACTAGGTCTCATAATCAGACCTTAATATGGAAAATATGCATCTACTGAGTTATTCCTCAAGACAGTAAGTATTTTATTACAAATTGGACATTTCATCTATAGATAGAATGCAGAGAAACAAACAAGCAACATTACTCTTTCAGTTCCAAGTCCTATAGTCAGTCTGTTTATAATCCTAAAAACCAAGGACAGAGGCCCGAGTGAACTTGATCAGGATCCCAATCTGTTTAAATCTAAATTTGGATTTAAAGCCACACAGCAAGCAATTGATCTGTTACATGATGTGATTTGCGGGCACCCTTGCTCCCCAAATACAAACTCCAAATTAACAAATGAATTCACTAGTTAAGAAAAACTGAGAATTTTATAAAACACACATTTTCCTGGCTGAGATAAAGCAGGTATTGTGTTTAGTTCAGTGTAAATTAAGCTTACACTGGTTTAATTAGCCTGCTCCTCTCTGATCGCCTAGCTAGAATAAGCTATCTTGGTGATGTAGAAGTTTTGAGAGCGAGCAAGAGAGAGAGAAGGGGGTGAGGCATAGAGGGATGATTTGGAGGTGGTAATAAAAGCTGTCAGGAGAAAGTAGGAGATTTGGAGTCAGGGCTCCTCTGGACAGTGTATCATCATGAAGGACTTTGCATGACCAGCGAGTGGCTTGGGATGTAGACAACAACTGAAAGTAGAACCCTACAAAGTGATGAGGGGGTGTGTGTCGTGACCAAGGTAAAACCCATTTCATCTGCAGTATGACCACCCATGAAGTAGTTCTTCCTTTTGAGCATGGGTTTTACTGAACCAATGCGCAGGGGTCTCTCTGCCATTACTGTTCGCCACCATTCTCTGGACGTTTCTTGATGTCTAGCAAAGGGTGGTGTTACTATGTTTTATTCAGTTTAAGGAAGGACTTTGTCATGGGCTTCTCTGTCTTGGGACAATGTGAGACTTTGGTTCTCTGGAGGTTGGGGTATGGATTGACTGCAGACCTGTGAGTCTTTTCCCCTTCTCTCACTTCTAGTGCTATTGTGAGGAAACTTTCTTGTTCTCTCAGCTCCATTCACCTCTTCCCTCTGAGGCTGGTGTCCCAGTCATAAGGGCTATAAAGCAGAGACTTTTTAAGGAAGTTCTTATGATTGATATAGAAGGTAGAGAAGGCACAGCTCTGGGAGATTTTAGCCATTTACAGCCCCATTACATGTGAACAGTATAAGAGAAATAGTAGAAAGAACTAGTTCACAGGCTCTTAAGAAGTTTTATCACAATGTGACACATGCACTGAGTTGGTATTTTTGCAATTCTATTGAATAATCATTGAATGTTTAAAATTCTAATGGGAAAGGGTCCAATATAATTAAGACGGCATGTCAGTAAAGTTGGTAGGTTCAACCTAGTGCATTTTTTATTCACAGAACAAATCATAGTATCTAGGTAGATTGTAAATACTGCCTTCTAATCTGTTGCTTTTTCACATTTGTGACATATTCATTTATTTTGCCTGTTTCTCTGTACTGTAATGATAGATAAACCATCTGATTTCTATGTAAATAGTTTACACCAACCATATGGATTTATTTATAGACAATGCTTTAATCCTACAATGTCTTAAATACGATGCCTCATAATATTTTTAAACACACAGGGCTAACAATCTGTTTAAATCTGTTTATATTTTTCAACATCAAAGATATGCAACTTTAAAAGTCAGAAAATATTTTCATTATTAGTTGGCTAAAGGAAGTAATGATTGTAGGTAATTGACACACGTACCCGAGCACAGTTTCGTATGAATTGTGCTCTTACGCAGCCTTCTTGGGAAAACCTGAATATATAAGAACATCAGGTGTTTAGAGAACCATTGAATATCAGGAACTTGATAACTGAGTAAGAGGTGAATGAAGCCAAGAGGATTAAGGAGTTAACCCGGTTTAATAGCTGTCCTGCAGGGCTGACTAGACTGAAGCGATATTTTCCAAATTGAGGAAGAAAGGCTTCAGACCTTTCTAAAACTATTATAGGATATAGATGAGTGACTAAGAGGAAAGGAAATGTATGAAGAAAACAATCTTTTTTATTTTGGAATAAATGCTTTAAAACTGGAAGATAAAGAACGGGTTTTTACAGAAATAACACATTGTGCAAGTTGTCTCATTCACATTAAAACAATGTGAAGTGAGGCGGGGTGTGTGTGTGTGTGTGTGTGTGTTACACTTTCTCTGGGCTCCCAAACTATTCACAATTAAACAGGCTTTTACTCAAACATTGTAACAGTAATTGCCAAAGCACTAAGCTCTGCATGTTGCTGGTTATCTTGGCACAAAGAATAAGTAACAGGAAAAACACCCTCTGGGAAAGTTTAAAGACTTTGTGTAGCTTTTTTACTTTAATAATTACAACAGTGCTAATTCACAGCCTCTTCCGCTAGATACTTAGGTTTAAGTAGCCTCGCAATTACAAATGTTGCCATCAGCTACTAGCAAGTCCTTCTGAATATTTATCAGATGTTCCCTACCTTTCTTTCAAATGCTTCATACTTTTCTGTTTTCTTTTCTTTCTTCCTCCTTGCCTTCTTTTTTCCCTTCCCCTCTCTCTTTCTCCCTCCTTTTTTTGTTTTTTTTTTTTTCTTTTTCTTTCTCTCCTTTGTGTTTATTGCTGAAGTTCAACTCGAAGCTGAAGTGAGTGGAGGCTCATATTTGTTCTCTATCAAAACAGATTTGTTTTACGGATATGTTTCATTGAAAACATATTAAAGTTTGAAGATTATTTTCTCAACATTAATGAGTGATTATTTTATTTGCAACATCTTTTTATCTCCCTTAGTAAATTAAATTGTATGTATTTAACATATAGTTGTAGAGGCTCTTTCTCCTATCTTTACTCCTTCTCTGAATCAGCGGCCTTCTCTGTGCTAGACATTGTACTGACAAATAATGATAGTCATGGCCTCTATTTGTCCGTCAAGCCAACCACTGAATTATTTATGTTGGATCTACCATAATGTAATATTCACCACAGTCTTTTGAAATATATATCACTGTCCTCAGTTGATGTATTAAAGTAAAAATGAAAACAAGGTTCAGAAAAGTTAAGTGATACCACTAAGGTTAATAACCAATAAATAAAACCGCTGTGATTCAAACCTAGTTCGTCTGAAATTCAAACATTGGTCCCTGAGATGTGCCCTTTGGATTGGATGTAAGAGCAGGTGGAGGAGTTTGTTCCTGGTTTTCTTTACTTCCGTCCTGATTGTTCACTAAGGACAGACTGGTTGGCTCCACTTTCCCCAACATTTATTCTATGAATTTCTAAGAACTATTTTACACTCTTAGAGTCAACAGAAACTCTTTATGACTTCAACTTTAAATGTGAATGCATATGTGTCTCAAAAGGTGGCCATCATCAGTAAGTTATTTTAAGCACCTATTGAGAAGAATGTAATGGAGATAATGAAATTTGCCAATGCAGCCATGATGACTGTGATCCATTCTCTTTATTTAAGAATTAATAACATCGAAATAAGCAGAGTCAGGGAATTGGGATTTAGAACACTTGGGTTTTTTCCGCTCTGCCACCAAAATCTGAATTTTGGGGCTAATATCTGTATTTTTATTGGCTTCAACTTCCTTATCAATGATATGAAACAATTATCCGAGGTTGTATTTAAGGTAAAAATGCAGTGCTAAATTTTTACTGTTATTTCTAATAGCAACTCAGTATGTTTTAATTTTTGTTTTTGTGCTCTGCTCGGTCCTCTTAGTGTCAGACTCAGCTAAATACCATTGAAGGATCGCTGCCTTCTTTCTGAGAGCTTGAATTATAGTTTCCCAGGTGGATATTAGTACTTCGTGAAGGATGATTGGAGTTGCTGAATATTTTACAAAGGAAAAGTGTGTGGCTTGAATGATAATTTAACTATCTTGATAAATTCCTCCTTTGTAGTTGAAGAAAGACAGTTTTGAAACATTAGACTTCAAAGAAAAACAGGAGAGGCATTGAGCATATCTGTAAATACTTCATAATTGCAAGAAAGTGGTTCATAGAAACACTCACCCTAATTAGAGTGAGATAAGCATAAAAATAGTATGCCATCTTTTATTTTGCAAATAATGTCACTATCTTTTTTTTCTGTATTCAGTGATAATTTACTATGTCAGTTCTGCTAAAAGTTAAAGAAATAAAAATGTAAGAATTACTTCACTAATATACTCTGTTCCAAAAATTGCACTTGAACATGGAAACACTTTGAATTTGGAACACACTTTTTCCTAATATTAATATTATGAGATCTGTGGTGGTCATCTTCCCAGACCAGTCCACAAACATCTTGCAAATTCATAACAGCTTAACTACGACACATTTATATTAAAACATAAAGTAAGCAGTCCTATTGAGATTATAAGAAAGGTCCAAAAAGGTGGCTCAGTGGGTTAAGCCTCTGCCTTTGGCTCAGGTCCTGGTCTCAGGGTCCTGGGATCGAGCCCCACATCGGGCTCTCTGCTCAGCAGGGAGCCTGCTTCCCTTCCTCTCTCTCTCCACCTGCCTCTCTGTCTACTTGTTATCTCTGTCTGTCAAATAAATAAATAAAATCTTAAAAAAAAAAAAAAAGGTCCAAAAACAATGAAGGGAGTTATTTTTAGTGCTCTGGCTGAGAGGGAAGATAGGTTTCATGGAGCCACAGCCCCCCAACAAAGCAGCAGCAAGTGGATCTGGCCACACCTGCTGTTTGCATTTTGTCCATGGGTCTTTCATCCAACAACAGCAAAGTTCAAGAGTTATGATAAAGATCCTAGATCCCTCATAGCCAAAATATTTACTATTTTCCACTTTATGGAAAAAAAAAAAAAAAGAGCTTGTCCATGAATTAGAGGAGGACTCAGAGCTAGAGGGAAACCTTTGCAAATTCTAATGGTGACTTCTGTCTTGTGAATTCCAAGGGACGATGGTTGTGTCTCCTGAGGCATTCTGTCTTCAGAGACAAGGCTCATACCTCGCACATAGTAGGTGCTTAATAAATCAGCATTGATGCAATGTTAGTAAAATTTCAAGGGCTTGACAGATTGATGTCTCTAGTTCTCACTCATTTGTCATCTCACTTGTAAAATGATCTGAATATTATTTTCAGAGAGTATAGCCTGTATCTTATCTTCTTTTTGGAATACACTGAGTTTCTCTCTCTCATCCAGTGTAGGGTTGAGTTTGTATGGGCACTTGAGATTAGAATAAATATTCTGTTTCAGGAGTGTATGCTTAGTTATAACGCTGTCTGATAACAGTAATTATTTGATTTGATCTCTTTTCCTCAGGTATTTTTATTTACATAATTTATCAAATCAAGAGAGATTTGTTTATCTCCACTTTTTCTTGCACTGCTAACAATTATTGCTTTACAGATATGTCAGTGCATACAGCCAGCTTTTTACCTAAAATTATCTCTACCAGTAAAACAAACCTTCTCAATCCCATATAATAAAATGTATACTGAATTCTTCATTGCATAATATTGATATTGTATTCATTTTTTTTCTTGTTTTCACTTGTCTAGTTTTATCCAACAGTATCTTCTGATGGCCCCAGAAAAGAGAAGGCGATTATGTCTCATTTTTATTTCCCATTCCCCTCCCCTCATACAACAAGAACAAAACAAATAGAAGGAAAATGTCTTTCTTGTATTTACTATATTTTCCCCTGTTGTGTTTACTTTTTTCTCTGCATGTTTCCCCTCAAGAACTATAAACTGTACCCTGATTTGAATTATGTGTATTAAATTATATGTTAAATCATATATCTTATCTTATTAAATTATGTTACTTGATAAAATAACTTTTTATCATGGTTATTGGAGTCTAGATTGTATGTTTAATTGAATCTGTACTTTATTCCAGTTTCCTATCATGATTTACCCATTCAGATCTTAAAGAAAAAACAACAACCACACCTTAGCTCTCTTACAGTTTCTTGTTGTTGCTTTTGTGTGTTTGTGTGTGTGTCTGTCATATTTGAAATGGACTGCCATTGTCTTCATAAATGCATGATAATTTGACTGAGTAAAGAATTCCGGGGTCACTCTCTCTTCTTTTTCCAAGCTGTGTTATCTTCTGACATCTTATATTATAAAAGACAAATCTG